>NC_088687.1:103349090-103652120 GCF_028017835.1 Emys orbicularis
ATTTGCTTCTCTTAATGAATGCAGTTCATATGTAAGATATTTGCCTATGAGCCCTGGAGACTGAAGTTCTGATTTCACTGCAGAACGCGTAGAGAATCAGACAGCAATCGTACTAGCTTCCTGAAACAGCATTGCCAGTTTTACTCAACCTTGACTTGGAGAGAATTCCTTGACCATTTCTAAGAATTCCATTGGCAAAAACTAAAATTGTTATCAAGGGGACTAAATGGGATTGTGATTTTTTCCAGTTGGGGAAACTTTTTACCAGGGACCTAGACTAAGACCTCTGACTCATTTCACATCAAGCACAGAAGAGCCATCTGATGGTAATGGCTTTCACATTACCAGCCATGGTTAAATCTGTACAAGTAAACTTCAGGTAAAAGGCTCTGAATTCTATTATCATTGCCAACCCCCACAGCCATTCATTCTGGTCCTGTGCCGGTTTTCAGTGGAACTGTTATTTTGCAAATGCCCACAATTTGTATGACTTTATTAGTAGTTCCCTATTGTGGTCTGGAAGGGAGTTATCAGGGCTTATTGATGATTACCGTCCAGTCATAGGCGCCAACACCAGGGGTGCTTTGGGGCTCAAGCACCCACTGAAAAAATACAGCGTGTGCTCAGCATCCACGAGCCACCAGTAGGTGGAAAGCCACTGGAAGGTGGAAAGCACCCACTGGCAAAAACAAAAGTCAGCGCCTTTGTTCCCAGTTGAGCTGTAAGAAGATATTTAAACTACTGTACTAAATTCTTTATGAAAAGTGTGCTACAAGAAGAGTTCTAATTTATTCTGAATAAATCTGAAGTCTTAAGACATTGGTTGGAATCAATATGAAGTTAAAGGCATTTACTGTAATTGTTACCAAGTCAATATTTTTTTCCCATATTCAAGCAGAAAATACACCTGTTGTTAGCTGATATCAAACAGAAAGGAAGGGAACTTCCGATATCAAGCAGAAAGGAAAGGAGCTGAAGTTTCCATATAAAATACCTTTGGAGGCAGTTCAGACTCAAAGACCACAGAAATTCAGCTAGAAAGTACAGCCATCTGACCTCTTCCCAGAACTTTCCTTGCTGCAGATATATCTTCCTCAAACTCTGGGGAAGCAGGTGCCTGCTGCCAATTAGCTTTGTCCACATTCCACCAAGGAGCACCTGCTGTGTTAATAAGACTAATTGGTGGATTGCTGGCAGCAACTACAGGGCTTCTAGATTCTCATAGCAGCATTCTCTAGTAACCTAGCAGTCTCTAGTTTTCTAGACATTATGTAGAGTCCACCCTATTACAATCCCTCTCACTTGTTTATGAAAAGTAATTATATAGGAACATCTGAAATTTCCCCTATAGATCTCTTGTCATTGATTTTAAAATCCTGGAAGGAGACTTAATAGAATGAAATCTCATTGGCTTCATTTGGAAAGGGATTAGTACCTGTGACTATTTCATTCATAGTAACTCAGTATCATTTTGTAACGTCTATGGGGAATTACCATCTGAGTAACTGTAAAGCAGTTTTAAAATTAGTTGCTGTAACTTTATTGACTTCAGTGGTGCAACATGGATTTACTGCAGCTGAGGATCTGGCCCACATTTCTTTGCATTTTACAAGTATATATTCCTTCATTCCAGAGAAATTTTTCAGTCCATTGGCTTGCTCATGATCCTGAAAACACTATAACTGCATATGACAATTTTTCCCCCCTTTGGTTCTCCTTTAAGTTAATCAGTTTGAGATCTCTTAACATTTTGTATTATTTGGAAACATTAAAGGTATTAAGTTTACTGCTCAATCAAAATACCTTCAACAAGCATGTACTTTAGGCCAAAGTCATCCTCTCTCTTGAGCTCAGCGGGGATGAATTTGGCCCTGTTTAAAGTGTGGTTATGTTGAAAAGAAACCATAAAGTTGTGGCATTACAAATATATTCTCCTTCAATGACTTTCAGTTTTCCAGTCAAAAAGGTGTGTATTTTTATTTTGCTTTTGTTTGACTACCTATCAGCTTTGTAAACCCACTCTGGGACCTCAGGTTTCTATAAACTTTCCATTACCAGTAAGTAGCTGTTGATACAGTACTCTTATATTTGCAGGGAGATGAACTGGTAATAATTCTATTTCCACCATCTATGAGCCTGTGACAATTTTGCTGATGAGGAGGAATGAGATGGATTCTAATTTTCCATGTCTGCACTAGTTCTATTAATAGTTATAAAACTTAGTTGAGTTAGCAGAATGATCTGACACATGGAGTAAGGCCTGATTTTGAAATATGCTAAGTACCTACAGCTCCCATGGACTTCAATTGCATTTGTGCATACTCAGCACCTCTGAGAGGTGGAGTGGTTCAGTGAATAGGGCACAAGATAGGGACTGTGCCTGGGACCTGCTGTCAGGGCCAGCTCCAGCTTTTTTGCCGCCCCAAGCGGCGAAGAGAAAAAAAAAAAAGGCACGATCGGCGGCACTTTGGCGGCTGCTCTACCGTGCCGCTTCATTCTTCGGCGGCAATTTGGCGGCCAGTCCTTCCCTCTGAGAGGGACTAAGGGACCCGCTGCCGAATTGCCGCCGAAGATCGGACGTACCGCCCCCTTCCATGGGCTGCCCCAAGCAGTGGCTTGCTGCGCTGGTGCCTGGAGCTGGCCCTGCCTGCTGTGTGACCTTGAACAAGTAACTTCAAATTTCTGTGCCTCTGCTATCCCTCCCACCTTTTTTCTGTTCTATCTATTCAGATTGTAAGCTCTTCAGAACAGGGGCTATTTCTTACTATGCATTCGCTTGTACAGAACCTAGCACAGTGGCGGGCCTGTAGGTGCTACCATAATGCAAAAACAGAATTCTAATGAGTGTTAGGGTATCAAGTTGGGCACCCAAAATTAATGGCTGTTTTTGAAAATTTGGACCCTAACTAATAATTGTTCCAAATATTCATTAATCATTGCCTTACCTACAAGAAATAGTGGCTGTAAGGTGCTGTGATACACCTGGTTCTAAATATTCTAGCCCCATGCATGGTTGAATCATACTTTTAAATAGAGAGCAAAGAAGCTTACTGATGTTAATACCTTCCTTTGATGGGAAGTTGTAAATAACTTCCTATAAGACCTGATCCATAGTTTATTGAAATTAATTCAAGTAAGTTTTTCCAGTGGGTCCAATGGGCTTTGAAGCAATCTAATATAGAAAAGTGTATTAGAGTGACAGAGATAACAGGGAAGTTCAAGAGGAGTCCTTTTCCCCCCTAGCTACTTAGCAAGACAATGGGACTTTGCAGTCGACAAGTAATGGTGATGTCAGAATCTTATGCAATCTTCCATTTGGTGCTAAAGAATATGGACAAAAAGATTCTGTGAAACAATGCACTTGAATATGACTACAAGGTTTCTTGCCTTTGAATCCTTTCTTCCTTAATTGCCTATTGTTGCCCTTTTCCTGTTCTTTCTCTAGTTAGGATTTGCTTACAAAATGCACCAGCCATTTTCAAAACAACTTGATTGCCGTAGACATTATTAAAATTTAAAATAAATTTTGTTGATAGGATTTGAGTAGATAAAATAAAGGTAGGAACATTGTATGGCATGACTTGTGGTGACTATAGAGCTAACAGGGAGATTGGAATGAAAGAAATGATGGGTGGATTCCATATGGCAAGCAATGTTTTTGTTTTGGTTAAATCAGAAAAGGGATATTTCAGACCATTGCTCCAGTGCTTATGGAAAGCAGGTGGGAGTACCACTGTATTGCACTAAGGCTCATCATACTGGACTCCAATATGATAACAGATGTGCATCCACCCAGGAAATTACCATTTTCAATAAGAGACAGAGCAGCAAATGAATTTTCATGCATGGAAACATAATGTAATAAACTGAGCAAGGCTCCTGACTTGATAAATTATATGTTTGTTGTAGGAAAAAAACAATTTGTTTAAATTTTTAAACCTTCAATAGCGCTATAAAACAGGAGCACTTCTGACTCCCAATGATAAAATAACAAGAAGGCGCTCATCAGGAAAATATGTTTAAAAGTTTTGACGCTCCATGTGGCTTTTGGAAATTTTCCTATAGGTAATTTTAATTTTCAGTATCAAATATTGAACACATTTAGGAAGCATTTGGTAGCTACCTTTATTTACACATCTATATTTACAGAAGCCATAGTCTTTCTCAAGAGCTTTACCAGAAAAAAGAAAATAACTTCCAGCTATGTAGATCCTCTCCAAGACCTGAATTGCACTCTGACTGGAGTCAATAGAAAACAAAAACTCCCACTAAGTTCAGTGGATGTTGTCTTGGGTCACAGGTGCCAAGAAATAATATGATTTCAAGTTAAGACAGATCCAGGACTGAATGTAGAAAAAAGCAGAAGTCTGAGGGACATTTCACCTGCACTACAACTTTCCTCTAAGGCTAGTACTAACCATTCCCAGAGACTGGCCCCCAGTCCGAACGTTTTCCATAGATAGCCATTCCTCATCCACTACCCTGCTTGTAATGGAGTACTTGGATACTTGTGTGTGAAAGTACCTTGTTCAGGCCTTAATTATCTCACAGCCTACTACTGCAGTTGCCTATGTCCATTCCCCTCCGAAATCCCCTTCGTTGGCTTCCCATTGCTTCCCAAATCAAATTTTAATTCTTTGTTCAAGGCTCTCCACAACCCAACTCTTTCCTTCATCTCAGCTCTTTTCTTCTCTTACTCTCCCACAAAACTATACAATGGACTGGTAATCTTTAATGTCCATTTCCTAGGTCAGCCTGAAGGCTTTCTTTCATGACCCCTCTCCTATAGCTAGAACTCCCTTCCTGATCCTGTCTGTGCTCTCCTTTAAATCCCGTCTTTTAAACCCATCAGGGAGGCTCATAAATGATCATCAGATACATTTATTATTGTTATTTAATGTAAAATTCTCTTCTTGCAGTTACCTTCCTGATATGTACTTTGCCCTCCCAAGTGACTTTATAATCATATTGCTCACTCTTTTCTTTCCCTCTGTGCTGACATGTTGTCTTGTTTATGTTTATTTAATTTGAATAATATACTTCACAGTGAATAGAATCCATCTTTTTCTGTATTGTAAAGTGCCGTGCACATCTAGATTGCTATACAAGTAAATGATTATAACCATATTAACTAGCAGGAAGGGTCTGTGCATGAAGAATGACTATATTTCAATGTTGTGACAGAAAGCTTTCCATATGCTAGGTGGCAGGGCTCTGTAACTCATTAGTGGTCCGCTGGCCACAATTTCAGAATCCTGTGCTATACCAACAGAAAGATGTAACCTCCCTCCTTTTCCCTTGGGCCTGGCAGGTTCAGTAGTGACGATCTCAATCAAGATTTGTGGAATTCAGTTATTGTACTGCCAAACTAAATTGTGCAAAATTTTAATTAAACCATTTTCTTAATCTGCTTAATTTATGATTGTGTCAAAGATGCCAGTGGTAATTCTGTGCTTAATTTATGAGCACAGAATTACCACTGGCTTCTTTGACACTATTAAGGCCCCATCCCATAATACTCACATTTCTCTTTCTGCTAGTGTGGCAAATAATGGGATTTCATAAACACAGAATCAGAGGACGAGGCAAGTGGTTAAATTGTACAGCAATAAGTCTGCATAAAAGTGAGGCCCCACTCCTGCTTTATCTTATGCCCTGCTGTCACCCCACATTTCCATCATCCCTTACGTCACTTCTCATTCTCCCTGAGCTATCTGTGCTGACTTGCAATAAAGGACTAATGTGTTGCTTACATTCCCATTGACATCACCTTTGAATTAGTCCCAATATGCTGGGTTTTGTTTAATGTGAAAGACAAGCAAGATGAACATTCCTGACATAATTCTATCTATCATCTTATATTAGCATGTGATGCAGAATACCATCACTGATTAGCTGGAATGCCTTCAGGCTTTACTAGCTGCCTCATAATGTAAATATATATTTCCGTTTTACCTGGTGGAAAATCTGGGGTTATTTTTGTTACCCATTTTCTAGCTGGAATCTGACTGTATATATATCAACATTAAATTCAAGCTAAGGATGCTCTGAATGGTTATGAAAAAGTCACATATTGCTGATCAGGATATTCCCAGCTCTTGCAGGCTAATTTGACATGTTCTTCACAGTGTCTGTCAGAAATCCTGACCATACCACTCCATGAGCAGTCACAGAGTGACTAGCAAATGCAGAGACAGAAAAAGAAAAACCCTCAGGGGGGCAAGTGAAGATGCTCTGTGGACACCTAACTTTGCCCTTCCCCCACTTTCACTCCATGACTCCAACCCACCAGTATAGCAGCAAGGTCACTGGAATGGTACTGGAGAGGTATTGCACACTCTGATAACACAGCAAAGCAAACTGAATACCCCTTGCATCCCACCCAGCACTCAGGCTAAAAGATCTGTTTCAGAGTAGTCAGCTAGCAAGGGGACCCACTGGGGTGAACATATTCTATGACACTTTCTTGTGGTGCTCAGGACTGTGAGTGACTTTGTTACCCCCTGCCTCCAGCGAGAGGGAGTCTTGCTGGTGCTTAACTGGGTGTCAGCTCTCTGACAACATCAGTCTGCTAGCCACCTAAACAACCTCCTCTGGGCTATGCCAGCTCTTGCTTTGTCTTGCAGATTAACAATAAATGCACTCCAAGCCTCTTAGAAGCGTTCCCCTGCAGTGTCCAGCCCTTCACCACTGGACACTCACAGCAATTACGAAGTAACCTGTCCCCTAAGGAGCAATGCACACAGCAGCTTGTTTGGGTCACGTGAGGATCATCTCCAATATACTATCACAGCACTGAGCTATATTTATAGTGAAAACAATCATAAATCTTAGCCTTTGATAATAAAGTTAAGAGAGAGTGAATAAAGATAATGATGGAAACAGAAATAGATACATACAAAACAAAAAGTATAACATGCTTCCTAGACTTAACATTAACAATTAACATTGTCTAAAGAAATTTATCTCACCTCATGCAATTTCCCAGTATCTCCAACCAACATGGTTGGGATCCCTCTTTCATTAATGCAAAAGTGCTGTCCTTATTGCTTCCTCAGTGAAGGATGAAGTTGTGTCTTTTTTCCTCTCTCTTATATTCCCCAAAATCATTGCTTTGTCCCCAGAGTCAAGATGACTCTGTGGTTTATTCCCTGGCATGTTGGCTCCATGTTGCATTCACATCTTCATGTTGACTGTCATATACAAACCGGCTTCCATGATGTTGGCGTACTATGCAGTCAGGTGAATATACATTCTTTGTCTGGTCAAAACCTGCTTGTCAACCCTGCTTTGATTCAGATTTTAGAAGATATTTTCCAGTATATATATTGTGACAGACCCAGACCAGTGGGGTACAGGAGTCTGGTAGAGGGCAAATATACTGGTCACTGGATGAGTAGTTTTCTGTTCCCTGAGTGACCAGAGCAGGGGATGCACTAGAGTAATCAGGAACCTGCTAGAATCAATTAAGGCAGGCTAATCAGGGCACCTGGGTTTTAAAAGGAGCTCACTTCAGTTTGTGGGGCGAGTGTGAGGAGCTGGGAGCAAGAGGCGTAAGGAGCTGAGAGTGAGAGGGTGTGCTGCTGGAGGACTGAGGAGTACAAACATTATCAGACACCAGGAGGAAGGTCCTGTGGTGAGAATAAGGAAGGTGTTTGGAGGAGGCCATGGGGAAGTAGCCCAGGGAGTTGTAGCTGTCATGCAGCTGTTACAGGAGGCACTATAGACAGCTGCAGTCCACAGGGCCCTGGGCTGGAACCCGGAGTAGAGGGCGGGCCCGGGTTCCCCCCAAACCTCCCAATTGACCTGGACTGTGGGTTCTTCCAGAGGGGAAGGTCTCTGGGCTGTTCTTCAACCCACATGGTGAATCTCTGAGGCAAGAAAATCCGCCAATAAGCACAGGACCCACCAAGATAGAGGAGGAACTTTGTCACAATATTTATACAAGTCCTTAAATATCAACTGTGTGTGTGTGTGTTACGAGGCTCAGTATGACATATACTTTTATTAGATACCTCACTTGACCCTCTTTGGATAAATATTATGAAAGTAATGTGTTGGGTATAGTGAGTTTGGCAGGCCTGTCAGGTGGTACTGTTACGGAACAGTGATTTCTTTGTTATTGCCATGTTCCTAGGGTCATATGCACCAACCTCCAGTGGTAAAAGAAAGGGCAGGGGGCAGTAGGTAAGTCTCATGGTCCCCTTATCCTGAGGTCCTCAGAAGCACATGTTCAGCCAACGGTCAGAGATGTGTGCAAGTTAACTTTCACAAAGCATCAGTGCCCTTTGTTAGCATCAACCCCTCTTTCTTATAGCCTGTTTCTCACAAATCTGTTTGTTAGTGTGCTAGCTGTTGCAATGCAATCTGGTCTGACTCTATTAAGTATACCTTGGGTTTCTTCTTCCACTGCTCCTCCTCCTTCCCTCCACATTCACTCTCTCTCCTTTTATAAAATGTCTCTCTTGAAGACATCTTTGAAGCAACTCTTTTGTTAGCAGGTCTTGAGTGGTTCCTCTCCACAGTATGTACACAAAGAAATGTGGCTTTTGCCCACCTTTCAGGGCCAACAGCTTATGCATATATAAGACACACAATTTTAAATTACAATAAATTCAGGTTTGGTACAACATCTTACACTGCTGAACTTTTAGGTCATTTCTGTAATATAAAATGGTGAATCAGATATAGCCATCCTCAAAACAGAGTGTTGAGGAATTAACATTAGTGATAATATGTATATATAAAACATCTCAATATGTTATCAATATTTATATTCTATAATAGCAGTATTCTGTAAATATAAATGTGTTTCAATAAACCCGACTGTATGGAATCTACTATGGAAAAGCAGAGTACCATTGAACGATGAATACTCCAATTTCCCAAAGGCTGGGAATTTGCAACCAGATTCCATGTGACCTCACCTTGTCCTATCTCTAGTTCTTGTGTAATTGAATAACATTTGTATTCAGCTGCAACTTTATATAAGATGTTTACTTTTGCTTGGGTGAGTAACTCTCATTTTCTTTTGGTTTCCCATTTCTTTAATTAATCTTACACACATGAGGTCTGATTCTCTGTTGCCCTCCCCCTTGTGGAGTCATTTACATCAGCAAAGTGAGTGTAAAACAATACTGTTCTGATCTGATAGCATTTTACACCCACTTTGTCCTCCCTTTTCACCGGTGCAAATGACTACACAAGGTTCAGAACAACAGAGAATCACTATGACTAGCTGCTTTTGGACTCTGAAACAGCTATGGTAGCCTGCTATAGTGGATGGAGCCATTTTATCTGTTGCTGCTAATATTATCCTATTTAACTTTAATTTGTGTGTGTTCAAGGCACAGGCCACAAATGTTAATGGTTTGTCTATAACTTAGTGGGAAGGAATCCTGATTGGGGAGCAGGCTGACAGATCTATCTAGTTGTTGCTGCTGCTGCTTTATTAAAGTTCACACAGTTTGCTGGCATTGGTCCTGGTGGCCCTTCTCCCTTAGTGGAACACAGAGACTTGGCTCCACATGCAGGATTTTTAAGCAGCTAATTGTATTAAGCCCTTATGTGTGGCGCAAGATCGGAGCTACCTTATGTCCCACATTCTGTATTTTTACAGTAGTTTAATATTGAAACCCTCATTCTTCATCCAAAATAAAGGATCCCAAAAAACTCATGGACCCTTTACTCCCATCCTCACTCCACTGCATACGTAAGTGTCTCATTCTCTCTCGCACCCTCTGTTCTTCTTTTAAGAACTTCAAAGATGGCTGCTGCCCAGCTCACAACTTCAGTAGCTCAATACTTACTATGAAACTCTTCTTATTTTGAAAAAAATCAAATCATAAATAGCCCTGAAATTTTACATAAAAGTACAGTTTTTAAGGGCACAAGTTTACCTGAAACAGAAATCAAATTTTTCGCATAACTTTGGATAATGAATGTATTTATTAGAAGTCACTAGCTATATACTGTTTTGGTTTTGGTCTTTTTCATGAGACTGCCACCAGCAGTACTAATTTTGACCAGGAGGAGGTGAATAGATGTAGAGAAAATCAGAATCCTGTTCAAACATTCCCTTACTTCTAGAACCAAACATTACTACATGAAATGTTCAAATACTTTTTCCCATGTCCTTTTCTAGTGGTTTTTGAAAATAGAATGGCCACAATTTTCGTGAAAAAGCTTGTTCTTGTGAGAGCTCGAGCTCAGTTTTGCAAGCTGAAGGGGTCTGTATAGCTAGGATAAACATCGAAACATGAAGATGTTTGTTCAAACTAAATCTAAACTCTGAATATGCTGAAGCGTGGCCCACTACTAATTATGCGAATGGTGTACACCTATCCATTAGGGACTGGATTGAGACTGCCAACACATTTCCTAAAGTTCACTGGACAACCTTGAAATAGGTACGTTTTGGGGGCACTAATGACCTCCACTAGCTTGGCTTGGCAATGAAAGTCTCCTTATCTCACTACCAATCTCTGAGCTGACTGATCTGCAGCAACAAAAATACTTTATGGACCGTTTTAGAGTGATGGACATCTGGAGTATTCATCATCCATTGGAAATGCATTACTCATACATTACTCCTCTTCTGACCACCCAGTTTATTCAAGATTGAGCTATTTCCTAATTCTCTTTAACCTAGTCCCAGAAAATTGAGCCACTTACAGTCAGGGGCGGCTCTAGGCACCAGCTAAACAAGCTGGTGCCTAGGGCGGCAAAATGTATGGGGCGGCAAAATGCTGCGCTACCGGCTCCCGCCTGGGGGGGAAGTGGCCGCTGCCCGCAGGAGAGCGGCGCGAACAAGCCGAGGAGCGGCCCGTCCTCTGCAGCCGGGGCAGGACCGCACTACCGGCTCCGCCTGGGGGGTGGGCGCTGACAGCGGGAGTAAGGGGAGTAAGGGGCCTTTCTGTTTTTGCTAAATAGTTGTGAAAATTTAATGTAATAACATTATTTATAATTATGCATGTGAAGTGAGGTGTACTAGAACTCATGCTTCCCAGTATAAACTGAAGGCTGCAAAGGACAAGAAGGAATTTTTACTCTCATCTGCTGCATTGCACGATTAACTTGGTGAATTATGATTTGTTCATTTTCTTCCTTCCTCAGAATCATTGCACACAGTCTGTGGGGGGAGGATCCTGGACTTGATAGACCATGGTCTGATCTGCTATGGCATGTTGTATCTCTTTTAGAAGATATTTTCATACAGATCAACATGTTTGGGAAGACATTGACTTTTATTATTATTAGCACTACTCTAATGTCTAGAGGTTCCAGCGAAGATGGTGGCCTTATTTGTACACTGTAATGAAACATAATCCCTGACTCAGAGTTTAGAATCTAAATAGACAAGACAGACAAAAGATGGGAGGGGAAACTGAGTTATGGAGAAATGAAGTGACTTGCCCAAGGTCACCTAGCAGGTCAGTGGTAGACCTGGGAATAGAAATCAGGTCTCCTGAGACCCAGTCTAGGGTCCTATCCACTGGACCACATTCCATTGAGTAGAGGTGAGTGAAATAGATGAAGAACTTTTGCAAAAGTTACTGTCACATTTTGTATAAGATCATTTCATGTGAAATTGGATTTTTGTAAAACGTTGTGGGGCTTCAAATTATTTACAGTGAAGCACAAAGTATATAGAATCATAGAAGATTAGGGTTGGAGGAGACCTCAGGAGGTCATCTAATCCAACCCCCTGCTCAAAGCAGGACCAACCCTAACTAAAGCATTTCAGCCACGGCTTTGTCAAGCCGGGCCTTAAAAACCTCTAAGGATGGAGATCACACCCCGTCCTGAGGTAACCCGTTCCAGTGCTTCACCAACCTCCTAGTAAAATAGCTTTTCCTAATATCCAACCTAGACCTCCCCCACTGCAACTTGAGACCATTGCTCCTTGTTCTGTCATCTGCCACCACTGAAAACAGCCTAGCTCCATCCTCTTTGAAACCCCCCTTCAGGTAACTGAAGGCTGCTATCAAATCCCCCCTCACTCTTCTCTTCTGTAGACTAAATAAGCCCAGTTCCCTCAGCCTCTCCTTGTAAGTCTTGTGCCCCAGCTTTTTAATCTTTTTCGTTGCCTTCCACTGGACTCTCTCCAATTTGTCCACATCCCTTCTGTAGTGCAGGGAGGGCCGAAACCTGGATGCAATGAACATTAAAAACACTTTTGATGTGAAAATTTACACTTGCTAATTTAGAAATAAGGCGGGTGGGGCGGAATCTATAGTTTCTATATTTAGGAAGCACGTCTAATATAATACAGCACACGTGTTCCGATTCTAGTTGATAATAAAAAGCCTAGTGAAAGAGAGACCCATCTAGAGATTTGATAACCATAAAACCACAGTGTTGGAAAAGCGTTCGTCATTTAAATAATCAAGGTAAACAAGACACAGTTAAGGCATGTGTAGAGACAGATCCTAGGAAAATAGTGATAGAAGTGTAAAAGGACATGATTATGTTGACAAAACAAAGATAAATTGGCCTTTAGGTCTGAAAGAGATGGAGAACTGCCTTGACATCAGCCAGGGATATGCCAGATGTAGGGGGCATCTCTGTAAAGCTGACATAGCTAACTTCATGACACTTGCTCTTCCTGTCCACTCCAGGTTAAAGGGGCATTCCCTGGTGGGCTGGGGGCAAGAAGGGCAGAACTAGAATGTACGGTACTCTTTCCTCCTCCTCTCCCAGCCCAGGTCTTGTTTTGATCATAGCTAAGGTGAATATGGTTATCGGGTCCAAAGTATTGAATAACATAGATTTCTTTGGGCACTGGAAGACATTTTGTAAAGCATTTTGATTTTTTATGTATAACAAACGAATGTACACCTGAGGAGTATTTTGTTCTTTTAAATAATTTCATACCTCTATCAAATCTGACATCATGGTTCCTGCCTCTGGTGCTGATCATATAAACTTTCTGTGTTGGCTAAAATATGTCAATGAGATTTTGAAGAGAAGGTGGTTTATTGTCTTGAAGCATCTCTACTTGTGAGGCCTTGTGAGGGAATTTGTTGAACAGTAAATAAGTCCCAGTTCTCTCACGCTCCCCAAATTTAATTCAGATCCCATTGGGGCTGCCATGTCTTTGTTGTTTATTGCCTGGAAATGCTTTTTACAATGATAAACTACCAGAGAAATTCCCTGCAACGTGTTAAACTGAACATACTTTATCAAGAGGTAATCAGCAAATTGCAATCTAGGAGAGCACAGTGCCTCCATAGTTTACTAGCCACTGTAACTAATTACCAATGGAAAACTCCAGCCTTCTACAGGATTCAGTGAAATGAGGCTTCTGAGCTCTCTAGAAAACCTGTTTCAAAATGACCAGAGTTTCAGGGGTTTCTAAACCAGAGTGCCAGTTTTTCTAATAAGAAATCAGGGAAGGTAAATTTCTGGCTATTTCCTGTATCTCTGGGCATACAAAAGTACACTTGAGATCCATTCTTATGTTCTCAGGTTTAAGTGAGTATATTGTTTGTGTGTGATGGTACACTGACATGCTGTAAATTGAAATCTTAGGGCTTATCTTCACTACCAGGGTAAGTCAACCGAAGTTACATTACCCCAGCTATGTGAATAATGTACCTGCAGTCAACGTAGCTTAGGTTGACGTTCCCCAGTGTCTTCACTACGATGTGTCAACAGGAGATGCTCTCCTGTTGACTTAGCTTAATCTTTTCGGGGAGCTGGAGTACTGGGGTTGACCGGAGAGTGCGCTGCTGTCGATTTAGTGGATCTTCACTAGACCCACTAAATCGACCCCTGCTGCATCAATTGCAGCAGTGTGGATCTCTCTGTAGTGAAGACCAGCCCTTAGTGATGCATCCGAGAGCGGGTCTGTGTAAACATGAAAGCTTGTCTCGCCAACAGAAGTTGGTCCATTGAAAAATATTACCTCACTCAACTTGTCTCTCTAATGGCAACTAACACATTTTAAACAACATGTTAAACATGACTTAATACCTAGTGTAGCCAAAGACAATTGTGTAAATTAATACGTTTTCTAACACAGCTCACTTTGTCAATGTATACAAGGTCTATATTATTCATTTAGGCCCTTCAAATCCTTAGTACCTTGTACAGTGCTTATGCCTCTGATGACTCCCATTGACTTAACAAGGGCAATAAATTTGGTACGACTGGGATTTTAGACTGCAAACTCTCTGAGGTAGAGACCTTGCTTTTCTTAGCACATGCTGTATAACAAACACAGCAAAGTTACAGCATAGGCAAAGATGGTTCAGCCATCCCACATATTTTATTTTCCATGGGTGAAATATTGGCTCCACTGAAGTCGCTGGGAGTTTTATCACCAACTTCAATCCGTTCACGATTTCACTCCGTGTCCATTCATTCCTTTACCTCTCTACTGATATTACTGATGTAGGTGCCAATTTAAATGGTGTTCTGGGGTAATAGACACCTTTCTATCTTTTAGCAGTCTGACAGAGACCTCTAACTCATTTCACATTCTCTGTTTTCATTTTTTTTTAATTTTAAACAGTCAAAACAAAACTGCAAAGTGCAAACATGTGTAAAAGCCAAAAAAAAAGCGCGGGGGAGAGGGGGGGAGCAGCCAAAATTTTTTTTGCTTGGGGCACCAAAAAACCTAGAGCCGGCCCTGCTTACAGTCAATTATTATAATTGAGTCGCATCATCATGCTTATTTATTATTTATATAGTGTCAGAAGTGTACTAGGTGCTTCACTGTCAAACAATAAGACAAGACCCCTGTTCCAGAGAGTGTTACAAGCGATTGGCCAGATTGTGTTTGGTCCTTTGCAGATGATTATGGGAGGAAGGGGAGGCAGCAGAGACCTTTTCTCTCCTTTTGTGTCCCTGCACAACAGCAAGGCACAATTCCAGTCCTTATGTTTTGAGAGTGCAAGGACTGATTGAGGTTAGTCCTGATAACTGATACTGAGGAGACTACTTGGGGAGTAAGGTACTGCTCTCTGTGAGTAAGAGTGACAGAATCAGTCCCTTAGCTTCATTCCCTGAACTGATCTATGCTACAGCTATCAGCTCAACTGAGATAATACATTAACAAAACTAGTTAGATTACATAAGGGAAACTGGGGAAGTGATTATTTTTTAAAAACCCTCAAAGGTTAATGAAACTGCTGTCTCAGCACCTTGTAATCAATAGGAATCAGAATTAGTTGAGTAATACAGACAATCCATTACACTGAATGTATTTCTTATTAGTAACTACCATACCTACACCATGACACAGCATCACTCTGCTGCCTTTGAGCCATTCAGGAGACAAGTCTCCTGCTATAGTAATACACAGCCTAATCCATCACACTTTAAGATGAGATGCTTGAAGAATACCAATTTATGCATTTTTGGGATCACTTAAAACTTATTTGCAAGCCAAAGCACACCTTTTCTGAATGCAAGACTTTTTAATGGATTTGCCAAAGTAATAACTGTAAGTGAAACCAAAAACTCAGACATAGCTTTAAAAAGTTGATGTCTACTTACATTAACTTAATCTGGACTAAGCATTTGATGACCTAATGGATATTATACAAGTGAAAGCATGATAAGTCTTCTAGAAGATACTCAGTCACTTGCAGAATTTAGACAGGTTGATGGAATGATAGAAAAAAGTCTTCCAAATATATCAAAACTAATGAAGAAAACAAGACATGTAATACAGCCAAGTTAAGTAGCAGCAGGGTAGAAACAACAAGTCAGCCACCTTTCAAGAAATTAAGGCAATTAGCTTTCACAGAAAGATTCCGAAAACAAAACATTTTAATGCAGCCATCTTAAAAATATAAATTACTACATTCTTCTTCATAGGTTGAAAAAAATAACTAACCACCCTAAACAAATTATTCATTAAACTTTACCACAGCAGGAACTAAAGAGAGAAAAATAAATGTGCACCATAAAATATAGATGCACAGTACAGCACAGCAGGCATAAGGTGAATGAGTCATTTACGAAAACCTATCTATATGCAGTAAATACATTGAGAAATAAGGAAGCCTCTTATGGAAATTGCAAAGTTAAAAAAATTACATTGGACAAGTTAAAAATGACGACTGCTGAAATCCTTACTGCTTTAATCATGTCCTATTTCAATAAATGAAATTCTTTCCTTTGTTCTTCCTAAAAACTTAATTCTAAACTTCATGGGGTCCAAAATGATCTCTTGCTTCGGATCCAAGTTATTTCTATCCTGTGTTACCTTCACAGGCTCTGAATCTGAAATCTGAATCCAGATAAAAATTGCCTTTCTGGTTTTTAAACTCTTCATGAACTCCTTCCACTCTCCTTCTCTAACTTTGTGTCAATCTGTTCTCTTGTCCTTATTCTCTTATCTTTACCCTCTCCCCATCCCCTCCCTGTGATTCTCCACACTTTTGATTTGCTCTTTCAAATTTGTACTACCTCACCTATTTGGAACTCTCTCTGATCCACTGACTTTATTTTATTTTTTTAAGTCACAGGGTAAAACTTGCTTTCTCTGTAAGTTTTATGCTTGATCTCTTCAACATTTTGTGGCACTGTGTTCTGAGTATATTCTGTTCTACACAAATTCCTTTACAACAAGGTTATTAATCATGGTTATATATAACTATAATATAATTCATTGTACAGATGCAAATTATTAGTCTCAAAGCAACTGGAACACACTCTTACACGCCATGGAATGCATATTCTAGAGAAGATGTGCCCCTTATGCCTCCATTTTAGAGAAAGAGAGGGAGAGAGAGAGACTTGGAGTTGTATTAGAACAGCTGTGGTAGAGACCAAGCTGACAAAACCAATAACAGCCTTTTCAGAGATGAACATGTGACTCTGGGTAAGAAGGAAGAACAAACACAAAACTAAGTACTGCAGTTGTAATTCCTCAATTAACACTTGCTCCTGGTCTTAAAAATTATTTAAATGGAGTTTAAAACCTCTCTGTGAAAGGTCTATGAAACTTCAACGAACTTCCAGAGAATAATTTGTGGAGCACCAGTACAGCTTTTCATCCCTCTCAAAACAAATGAAAAGTAGGCACCTATAAGGATAATTCCTATACATTCATCTCCCCACATACATGTTTTATTGTTTTTCAATATATAGTGTATACACACTATGCACACACACCCCGATGGTAAAATTACTACAGAATATATGTAATACAAATTGTACATGCCTCACCTGAGTAACCACATAATCTTATTACTGTAACCATGCTTTCTCAACCCATCCTCTCACTATTCCAACTTGTACCTCAGATTGTAAACTCTTTGGGACAACAATCTTGTTTTTCTATTTGTTTTGTAAAGTGTTTAGTATATTTTAGGGACCTGTAAAATAATAAGAAATAATAAAAATGTCAAGCAACCCCCCACAGAATTTTGAGGCAATATTACCTATTTAAAAATAACTATCAATATTCTCCTATAAGGCATTCAACATATTGTATCATTAAGATAGAATATTCTGTAAATTCCTTGGTAATGTTCCCTCTTGAAACTATCATTGTAGTGAATATTTGAATAAGAGCACTATCCATTCCTATATTCTAGCAGAGCAGTAGCTTGGCTGTGGTTAAGGCTGAGTATTGCTTCTTGTCTAAAAGACAATTATCTGAAGTGCTCTAAAATCCATATGCTTACTGAGATTGTCTTGAAATTTGCTGTGCCTCATACAGGTGTGTGGTCCAAATTTGAGGGCTTCCCAAGATACAATCCACTAAAATGATGTTTACAAAATCACCTGATTCTTACTGGGTTTGTTTGTTTTGGGTTATTTTTGTGTGTGCATAACTGGGGCTCATCCTATGGTTCTAATCCTTCCTAAACTGACCTTGCCTGCTTCGGATTTATCTCAGTTAGTGCATGATACCCACTGCCCCTTTGGGGAAGCAATATTTCAAAAGCACTTGAGGGTTAGATTTAGAATTCCAGGTTGGGTTGAGCCTAACTCATGAACCAGAGAGTAAAATGCACATGTGCAGCAAGACAAGGGCACTGTTCATGCCAGAGGGGGTGCAAGGAGCTTGTTGTTGCAGTAATTGGATGGCTCAGCATGACATGCTGTAACCACTGAACCTCAAGCACTATGAGTTTGAGCCCTATCTTTGGAGACTTTAGTTGTGCTCTGCCTCTATATTGCAGGGGCTTCTTTTGGGAAGTTTTGCCCATGTTTAAGACTTGATATTGTAAAGTGCTTTAAAATCCACATGCAGACTCTGATTTTACTTTAGAAGTATGCACAAGGAAATTAGCATTAATTAAATAGAGGAAAGATGAAAGACTCTAGTAAGCAGTTAGGATAATTGTGCTTCTCAACTATTTATTGGACTGATGGAACTGAGTGTGATCAAAAGATAGCCATTCACTGGGTTGTTTGGTCTAGGGGTTCCTGATACTCAGACTCCCGTAACATCAGCCTCTCATAAAATGTTCAGGTTCATTAAACGAATGTGTTGTTGGCTAGGGAATATGGGGGTGGGAAAGGGTTGGGTGGATACAGGCTGGGGGCTCTTTCCCTTTGGAAACTCTTATCCCTTAGGGCTATACTCTTCCACATCTTCCAGGGACTCAGCACACCCCTGAAAATGACCTTTATTAGTGTAAGGATCATCCAGGCACTAAGTCAGTTCAATGACTAGAGCTTTGAAGAACAGGGTTTCCAAAAATTTAGTTTTTCTAGTTTCCCTTGATGTATGGGGTCATCATCAAAGGGACCTTTGTTCTTTGTGAGCTCAGAAATGCTGACAGAGAAGATCCATAAGGGGGCAAAGTTGTGTACCACATTCCTCTGCAGTCACATACTTGGAGGGGAAGGAAAGTGATCCTACCTACGTCCTCCCCTACTTCTGTCCCACTCTCTTACAAATATCCCCCATTGCCCACCATTTCCTCCCCAGGGCTGCTCCACCAGGCCAATGGAGGGGGCTAAAGAGCTCCTCTTACCTGCACTGCTCCCTGCAGTGGGGAGGGAATACCAGGCTCATCATTCTCCTTGATTGTGCTGCTTCTAGGGGAAAGGGGAAGGTCAGAGTAGTGCAGGAGAGTGTGGGGAGGTACCTTGACCTCCCCTAATCTGGCCATATACATCCCCTTTGGTCAGGGGTGCCAGCAGTGTTACTGGGGAGCCTATGCGGTGGGCATTAGACCTGCCTTTTCAGAGCTTTTTTCCAGTTTCTACATTGCTAGCCCCAAATCAAAGTTTTCTAATCTTTCTGTGGGTCTAGCTCTTTATGTTTATATGCCAACCTCTGCATATCCTGGCAGCTTGTCTGCATTGTGCTCAGATTCCTAGGTGACACCAGGCAGTGCATCTGTAACACCTGACTGGTGCTTCCCACATACAATATGTTTTTACTTCTGATGTGTTCGGCTGCTTTTTTTTAAATACTTGCTCTGTTTCAAATGGCAGCATGTAAATTAAGAAACGTTTGATAGGATGTCAATTAAAAGTGCTTACAATACCACTTCTTTACTTGCCTCAAAGTATGGGCTCCCCTCCTCTTTCTAGATGTGTCTTACAAGGGCCTGGGGACTTCTCTTTCTCCCTAATCAGTGAGAGTCAGACAGCTTGATTATTACCTGCTGCTCTGAGCATATATGTCACCTTGGCCCACCAGTGTTGCACGTCATCAGCTTCCACTACATCAAATCCATTCTGAGGGCCACCTTGATTTCACCTTGAACTTCCTGAGGTGTGGGAGTGAGAGTTTTACATAAAATCTCAGTGACAACAAAGTGCATGCATGTATCATGTAAATGTGAAGGTGAGTCAAAACACATTTAACTTATTGGTCTGGAGTGCTAGTTGTCATGATATGTCAATTAAGCATAGAATATTCTCAGAAACAACTTGTTAAAGTTGATGAACTGTGGGTCTGCCATGGTTTTGGTTTACAGGATTGCAGAATTTTGTCAAATAAATTATTAAAATTGGGGCAGATTTCTATTTGAGAGACTGAATTTGATCTTATCTTTATCATGCCCTGTTTATTCACTTTATTCCCCAGTCATGGCAACAGAAAAAGAGAAACAAATAGAATCTCTCGCTTCTAGACACCTTCATCTGTTGCCCACATGCCTCTCAGCAATATTTTAGACAATCAATACTTCTGGAAAGGATTGATGGACATGACAGTGCATTTTGCACATGGAGACAGGTTTCATTTTTGAGTTCTGTTTAGAAATCAGTTTTGAACTGGGTCAGATTAATTTGCTCCACCTGAGCCCAAGCACAAGGGCAGCATGGGGGTGGGGGGGGGGTGGGAGAGGAAATGTTAAAGCAACAGTGAGCTGACAGATTAAGAACACTTCACCTGCATATATGGGATAGAAACATGTTGGTATTGTGGAAATCAGTTTTTAAAGCAGATAGATTTTCCTTCTCTACATCCATAGGTATGACTAATTGCAGAGCATCTGGTAGGTCTGAGAAGACCTAATGCAGATTTCTCTAGCTCCTGAGAACCGAGGATGGCAACAGGGAGGACTGATTGATAAAATCACACGAATTTCACGAGTAAAGATTGCAGAATTGGACCTAATGTTAAGAGTAGCCACCTGCACTCACTTTAGCACAACTGAAAATTCTTTTTAATTCAGTTTCTCAGTTTTTTAGCTCTAATAATTGAATACTTACAATGTATCAAAAAGATCATAAGCACTAATGAACCTGGCTGTCTCTGAATGATGTATTTTTTACATCTGTATTTTTAATGTATAATAAATAAACCTGTGAGTCAAAGTTCAAAAGCAGTATTCACCAATTAATCCACCTTCAGACTTGTTCAAATGAAAATGAACCTTTCCTTTCCTTACCTTGTGCTGCAGAAGGGGGAGGGGGAGCAGGCAGGAGTGGGAATTGAGCTAAAAAGGCTCAAAATAGATAATCTACAATAAAAAACAATTCACTTATAGTGGAACCCAAATATTAAGCTTTAGGATCTGGACTTTCCTAGATATATACAAAATAATTTTTTGTCAAACTCAGTTGCCACTCACTATCTGGAGGAGAAAGAAAGAATTTGCATATAAATTAAATAAAAATATGACATAATTATCCAAACTAAAATTTAACCATGAAACAGATGTATCTATCAGCAACACTGGACTTTAATTACCACTCAGTCATCAGGTTTTTTTTCTTCAGTTTTTTTTCCTTAAGCATGTACTGTACAAATGTTTGTATGGCACGGTCCAATTTAAATTGTCAATGGCTGTTGGAGTTTTTTGTTTTTGTTTTCTGCTTTTCAGAGGAGGAAAATGCATACCAGTAGAAGGTAAAGTAGAGTCACATTTAAAAATTCAGGTTTGTCGAGATGTAATGTCAATGTGCATCCATTAAAACTAATTTTGCAGATGCCAATTAGTGTTATTGTTGTGCATAAAAATTAAGAAAACGTTCTGTAAAATAATAACTGGTAAACATTCAGTGGATACATTAAAATGTTTGTTCTAGTACTAAGTGGTGCAGGTTTTGGGGGTTTGCTCTATGCTTAAAATGGACCAATACTGCTATTAGGAGGTAGATCATTGGATCTAGCATGTACTATCTAGTAGTGCTCACTGGGTTCAGATATTTTAATCTCATATTGATAAAATGTGCTACCTATCTGGAATCTAATGTGGAAACTGATTTTGGGGGAGAGATACATACATTTAAACATGATCTTATTGACTGTCACTAAATGTTGAACAGTTAGTGATTTTGATTATTGTACCATAGCTTAATATATTTCTTAAGGGCAAAAATGACCTCTCTTCTACAGTCTTGAGCAAAGTGCCATTTTAATTACCTCTGTCTGCCCTCCAACTTCTCTCCTACTTTAACTGATTCAATTTTTCTTATCTACCATCTGTCAGCCATGGTGCTCTCACCATGGACGCAGCTATTAACTTCATTGCACGCTCACAGGATGAGAGACCAAGAAAAATGTCTGAAGATAAATCATGGAACAGCAGTGAAATAAGAAAACAGTATATTTTGCTCTAGAAAACCAGTTTATTTCTAGAGACTTGAGCTTGCAATGCATAAGAATTTAAACAAACAGGGTTAACAATGGTTCCAGGCCTGCTTTCATCAAATAGTGAGAGAGAAAGTATAGAAGAAAAAACAACGAGGAGTCCTTGTGGCATCTTAGAGACTAACAAATGTATTTGGGCATAAGCTTTCGTGGGCTAAAACCCACTTCATCAGATGCATGGAGTGGAAAATACAGAAGGCAGGTATAAATACACAGCACATGAAAAGATGGGAGTTGCCTTACGAAGTGGGGGGTCAGTGCTAACAAGCCAATTCAATTAAGGTGGAAGTGGCCTATTCTCAACAGTTGAAAAGAGATGAGCCATAAAGACTGGGAGTGGATGGGTCACTATAAAAAAAAAAAAAAGAAAGACGAGATTAATTTACATTTTACTTTCTGTTCTAAGTGGGTGGGGAACTGCATTATCAAGATGATGTTATTGCTTGGAATCTAATGCTCAGGGACATCTTAGTGAAAAATCCAGAGCCAGGGTTTATTAGTTTCTCTGCTGGAATAACATAGCATTACAATGAAAAAGTCAGTATTTTCCAACTGTTACTAAAATTGATACCGAAGATACCATAGTTATTCTCTAGTCTATGGGGTGTCAATAGTGGTATCTTATATACCTCTGTGTGGTAATTGCTGGCAAGAGTTGACGTAATTTGTGCAGCTTGTTCAGTCTCTCTTTACACCATGAGTGCTAATTTTCTAGTTGCTGTTGCTAACTACCAATACATCCTGTATTTATCATGTAAATAATAAAGCTACATGGTATAGAAATTCATACTCCACATGATGCTAGCTGATAAGATAGTGCTTGTGAAAATTACATATCAAAAAGCTAGAGCTTCAAGTACTGAAACCTTTAAATTGGTGGACAGATCCACAGATCAGCAAGACCGTGGTCCAAAGGTACTGATCAGTGGTATGACAGTGTTGTGCACTATTGTTTGATTTCTCGCTCACACTCACTTTTACCCTCCAGAAAATGCCTGAGATGAATATTACATGAAATCTGGTCTTCTTTTACTATTTCCTTCAGCCAGGAACTGAAGTACCATGAAGACTCAAAATCTCACATTATTTTGGCCAGAAAATGGCTACCTGATGCATTAAGAAGGTAGTGAAAAACCTAAACACAAAGACAAAGAACCATAAATATAAGATCCTAGATCCAGCCTCTCTTTAAAGGGATTACATGCTTTTAAGAAACAATATATACTATGTATTGAACTAAAGAAATACAGAAATGTCTAGATTTTCCGTATTGGCTCAGTGAAGTCCAAGACTTCATTGGTTGGGTAAAGTCAAATCATAGTGATGATAAGAATGGCCTGAGCTGAAGGAAAATTTATTGTTTTTAATATCACAAATTTAAATTGCTTTGGCATGTACAATTATAACTTTTATGAAACTTCTGCTGGTTACATGAACTATCCTGTACTGTTTTGGTTTAGGAATAAAGATGTCTGTTCATCAGAGTAAACTGTGTGAGTCTGAGGTGACTGACAACCATTAAAAATCTTCCCTTCTGATTGCCTCTGAGGAAGGGGGTTGGAAGTCTTCCTGGATGAACCAGGTGAATATAATGATGAGTCTTTGAAAAATATTCAAATGCAGAGTCAGTAAACTGTGCAATAGCTAAGAGGGCACAGAATCCTTTATAGCAGAGTATTGTGCATCTGCCAAGTCGAGTATTGACATTCGAGCAGACTTAATTAATTAACAGAGTCTTGTCCCCTGCCCCTCCCTGCAATCTGGTGGCTGAACTCATGGAGTGTGTGCACATCCTGAGCATTATTTCAGCCAAGAATTGAAATGGGATGCTTGTGGCTTATAGGCTGCAATTCTGTCAGGTGAGCCAAAATGGAATTTCCTTCTTGTCCATATACGGAAGAGCAGTGCAGTGAATTTAAGTGAGATTAAAAGTATGCTAGTCTTTAATGCATAGTAAATTTAGAAATGAGTGAGAAAATGCAGACTTAGTTTTTAACATTTACATAGCACATAGACACACAGCATATATTGTTTTGTAAAGCACTTGGAGTCTTTGCCTCAGAGAACTTTATAGTCTAAGGGCTTGATTTTTGTAAACTATAGTAATGTTGTGTAGCATTTATTTCACATATGAACTCAGTGGAACCATTTGAATGAGTAAGGAGAGTTCAATGTGTAATTAAGGGTTGCAGAATTAATCCCTGTATTAACATAATATCAAGTGACAACACTGGTAGTAGTTAGGAGGAAAGAGGATTAGGACAAAAAATATATGGTCATGTGGCCAATTGGAAGAGTAATGCAGGTGTCAGGAAGATTAAAAAAATCACAGTGATCTATTTTCAAATATATAAGGTCTGTGTTTTTTAAAAAATGACTATTGCTTAGAAGCTAAATGACCATTGTGGAGAAGCTAAATGAATTCTTTGCATTGGTCTTCACTGCAGAGAATGGGAGGGAGATTCTCACATTTGAGCCATTCTTTTTAGATTACAAATCTGAGGAACTGTCCCAGATTGAGGTGTCAATACAGCAGGTTTTGGAACAAATTGATAAATTAAAGAGTAATAAGTCACCAGGACCAGATGGTATTCACCCAAGAGTTCTGAAGGAACTCAGATATGAAATTGCAAAACTACTAACTGAGGTATGTAATCTATCATTTAAATCAGTTTCTGTACCAGATGACTGGCAGATAGCTAATGTGACGCCAATTTTTAAAAAAGGCTCCAGGGGCAATCCTGGCAATTACAAGATGGCAAGCCTAAGTTCAGTACCAGGCAAATTGGTTGATTGAAACTATAGTCAAGAACAGAATTATCAGACACATAGATAAACATGATTTGTTGAGGAAATGTCAACACGGTTTTTGTAAAGAGAAATCATGCCTCACCAATCTACTAGAATTCTTTGAGGGGGGTCAACAAGCATGTGGACAAGGGGGATATAGTGTCCTTATATCTTCAGAAAGCCTTTGACAAGGTCCCTCACCAAAGGCTCTTCAGTAAAGTAAGCAGTCATGGGATAAGAGGGAAGGTCCTCTCATGGATCAGAAACTGGTTAAAAGATAGGAAACAAAGGGTAGGAATAAATGGTCAGTTTTCAGAATGGAGAAGGGTAAATAGTGGTGTCCCTCAGGGATCTGTACTGGGACCAGTGCTGTTCAACATATTGATAAATGATCTGGAAAAAGGAGTAAACAGTGAGGTGGCAAAATTTGCAGATGGTACAAAACTACTCAAGATAGTTAAGTCCAAAGCTGACTGTGAAAAGTTACAAAGGGTTCTCTCAAAACTGGGTGACTGGGCAGCAAAATGGCAGATGAAATTCAATGTTGATAAATGCAAAGTAGTGCATATTAGAAAACATAATTCCAACTATACATACAAAATGATGGTGTCTAAATTAGCTGTTACTACTCAAGAAAGAGATATTGGAGGCATTGTGGATAGTTCTCTGAAAACATCGGCTCAATGTGCAATGGCAGTGAAAAACAAACAAACAGAATGTTAGGAACCATTAGGAAAGGGATAGCTAATAAGACCGTAAATATCATAATGCCACTATATAAAGCCATGATATGCCCACACCTTGATTAGTGCACAAAGTTCTGGTTGCCCTATCTCAAAAAAGATATAGTAGCAATGGAAAAGATACAGAGAAGGGCAACAAAAATGATTAAGACTGGGACTATTCACCTTGGAAAAGAGATGATTAAGGGGGGATATGATACAGATCTATAAAATCAGAAATGGTGTGGAGAAAGTGGATAAGGTAGTGTTATTTATCCCTTCCCATAACACAAGAACTAGGGATTACCCAATGAAATTAATAGGCAGCAGGTTTTAAATAAATTAAAGGCAGTACTTCTTCAGACAACACACAATCACCCTGTGGAACTCATTGTCAAGGAATGCTGTGAAGGCCAAAACTATAACTGGATTCAAAAAAGAATTAGCTAAGGTCATGGAGGATGGGTCCATCAATGGCTATTAGCTGAGATGGTCAGGGATGTAATCCCATGCTCTGGCTATCTCAGCCTCTGACTGCCAGAAGCTGGGACTGGATGACAGGGGATGAATCACTTGATTGGCGTGTTCCGTTCTCTGAATCATCTGGCATTGGCCATTGTCAGAAGAGAGGATAATGGGCTAAATGGACCATTGGTCTGACCCAGTATGGCCATTCTTATATTCTTATGCTTTTGGTTGATTCAATTTTTGGATCACAGTATAAGATGCCTGAAAGGAGGCCTGCTGCTATGAAAATGAAACTGTTTAAGAGGGTATTGCTGTATGAAAGGGCAAAAGTGACGGATGACAATGATATTTAAAAAAAAAATTCTAGAAGAGCAGGCCTTTAAGTGCAAATGCAGAATGAAAATAGGCCACCTCTAATGGGTTTTTACTTAAATGTTCCACCAGCACAGTGAGAACATTCAGTTTTGATAGGCTGGTAATAAAAATGACAAAAACAGTTTGAAATACAGAAAATAACATTTTTTGGATCAGAGTAAAAAATAGTAACTAAAAGCAATGTCTAAAAGCTCAACATCCTGATACTTGACAGCCCAAGCCAATGGAAGATGTAATTACCCAAGGAGTGAAATATATTGTATTTAATGAAATATTGTACTCTAAAATTAAAAAGGAAGATATCTTGTTATTCACACTGGGATTATGCTTCCTGAAAGTACTCATCACCTGCCCTTTGATAATCAGACACCTGTACTGTGCCTCAGGTTGAGCACTCAGAAATTAAGATTCTCAAAATCACTAGTCACTTTTCAAAAGTAAGACCTCCTGGCTTGTCTACCCATCCAGTCCTGCACCTCACCCTGTCTCTCTGTCATATCCTCCTAGATGTCTCACCAGAATCTGAAACTTAATATGGTCAAACTGAGTTACTTATTTTCTTTCCCAAGACCCCTCCATTCCCTACATTCTGTGTCACAATTGTTAACACCACAATTCCTCTTGTTTGCTTAGGTTTGTAACCTTTGTCAACATTTATTCCTTGCCTCACACACCCAAGCCATATCCAAATCCTGATGTTTCTTCCTCCAAAATCTTGCTTCGATCAGTCCACTTCTTTCTATCCCTACTGCTAATATTCTTATCCTTCTGATCTTGATAATTTCAGCCTCCTCCTTTTGCTCTCTGGTCTCATCCCTCACTGATTCACACTGCTCCCTTCCAGACCCAAAAAGCTGCCTCTGAGTGTCCTTAGCCTCTGTTTGTCAGAAGCTGGGAATGGGCGATGGGGGATAGATCACTTGATGATTGCCTGTTCTGTTCATTTCCTCTGGGGCACCGGGTATTGGCCACTATAGGAAGACAGGATACTGGGCTAGATGGACCTTTGGTCTGACCCAGTATGGCTGTTCTTGTTATGAGTTCAGCTTCCCTGCCCATTGGTCTCACCATATCCCCACTCTTTAAATCTTTCCATTGGCTTCTCTGATCCACTGCATCAGATTATCATTTTTTAATCTTCTATGCCCTGCCTATCTTTGCCCCTCCCTAATTACTTCTGCTTTTCTCTTTTCACATCCCTCTTCCCACACTCTCAATTCTGCCAACAATGTCTGGCTAACTACCCACATATCTGCTCCTCCCACAATCATTTCTGTGCATTCTTTCATGTCTCTCCATGAACTGGTCAACATAAGACTATTTTGTATTTCTACAGTACATTTACAAGAAACTGTTTGATTATGGCTAGATTGTGGGTACCTGGAAATAATCTCTTCCTCCTCCCCCCCCCCCAACCATTTAGCTACTTGATTACTTTACTTATATTGTACTAGAGATGGCCACAACACAAAGTTTCTGTTTTGCAGAAAAAATTGACATCTCCAAATTTTGTTTTGTTCTGATTCATTCTGGCTTGAGCCAGGGCTTCCAGGGTCCTAGCTCCATGACAGGGAGGCAGAATCCCTGATAGCCCCAGGGTTTGCAGGCTTCCTGCTGTGGAGGTGGGAACTAGATTCTGAGATCCTCCCGGTTGGCCTAACTGGCTCCCTGAGTTGTCTAACTCTTGGGCCAGCTGGCTTCCCAGGCTGCAAGAATCAAGCAATCTGGGGAGCCCACTGGCCTGGGAGACTGGGAAGCCCTGGGGTCCTGACTGTAAGGCCATTCTTCAGGCAGGCTGCTGAGAAGCTGAGTGAGCTTGCAGGAAACCAGGCAGATAAGTTTTGAGAGCAGCCTGTGTTCCACTGGAAGATTCGTTGAAAGCAACACATTTCTATTAAATGTTTCGCTTTCAACGAATCTGTGTTTTCTGATGGGAAATTGTGCTTTCAGAAGATTTCTGACCAGTTGAAAATGAGCCTGTTTTTGCTATATAGAATACAATCTCTTTGGAGCAGAAGTCATGCAAGAAGTTTGGAGAGCACCTCCAAGTGATTTAGCATCTTGATTTTTACATCTCATCTGAAAATGTTCCTTAATACCGTAGAGCTCGATTCTACTCCCATTGACGTCAGCAGAAAGATTCCCATTGATATTAGTAGGATTTGGATTAGGCCCAGAGCCGGCGTTAGTGTGATAGTGACGGGGACAGTATTATTTGCTGCATCCCTACTTTCTCAACACTAACACTTTCCTCTCATGCAAGAGCTGACCAGGCCAAGCCTTGCTTAGCTTATGAGATATGACATCTAGTAGCTCAAAGAAGTAGAGCTAAAGATTGTCAGTTCACATTCTCCATTTCTCTATATTAAATGGCTCCATGCCACAATATTTCACTATAGAAGTACGGTATCAATATCAAAATAAAATACCCAGTATTAAAATACTTTAGAAATCCAAATGAGCTTGATTTTACAGTCTAACAAAAGTTTTGACACATTTTAGGAGTAAAGGAAGGGATTAGGTCATTCAGGGTGGGGAGCGTGAGAGGTGGAGTGGTCCAGTGGACAGGATACTAGGGTGAGAATTCTATTCCCAACTCTGCTGCTGCCCTACTCTATGACCTTCGGCAAGTTACTTCACCTCTCTTTGCCACTGTTTCTCTCGTCTTTCTTGTCTATTTAGATTAACATATTTTTGGGCAGAGTCTGTCTTGTGTTACATGTTAGTACAATGCCTAACATAATGAAGTCCTTTATCTTTGTTGGGCTATTTTAATAGAGATGATAAATGAGACTTGCATGTACTAGTTACTGTATATACCATTCAACCATACTGACTAGGTTTTGGCATGTCTCATATCTTAACTAGGCAATGTCCTGGCTTGGCATAATTTGTTGGTTATAGTCTTGCCTCCTGTGTTTGGTTTGTAATCTGTTTAGTTCAGGGCAGAGAACTTTTTGAATATAAATAACTTTACCAGCCCTCTAAATCATTGATACATTTGCAGGGTATGAGCTTTTCAGTAAAATACGAGGGTTTGGACATATTGAGTGCTTTCAATTTAACTATCTAACATGAGGTAGGATGGAGGGGTCATGAGTCCCTAACGGATACACTAACTCATTACTGAAGTAAGAAGCAAGTAAGTTATTGGAGGCATCTGGAATGACTGCTGGTTGTCTTCCTGAAAATAAACCAAATCACTATGTGTCCTGTCCAGTTACATACACGGATTTGTAAAACCTGGGGTGGATTCTAGGGTAGCACCCTGTTACATCATTCTCCACAAACCTATCATCCATGTTGCTGACAAATATAGAGATCTGGCATATGACTCATTTATTTCTGGAAATGTTTTCTCAGCATACACATATGGTGTTTACAGAGCCTATATAAGTGGTGGCCTTTTGGAGATTTGCAGTGTCAAAAACTTGGCATAGACAGTGCTCTCTCTACTGTACTGGCAGAGGGCAAAGATCCTTACTCATCTGGTTTAGAGGCATTTATAGAATGCTCTGGTCTGAAGCCACTTACTATCCTTTTGTCTGTTTTAACACCTAACCCATCCTTTATGTGGAATGCAGAACTCTTTTGTCAATATAGCTCGCTTCAGCTGCTGTCATGGCAACAAGTTGCATCTTTGCTGAAATGTAGCTAAACTATAATTTGGACACCAAGTGAAGCAATACATTGCTAAAATCTAAAGTGGTCCAACTGTGCTCTTCAATCAAGTTCTATGTTATTAACAATTAGATAGATTCTGCTTTCACACCTAGGCAACCTCACTGAAATTAATCATGGTTGCCTAAGTGTATGTGAAAACAGCCAGAGTCATAAAGGATATTACAAAAGGAAAAGCACATGACTTATGAGGAGAGGATGGGGGAACTGGGATTGTTTAGTCTGCAGAAGAGAAAAATGAGGGGGGATTTGACAGCTGCTTTCAAATACCTGAAAGGGGGTTCCAAAGAGGATGGATCTAGACTGTTCTTGGTGGTACCAGATGACAGAACAAGGAGTAATGGTCTCAAGTTGCAGTGGGGGAGGTTTAGGTTGGATATTAGGAAAAACTTTTTCACTAGGAGGGTGGTGAAGCACTGGAATGGGTTACCTAGAAAGGTGGGGGAATCTCTTTCCTTAGAGGTTTTTAAGGTCAGGCTTGACGAAGCCCTGGCTGGGATGATTTAGTTGGGGATTGGTCCTGCTTTGAGCAGGGGGTTGGACTAGATGACCTCCTGAGGTCCTTCCAACCTTGATATTCTATGATTCTATGAAAGGAACGTTTATTTCCTATGAGAAGTATTGGCTTTGTAAGTCCCCAGATTTTAACTTTTCACTGCATGTTCTATTGGATGTGGTGAATAGGATTCAGCAAACTGGAGTGTCCAATCCTGGCTGTAAGCATGTATTGCCAATCCAGTATTAATTTCACTTCTATAAGGCAACAGAAGAAGGTAATGATGACAAAGGTTCCAAAGCTGAGAGAATGCATGGTATTGGAAACTTTTCCTTGGGAACATTACTGGAATTTCAAAGTTTTTTTTCCCCCCCTTGGACTTAAAAATACAAGTTTAAAATGTATCATGTTTTAAAATCATGATTTATTCCTGCGTGTGCATTTCTTATTGAGTGGGCCTTTCCCACAGAGCATTATTTAAAAAAACAATTAAGTTTGAGGATGAGGTTTATCCTGCTTAGAATCAATTCCAGGAGAATGCAGAGTCATAGCCACAGTTTTCTATATAAAGCAGTACAGGTGGATATTGCGTTTTCTTTAGCTTTTTGAAAGGTTGGGGGGAAACAATTTGCTGTTACAAGCCAAACTTCATTCATTTCAATGTGGTTAATAAAATGCTAGCTTGGCTCTGCAAACATAAATTTAGCACAAAGTGGGGAAAGGTGCTAAAGGGGAACTGCAGATAAAAAGGTGAATTCCAATTGGAGGGAGAGTTTGGTGACCTTTTGGCCACATGACCAGATGGTGCTGTTTATTTCTTATGTGAAGATGATGTAGGTTTGGAAAAGTACAGAATACTGACAGTATGTAGTTAGAGTTGAAGATGGCCCATGCTATGTTTTTTTAATCAGCTAACTCAGGAATAGGCGGTTACTGCATCATGTATGGAGAAATGGACAACATTAAATGAAGGAGATGGAAACAAAGTTGGAGGATAAAAGAATAGTCAAGCAATTTTATTTCCAACTACTCCACCACATTTGGTCAAACTTTAGGTCAGTTCCTTCAAACTGCATATGTAGATCTTCCATTTCCTTCAATGGGAGATCTGCACATTGGGCATGATCCAAATCCCATTGAAGTCAACGTCCCATCAAGGATGTCGTAGGCATATGTATCTACAGATCCTCACTCTTTGGAACACAGGATAATTATAGAAGCTGTGTTCTGCCCCAATGACAAATTAGTAGGACCAAATCCTCAAGACCTACATTGCTGGTCTAAAAGCAGTTATTTGTCCTTTAATGAGATTTTCCTTATATAAAGATTATCTTGCTCTTCTCCATAAACAACAGCTTAGAGAGTATTTTGCTGTTTATGATGGAGAGTTGCCAGCTCCAATTGTCTCTGACACTACCAATTAACATTAGAACAGTGATTGTCTCATAATTACAGTAGGAAGAGAATGAAGGATTGGGGGAAATGAAAGATGGAGTTTTGAGAAAACAGTGTATTGTTTCATTTTCAAAACGGCATGAAACAAAAATGAAACAAAAGTATTTTCAACATAACTGTCACAGTCCAGTCATTTTATATCAAATGCATTTAAAATTTGCTGTCAAAATTATGATAACTTGTTTCCTTGACTTGTCTTTTTTAAGAACAAGCTTTTTGTAATCATGACATGTTTTGTTATGGAATTCAATATATCAGTTTTCTGAATACTCGTCACATCTTAGAGAAATTTTATCTCAACAGTTTTCCTCCCCTAAATGAATGATTTAACAATCAAGTTACTGGATCTTGACATTATGACAATCACAATGCTAACCCCCATTATGATTACGTGCTTTTAATGCATTCTATTTAACAGTCCATTGCCAACAAGCCAATTGTAAGCATTGCATGAAGAGACTGGTAGCAATGATCTTTTCTTTATTCTAATTATATGCTCTCCCTCAAGGCAGCCCATTTCCAGCAATGGAGAGAATGTTTGAAATGATCATATGTGCAATGAAGAAAATATTAACCTTTCAGTTTTAATTTCCTTTTTATGTTTTCCTTTTTTATGATGTTTTCCATCGCAATTAAAGAACTGGAATTGAAAAGCCTACAAGTTAAAACAAACATCTCACACACATACTGTGACATTACTCCTATTATCCTTTCCCTGTAAATGTTTGGGCTCCTCCGTGGCAATGTTTTGTGAGTGAAATGGGCTAAATCCTTGCAATGGGAGTTTTGTCTGAGTGAGGACTGCAGGATTTGGCCTTAATTGCATAACGAATGTCTCCTGCTTAAAGTAAGTGCAATGACAAGCTTGGGTCGTTGGTGACTGGCAAGATCAAGAAAATCCACATATCCCTCATGGCCCTTAAAATTAAATGGCTAGAAAGGATACCCACTTCCAGATAGTAAAAAAAAAAATATATAAGAAGCGATTATCAATGCAGAATACTTAGGTTTTCATATTTTTATATTTTCTAACCTATTGAAGTAGATATTACATTATGGGTCAAATTATAGCTGATCTTCTGTGGGTTTGGTAGAAGGGAAAATCATAAAAAGAACCCATTCCCATTACAATTATGCAGGAAGAAACAGGATGCTAATGCTGGGTCCCCTCTAAGAGGGGAGTTTCAATATTGCTAACAATGCCTAGAAGGGATGATTCCAGTTGGGGAGGGCATGACCCCCTTTAGTTGACATTGTGCTTTGTCAGGGGAACATTAAGGTGGAGCATCAACATATCTCTCAAGTATACCTCATTCAAGTGACAGGCCTCATTTCAGTCCCAAAGTTCCCTAGATACCACATACATTTCACGTCTTCTCTATTTTATTGCTGAAAATTATCTGCACCTGAAATAAACCATCAAGAAACTGAGGTTATAAGAAGACATTCCCATGAAAGTTAAGAATCTTGCATCATTTCAAGTTTCCTGCATAAATGATGTTTTTGCATTCCTCATTTTGGGTCCTTTTCACACATTTGGACCTTGTTGAGTTAAAAGGCAGGAGCACAGGCAACACATTTGCAAGAACACATGTTCGTTATGTTTCCTTGTGTCATAATACCTCTCTCTCCATTATCACAGGTCACACATGCTGTACACATTGCTCCATTACATCACCCCAACGAGCTGTCCACATTTCTCTAAGCCATAAATTAACCATACAGATGGGTAATGATCCTAGAACTTTGATTCCATACTGAAGAATATGTCCAAAGAAACTTGCAACACAGAGATGAAATTATATACTGCTTCTTGAGTGCCAGGTCAAAGGATGGGTGCAATAAGGGAGGAGTGTATCCTGAAGAATGCTGGTGAATTTCCACAAATTTCATCCAAGAAGAAACAAATGACATGAGTAAATAGAGAGTCAATAAAATCAAAGATGACTGTAAGGTCCTGAGAAGAATATTGAACTTCAGGGTAATGCATGTGCTCTTTTTGCAGGTGTAAGTGGAAAAAGAGAATGAAATCTGGTATGCTCGTGCTAGCCATCTGTAATGTCAATGGCCAGCCACTTGTTTCCTCTCACTGTCTGACTCCATCCCACGCACACTTCCCAGCTCAAGACCCTCCTTTGTGCTACATATAATACTGCACCTACTGAACATTCTGTGACTATATGTTAAAAAAATCAGCTATGGGTATTATGGCAACGATGTTGACAACAATAACTCAAGAGTTACCAATGCATTTAATTTTATTTTCAATAAGAATATTGTTCAGGCCGTATCTGTTAACATAAAAGCAATACAGGATGTATGGTTATTATTGACGTTAAGCACTGGGATTTTGTCCAAAGTGATTTTACAGTGACGGATTGGTAAATCTGACTACGTAGTGCATTTCTTCTTCTTCTTTTTTAATTAACTGGCGAGGTCACATGCTGTGAATGGAATAAGGGCCAGTGCTGTAAAACAGCGAGTGGTTTGATTGCTGCCAGGATATCCATATAAGGAAAGAATGCAGGTGTGTGAAATGCACATAGGGCCTGATCCAAAGCCTATTGAAGTCTTCCATTGATTTAATTGGGGTTTGGATCAGGCACTCATATGCTATACATGAAATCCTGGCACCACTGAAATCAATAGCAAGCTCTCAGTGGAGCTGAATTTCACTGTATCTCCAGTCCTACAAACACTTAATCATGTCCATGACTTTACTTATGTGAGTAGTCCCATTAACTTTAATGGGTCTACTCATGTGAGTGATATTACCCGTATGCTTAAATGGCTGCAGGATTGGGGCCCAAGGTGATAGGCAGAAACTACCAGTACTGGCTCTATAAAAAACTGCTCACAGACACTAGTATTTTGGTGATGCTGTTTTTGTGAATTTGAGGGTGGTCAGCTAACAGTGCCTTTTGTTACAAATATGGTGACGTTCGCGCTTCGGTGAAATAGGAAGCTCTTTTTTTCTTATCCGAGGAGCAAAATCAACTTTTTGTGGCTAAATGAGTGCTTCTGGCTGCAAAACCTGTTTGCTTTTGAGGGGAGGAAGGACCCTAACCCAAAATGCAAACAATACTTCTATCTAGGAAGGCATTGCTGTTTCATAAACTCACAAAAGTTTCTTTCTTTCTTTCTTAGAAAGGAGCTATGTCAGTCTTCCCGGTGCATTTGATAGAAATTTCTATGTCGGTGTTATAAACCACAAAGAGAATATTATAGAGACGATGAGAAATCATAATCTGTTCTTGAACTGCTGTCCATTCTCAATGCTGAGACTGTTTTTGTCCAGGCTTTTCAAAATAACGGAGTTAGGTCTCAAAAGTAGGTGAGAAGCATTGAATTGTCATTTTTTCCCCTTTCCTACTGTTTCTTGCCCAATGCTTTTGTTAGGTACAGTAAAGATTTTTCTTTCATTGTTATTGGAGTATATTTTCTAATTAATAAATCTCATTCTTTACCTACACACACAATCCTACCCAAAATAAATTGAGGCCAACAGTAATGGCATCAATTAACGAGGCAATCAGGTATTTTGGAAGGTCCAGGGTTGTGCTCATTGGACATATTTTGTGCAATGGAATTAATCTAGGATTGCACAAAGTGAAAGGGATTCATTGACCATCAATCAGGAATCATAAGAACATGTCATGAGGTCATAAAAATGCAAAGAGAGTGGTCCAATGAATCCAGAGATTTAACCAACATAGACAGAGGAGAGTTCTCAATCCTTCAATGGCATTTTTCCATGCAGATCTAGGATTGTCTAACTTCTCCATACACTTCAATTTTCTCAGTATAGGAGGCTTAGTATAAAAGATCACTGAGCAACAGTCCATGAAGACTGAACAATGGACTCCTGCAAGGGTCCATTCTAGCTTCAGCACTTTTCAACCTATATATCAGCGATATTCCACCAATGTCCTCCCACAAGTTCATGTATGCAGATGACATCGCACTGGCTACTCAGTCTTCCTCATTTTGAAACCTCAGAAAAGGTTCTAGAACAGGACCTAAAAGCACTAGAAACCTATTTCAAGACATGGTGGTTAAAGCCAAATGCCTGAAAAACAGTGGTCTCAGCTTTCCATTTGAGTAATACCCAGGCCAAGAAGAAATTAAACATCAATTTCTGTGGGTCACTATTGATGCACGATCATAATCTGTGTTACCTGGGGATAACCCTGGACCACACCATCGCCACCTTGAACACACAAAAAAGAAAATGAAGGCTAGGGTCAGAAGCTTGCAGGAACATCTTGGGATAGCGACAACCGCACGTTCTGAATATTGATACATGCCCTGTTCCATTCCAGAGTGGAACAGTGTGCCCCAGTTTGGAGTGAAAGCCCACACCCTGTTTTAGTGGACACCAAAATTAACACAGCTCTTCATATAATTAGCACCGCAGCACCCTTACATCAACACCACTTCCATGGCTATCGGTACTGGCTAACATTGCACCAGCAAATATCCAATGAGAAACTGTGACTGTTGGGGAATACATAAAGATCATAGCAAAGACCATACTACCACTTCACCAGGACCTACAACACCCAAGGGCAGCTCCAGGCACCAGCGCAGCAAACCCGTGCCTGGGGTGGCAAGCCGCGGGGGGCAGCCTGCTGGTGGCTGTGAGGGTGGCAGGCAGGCGGCTTTCGGTGGCGTGCCTGCGGGAGGTCCGCCAGTCCCGTGGCTTCGGTGGCAATTCGGCGGCGGGGACGCCGATGACGCGGCATTGGTGGACCTCCTGCAGGCATGCTGCCAAATCCGCGTGACCAGCGGACCGCCCGCAGGCGCACCGTCGAAAGCCGCCTGACTGCCGTGCTTGGGGCGGCAAAAAACATAGAGCCACCCCTGACAACACCCCCCTTGCCGCCAAGTAAAATCAAGAAAACTCTTCTGGTCTCTTGCCACAGACCTCCTTGCGGAAGGTGAGGATGTTCACAGAAGATGGTCTGAAGCCTTGGCAGCTGCCTATGTACCACACAAAAATCTAATCAATGACTCAACTGTGCAAATGCTAGGCTTCTCCTCCCCACTGTGCATATGGACAGTTCTAAACCATATCCGCACCTGACGTGGACAATGCACATTGTGACGTGTCATTCCATATTCTTTATGAAAATATGCTTATGATATGAATATAACATAACTGAGATATACTTTATGCTAGATGGCTAATGTGAGATATCATTATGATTATCCAATTTGTATGTCTGTATTATTTCTGTATCTGAAGTTAGGAATATTGACTATGTATCAGTATTTCAACTATGGTACTTTGGGTAACACCCACTGCTAACATTTCAGGTACAACAATGGAAAAGCCAGACAGGGCGGATGGCCCATCAGCAAGGACAATAGACTGTGAAAAGCTTGGCCTTCCTGTGGACGCTCCATACTGCCACTGACTCATGGGCGCTGTGATCCTACAGAGTCAGGTGGTCTTGTCACCTGATACTAAAACATTACCTGGGACTCCTTGTGACTTTCCACTGTAAGGGAAGGGGGGTCAAGTTTGGGAAACAAAGGATTCCCACCTTATGTAAATCCTATTTAAGGGTGGGGAGGAAGGCAAACAGCACTCCTCCTCTCCATGGCCTGTCTGCCCAAGAAGAAAGACTTCAAAAGAGAAGGCAAGGGGGGAGTCCAGACTGAGACAGGGGTCCAGTCTGAAAAGGAATATAACTGGAACTCTGAACCACAGAAACTTTGCAAACTGCCTGCAACAATATGTAGGGTGAGAAATACTAGTTGTAACCAATTTATTTAGTGGAACTAGCTTAGTTTGTGTGTTTGATTTCATTTGCTTAGTAATCTGCTTTGTTCTGTTTGTTACCCCTTTTACCACTTAAAATCTGTCTTTTACAGTTAATAAAATTTGTTTTGTTTATTATTAATCCCAGTTTCTGTCATTTCTAATTTGGGGGTAAGAAGTGTGCACAGTTCTCTCCATATTGAGAGAGGGGGCAAATTTCATAATATATCTTTGGGTCTGCACTCCAAGGGAGGTGGACATCTGAGTGCTGGAGCAAGTCCCTTAAGCTGAGTCTTCCCAGAGCTGATCTGAAGCTGGATATGGCCCTGCCTGTGTGTGTGTGTGTTAGAGGAGGTTTTAAGAACCTGGCTCAGCAAGACAGGTTAAAGGGGGGCCATGCTGGCAGAACAGGTAAACTCAGTGGTATCTCAGCACATCAGGTGGCTTCCAAAGGGGGTCCAACCCGCCACATACGTACTCCAGAGCTGGAAAGTGAGGGAATTGCCCAACTGTGACTGTGGTGTGGTGGAAACTGTCAGACACATCACGGACAGTTGTCCAATCTATGCACATCTTGGAGGTGCCGCAGCTATTGACATGGCTACCCCCTCTGCTCTGGACTGGATAAGAAACTTTAAGATCCAACTGTAGTCACGCCATTGCTTTCATTGTTCCACTATCACCATATGAAAGAAGAAGAAGCATAAAAGAGTTTTACCATTCAGTGTTGAGTTTCTCTGGACTTTATTTTGGCATCCCTTCATTATTTATGTGCTGCCCTTAGGTTGACTATTCACAGTTTAAATGTTCGTATACTGATGACATCGGTATCTGATACTCCCTGCTGACTCTAGTAATGGCATATCTGCTTTTCCTTAGAGAATAGCCAATGTGGAAGATTGTATGTCCTATAGCATCTAGAAACAGAAAATTGATTTTAACAGAGCTCCCCGTAGCTTAGGTACTTTAATGTGGTTGTTTTTTAAAATCTCTAATGTACAAACTTACTCTCTTCCACATGAGGTGCTAAAATTGGGCTGTGCTAGAAAAAATGTTTACCTGGCAACCAAGCTGTGGCATCACTATATTCTTACAGTCCTTTAAAAACGAACTTGAATTTTCTGGAAGTAGTATCTAATGGGACAAAATATTTAATTTGGCACTATCACCCAAATGATGGGAAAAAGAGGGTTACCTTTTAATAATGCTATTATTTATTACATGGATGATAGTATCTAGAGGCCCCATTGCGCTAAGTGCCATACAAATACATAGTAAGAAACTGTCTGTAGCTAAAAGGGTTTACAGTTTAAATAGACACAGAATACGAGAAAAGATATTTTCCAAATTTTACCAATAGTGACTGGAGGCACATAGGGCCAGATCCACAAAGGAATTCAGGAGTTGCAATGCCTAACTTTCAGGCAATTGAAAAATCACTGGAACAACAATGGGATCCACAAACCCTGAGTTAGCTGCTTAGGCTCCCTGTACAATGAATGGAGAGAGTTAGGCACCTAAGAATGGGATCCAAATAAAAGGTAGCACAGGAGGCGGGGAGCTGCCTAAACTAGCCAATGGGAGATGTCAATGAGAAAGGTGTGTCCTAAGCCCTGTCCTCTCATGAAGTTAGGTGCCTAAGGGCTTGTCTATGTTGCTCTACAGTTCGGACTACAAAGTGCTGTGCTGTGACTCCCCCATGTGGATGCTGCAGGAGTGAACTAAAAGGTTCCTATTTCACGTTAGTGTAATCCTAGCCAAAAAGGATCCTTTTAGTTTGTGGCCACAGCGTCCACACAGGTGAGTTACAGCGCAGCACTTTGGTGCACACTCTTATTTATACCCCTGTAGTCTGAACTGGGGGGGGAGGGGCAGTGTAGACATGGCTTTAGTCTAGGCTGCAGGGAGGCACCCATCTCTGCTTGCAATCCACAGCTGGGAACCCCTCCCCTGGAGTTAGGGATTTTAGCTGTTATGAAAGCCAAAAGAGGTGGTGGTGGTAAATAGTTACTGGAGAAGGGGGACTGGAAGCTGGGTCTCCCAGCTCTCAGCTTGAGTGTCTTAAATGCCGGGCAATTGAAGTATTAATCCAAAGTGGAACAGCTTTAACAGGAGAGATTGAAACACCCATGCACTAGAATAACCAGTAGTCCAGTGATTAGAACACTTTTCTCAGAGGAGGGAATTGACCCTGGATCTCCCACTGGGCTAAAAGTTATAAAGCAGGCACCCCCTCCTCTCTGGAATCTTGAATGGGGACTGATCCAGTAGGTGTGCTGAAAGCAAGCTTGTTAGATCAGGCCTCACAGGCACGACAGGAAGGGGAATGCCTGCTTTCCCTGATTTGAGGATTGCACTTGGGGTCATGTTTCTGGGCACCTAGAATGAGCCAGCAATGCACATGCCCAGAGGCAGAAATTTAGGTACCTAGGGAAATTTTACAGTAAAACTTTAGGCACTGAGTTTGGGGACCTACAGTGTTAGGCAGCAGCCACATGGAGGTTTTGTGGATCACATAGATGCCTAAAACTGGAACGTAGGCACCTATTCTGGGATGTAGGAATCTAAGGGTATGTCTACACTACGAGAGTAGTTCGATTTTAGTTAAATCGAATATGTGGAATCGATATTACAAAGTCGAACGTGTGTGTCCACACTAAGGACAGTAATTCGACTTTGTCAGTCCACACTAACGGGGCAAGCGTCGACATTGGAAGCGGTGCACTGTGGGCAGCTATCCCACAGTTCCCGCAGTCCCCGCTGCCCATTGGAATTCTGGGTCGAGCCGCCATTGCCTTCTGGGTAAAAAAATTTGTCGAGGGTGCTTCTGGGTAACTGTCCTCATCCGTCCGTCACTACCGCCCTCCCTCCCTCCCTGAAAGCGCCAGCGGGAAATCAGTTCGCGCACTTTTCTGTTCAGTGACAGCGCGGACGCCACAGCACTGCGAGCATTGATCCCGCTGCGACCATCGCTGCAGTTGTGGCCGTTGTCAACGCATCGCAGCTCATCATCGACCTTTCCCAGAGGCAGATAGAGAGAAATGAGGCGAGGAGGCTACGGCAGCGGGGTGAGGACCTGAACTCCGAAAGTAGCACACGCCTGTCTGAAACCACGACACCCAGTGCCGAGGACATCACGGTGGCAATGGGTCTTGTGGATACTGTGGAATGGCGATTCTGGGCCCGTGAAACAAGCACAGACTGGTGGGACCGCATAGTGCTTCAGGTCTGGGATGAATCCCAGTGGCTGCGAAACTTTCGCATGCGGAAGGGGACTTTCCTCGAACTTTGTGAGTTGCTGTCCCCTGCCCTGAAGCGCAAGGACACCCGGATGCGAGCAGCCCTGACTGTCCAGAAGCGAGTGGCCATAGCCCTCTGGAAGCTTGCAACGCCGGACAGCTACCGGTCAGTCGCGAACCAGTTTGGCGTGGGCAAATCTACCGTGGGGGTTGTTGTCATGCAAGTAGCCAAGGCAATCGTGAAGGTACTGCTGTCAAAGGTAGTGACCCTGGGAAACGCGCAGGCCATCATAGATGGCTTCGCCGCGATGGGATTCCCAAACTGCGGTGGGGCTATAGATGGGACTCACATCCCTATCCTGGGACCGGACCACCAGGCCAGCCAGTACATCAACCGAAAGGGCTACTTTTCAATGGTGCTGCAAGCACTGGTGGACCATAAGGGATGTTTTACTAACATCAACGTTGGATGGCCGGGCAAGGTTCATGACGCTCGCGTGTTCAGGAACTCTGGTCTGTTTAGACGGCTGCAGGAAGGTATTTACTTCCCGGACCACAAAATAACTCTTGGGGATGTGGAGATGCCTACAGTGATCCTCGGGGACCCAGCATACCCGCTAATGCCCTGGCTCATGAAGCCCTATACTGGCGCCCTGGACACAGAAAAAGAACTGTTCAACTACCGGCTGAGCAAGTGCAGAATGGTGGTGGAGTGTGCTTTTGGCCGTCTCAAGGGGAGATGGAGAAGCTTACTGACTCGCTGTGATCTCAGCGAAACCAATATCCCCATTGTTATAGCAGCTTGCTGTGTGCTCCACAATCTCTGTGAGAGCAAGGGGGAGACCTTTATGGCGGGGTGGGAGGTTGAGGCAAATCGCCTGGCTGCTGATTACTCCCAGCCAGACAGCCGGGAGATTAGAAGAGCCCAGCGGGACGCACTGTGCATCCGGGAGGCTTTGAAAGACAGTTTCCAGACTGAGCAGGGTCACCAGTGAATTTTAAGTTTGTGGACACAGAAGCTGAACTTGCCACCGTTTCTTTACCCAGTTACCGTTGACTATCCTCTCCAGTTACATACCCCCTTCACCCCCTTCCCAAAAAATAAAATCTGTTCTGTTTTGTTAATGAACACCGTTGTCTTTATTACTGTTTTCGCGGGAATGTTTTAAACCTGGGACGCAGACTGTGGCGGGGTGCGGGTTTAGTGTTGTGATGCAAATGATGCTTCTAAACTCCAGGAATGGCAGGTTCCGCAGTGGTGGACTGGTTGTTTCAACAGAGCCTGCCAGCCCTCCTGGGTGGGACAGCGTGTATGTGTCGGCTATGTGACTGTCTGGCAGGGGGAGGAGGGTTACAGCTCCCCTGCTGCGCGGCTCTGTGATGCATTAGATCTGTAACTGCCCTCCCCCGCCACAAAGTCACAGAGCAACCCCCCCCCCCCCAGAACATGAAAACCACCTCCCAGATTAACCAGGGTCACTAGTCACTGCACTGGGTATGTGTCCTGATGCTGGACCTGACCCCGCCTCTGTACCCTGGTAAAGGTGACTGTCCTGTCCAATTACCAAGCCCCTTCCCCTCCTTCAGACAGACTGTCCTCCAAAAGAAAATCATGGAAACAGTAATTAACAGAAACGAATATTTTATTATTAACCACACAGGAAACGTGGGGGTTGAAACTTGCACGGGGGCTTCTGTGAGGTGTGTAGGAAAGGACTTTTAAAATTTTGGGGAATGAGAGCCTTGTAGTGCTAGAGCAGTCTGAAGGGGTTGACTGAAAGTTTTAACGGCCCTTGCCGCCCCTCCTTCTTTGTACTTTGGGTGAGGGGGGTGTGGGACTTGGTGGCGGGGGAGGGCGGTTAGAGATAGACTGCAGCGGGGCTCTGTCCTCCTGCCTCCGGTCTTGCAGAACATCCACAAGGCGCCGGAGCGTGTCCGTTTGCTCCCTCATTACTCCAAGCAGCTTTTCAGTAGCCTGCTGGTCCTCCTGACGCCACCTCTCCTCCCGTTCCATGACTGCTCGGTGCATTTGTGACAAGTTCTCCCTCCACTGTGTCTGCTGGGCTGCCTGGGCTCGGGAGCAGCTCATTAGTTCTGAGAACATGTCCTCCCGCGTCTTCTTCTTCCTCCTCCTAATCTGCGCTAGCCTCTGGGAGTGTGCTGACAGGCTGGGTTGGGAGACAGTCGCAGATGTGTCTGTGTGAATGGGAAAAATGGAGTGAATTCCTGAGACAGATAAATGAAGTTGTGTACAAAGAACCTAGTCTTTCTCTGTGAACAAGACCATGCACTGCACCTCTCACATGCGCACTCAGGACAAGGTCGAATTTTCGGCCCTCGCCTTCAGTGCCTGGGGTCTTGCAGTGGTCTTGCAGTTATCTGAGAAGCGTGGCAGGACACCTGAACTTATGTAGCGTGCAATCATGGTAAGCCGTAGACTTCTGGCTGCTTAACACTGTACTAGTAGCACTGGCCTCCTTTCACATTGAAAGCAATGCCAGTCTCTGCTGCCAGCAATCAGGACAGCATGAACTATGCCCTTGTCCCACCCCCTCGCGGCTGTCCCAGGGAAAGATCCCTGTATGCTGCCCCTCTCCCTCCACCGCGTGGCTGTAAAGCAGTCCCAATACTAACATTCCCCTCCCTAATTCAAAGCAGGGCGTCATGAGCGACATCACCCTGCTGAGGATCTCGGAGTCCCAGAGGGAAAGGATGCTTCGAGAAAGCCTTCAGAAACCAGGGCCGTTTGCCGCCATGCTCTGCAGGGCAATGATACCAGAGTACCTGATGGTGTCGTGGCGCGGTAACGTGTCCTACCACGGAGGGCCCAATAAGATCGCCCTACCCAGGAACCTGATGAACAGGCTGGAAATGTACCTTCATGAGACCTACGAGGAGTTCTCCTATGAGGATTTCGCCTCTATCCCCGGCCATATTGACCGGATTTTCGCGTAGGTGCACTGGGACTAAAGAGTGGAGCGTCTTGGGGCAGCATAATCATGACTTACCGGACATTGTAAAAAAAATTTTAAATACTTGGGACTAAATTGTGAAGAGCCTAAGGCAGACAAATCATGAAAAACCCTTTGTTACTATTGTAAATATTCCACTTTTTTTGCAGATAATTGTTTACATGTTTAAGCACTTTAGGAAAAAGCCATTGTTAATATTATAAATATTTCAGTTCTTGTAAAAATAAATGTTTAGATATTTAAAGCACTTACTGCTTGATCCTTCCCCTGATTCTGTCTCCGGGGTAAGGGATGGGGACGGTTGGTAGGGGATCTCGGTAAGGGTGATGAAGAGCTCCTGGCTGTCGGGGAAATCAGCGGTGCCAGCGCTGTCGACTGCCTCGTCCTCCTCATCTCCTTCTTCATCTTCCCCGTCCACTAACATGTCCGACGAGGAACCTGCCGTGGACAATATCCCATCCTCAGAGTCCACGGTCAGTGGTGGGGTAGTGGTGGCGGACGCACCTAGGATGGAATGCAGTGCCTCGTAGAAACGGGATGTGTGGGGCTGGGATCCGGAGCGTCCGTTTGCCTCTTTGGTTTTTTGGTAGCCTTGTCTCAGCTCCTTGATTTTCACGCGGCACTGCGTTGCATCCCGGCTCTATCCTCTCTCTGCCATGGCTTTAGAGATCTTCTCGTAGATCTTTGCATTCCGTCTTTTGGAGCGCAGCTCTGAAAGCACGGACTCATCGCCCCACACAGCGATGAGATCCAAGACTTCCCGATCAGTCCATGCTGGGGCCCTCCTTCTATTAGATTGCACGGCCATCTCTGCTGGAGAGCTCTGCATCGTTGCCAGTGCTGCTGAGCTCGCCACGCTGTCCAAACAGGGAATGAGATTCAAACTGCCCAGACAGGAAAAGGAATTCAAATTTTCCCGGGGCTTTTCCTGTGTGGCTGATCAGAGCATCCGAGCTCGGACTGCTGTCCAGAGCGTCAACAGAGTGGTGCACTGTGGGATAGCTCCCGGAGCTATTACAGTCGATTTCCATCCACACCTAGCCTAATTCGATATGGCCATTTCGAATTTAGCGCTACTCCTCTCGTTGGGGTGGAGTACAGAAGTCGAATTTAAGAGAGCTCTATGTCGAACTAAATAGCTTCGTGGTGTGGACGGGTGCAGGGTTAATTCGATGTAACGGCGCTAAATTCGACATAAAAGCCTAGTGTAGACCAGGCCTAAGTCTCTTTGTGGATTTGGCAATATACAAAACCTGTAGGAGAACACTTCAATCTCCCTGGACACACAATAGCAGATTTAAAGGTAGCCACCCTGCAGCAAAAAAACTTCAGGACCAGACTTCAAAGAGAAACTGCTGAGCTTCAGTTCATTTGCAAATTTGACACCATGAGTTCAGGATTAAACAAAGACTGTGAATGGCTAGCCAACTACAAAAGCAGTTTCTCCTACGTTGGTGTTCACACCTCAACTGCTAGAAGAGGGCCTCATCCTCCTTGATTGAACTAACCTCGTTATCTCTAGACTGATTCTTGCCTGCATATTTATACCTGCCTCTGGAAATTTCCACTACATGCATCTGATGAAGTGGGTATTCACCCACGAAAGCTTATGCTCCAATACGTCTGTTAGTCTATAAGGTGCCACAGGACTCTTTGTCGCTTTTTACAGATCCAGACTAAGACGGCTACCCCTCTGATATTTGTGGATTTGAGTTCTAGAGACTTGTACAAGGTCACTCATGAAGTCCATGGTAGATCTGGCAAATGAACCCACACCTCCTGAGTTCTGCCACCACTGCCCCGGACTCAAGACCATAATAGCAGCAAAGCATGTCTTTTGTCAGTTTCTTGAGTAAGTATATTTTTATGTCTAGCTCAAGAAAAAATGTCACTAGTCCTATGTCTGAGTTCCCCTGAGGACTCTGGGATGGAGCATGGTGTAGAATTCCATTCTCATGTCTTTGTATGTTAACCGGTATTTACTTTCCTCATTAAAATTTTATGATCCAGAGTGAATCCCTTTGCCATGTTATCCAAGAGTCTGCGGTGACACATATAGAACCTGATTCAAAATCAATGAGACTCTTTCCATTGAATTCAGTGGGCTTTGGGTCATGGCTATTATGAGGAACTTGAACATAGCCACTTTATAATATCCAGAGTGGTAAGATTAATAGTACAAGTAGACCACAGAGAGGCACTTACTTCACTTGAATTATGAAACAAAACAACACCTGTGATGGAGGCTGCTTTTCTGTGACAGCATTGTCAAGTGCTTAGGGGATGGGATAAGCAACAGCTTTGTGTATTCTATTCTCATGTCTGCCACTGAGTCACAAAATACCCTTAGGTACGTCATTTCTTCTCGCTGTGTCATGTTTTTCCCACATGTAAAATATTTAACTTTCGCTATAAAGCACATCGATATCTCCGAATGACAAACATTGTATAAAAATATTAATAAAAAGAGCTAGGTGTTATCACAAATCTGTAGGGCTGGTTGAAAAATGTTCAAAACTAAACAGTTTTCTGTTGGAAAATGCAGTTTTGTCAAACTCAAAACGTTTTGCGGGAACCTATTTTGATGACGTTTTCTATGGGAAAGTGTTAAAACAAATCATTTTAACTTCCTTGTTTCATTTCAATAATGTAAAAAATTCCATTTCAGTAGTGTCAAAATGAAACATTTGATTTGTATATTTGTGATGGCTCAGGGGCAAGCTGCACCTATGATCTCTCTCCCACTCTTTCCAAGTTCCCAGCTTCTACCTGTACTCTTCCCAGCACGGAATTCCATGGTTCACCCCACTTTAGACTGGATCACCAGGTCACAATACGCCCTATTTCCCCTATTCCTCCCCCCCCCATTTCCACTGTCCTGCCACAGGGTGAGCAATGGCACATACCCACTTGCAGTCCCTCATGAGTGTCCCGGGTGGCAGGTTTCGCTACCTTTTAACTCTCTTCGGGTGGAACATGGCAGTTCTTCTACTCTAAGACTGGATCTTGTGGTAGCAGCCCCCCTGTTCCCAGTTGTGTTACCACAACAGCCCCAACTGCAGTTGGTACTTGCAAGACACTCCCCTCCAGGAGCCTGTGAACAGCAGCTGGTTAGAGTAACTATAACAGGGTGGCTTGCCCCTTAAGGTGTGTAGGGCTGAGGGTAGCCAATCCTGATTACTAAAGAGGCACACGTGGGTTGCATTGGGTGATTCCTTATAAAGACCAGCAGGAAGCTGCAGGGAGTGTCTAGTAGGAGAAGGAAGCTGTGGTCAGAGGGCTGAGTGTCAGTCAGAAAGGACTAGGATTAGGGCTTTGCATGGAGTAGACTGAGACAGAGAAAGAGCTCCACATGCAGCAGAAGAACCATGGGTGAGTATGAACTTTTGTTTTATCATTATGGACTTTACTTCAGGTACTCTCTGAGGATTGTTTGAACTTCTTCTGCTATTCAACTAGCCCTAGATGAGGGTGCTGTTAGCCATACGAGAGACAGTTTGGCATTCTTAAGGAGCCTGCAGGAGAGGGCTAACAGAGGCTGGATGCCTGCAAAGTGAACTCTGGCCATGTGGGGGTGCTCAGTAAACTGCAACCCTTCTACAAAAAGTGGGAATGTGCTAATAAAGTTTGCGGATGACACAAAGCTGGGAGGTATTGCTAATACAGAGAAGGACCGGGATATCATACAGGAAGATCTGGATGACCTTGTAAACTGGAGTAATAGTAATAGGATGAAATTTAATAGTGAAAACTGCAAGGTCATGCATTTAGAATTTTGGTTATAAATTGGGGACACATCAATTGGAAGTAACAGAGGAGGAGAAGGACCTCAGAGTATTGGTTGATTACAGGATGACTATGAGCCGCCAATGTGATATGGCCGTTAAAAAAGCTAATGCGGTCTTGGGATGCATCAGGCGAGGTATTTCCAGTAAAGATAAGGAGGTATTACTACCATTATACAAGGCACTGGTGAGACCTCATCTGGAATATTGTGTGCAGTTCTGGTCTCCCATGTTTAAGAAGGATGAAGTCAAACTGGAACAGGTACAGAGAAGGGCTACTAGGATGATCCGAGGAATGGAAAACCTGTCTTATGAAAGGAGATTCAAAGAGCTTGGCTTGTTTAGCCTAACCAAAAGAAGGCTGAGGGGAGATATGATTGCTCTTTATAAATATATCAGAGGGATAAATATCGGGGAGGAGACTAAGCTTGATAAGTTTATGGAAGGGATGGTATGATGGGATAGCCTAATTTTGGCAATTAATTGATATTTGATTATTAGCAGGTAAATATGCCCAATGGCCTGTGATGGGATGTTAGATGGGATGGGATCTGAGTTACTACAGAGAATTCTTTCCTGGGTGCTGGCTGGTGAGTCTTGCCCACATGCTCAGGGTTTAACTGATCGCCATATTTGGGGTCGGGAAGGAATTTTCCTCCAGGGCAGATTGGCAGAGACCCTGGAGGTTTTTCGCCTTCCTCTGCAGCGTGGGGCACAGGTCACTTGCTGGAGGATTCTCTGCACCTTGAGGTCTTTAAACCACGATTTGAGGACTTCAATAACTCAGGCATAGGTTAGGGGTTTGTTACAGGTGTGGGTGGGTGAGATTCTGTGGCCTGCGTTGTGCAGGAGGTCAGACTAGATGATCATAATGGTCCCTTCTGACCTTAAAGTCTATGAGTCTATGAGTCTACAATGACTTTTTACTGACATGTTGACTATTTTCCCAAAGGTACATAGCAAGCATGGAGGAAAGGTTTATAATCCAAAAGGTCTGTGTGCCTGGCTCCTACCTACAGCTCATCACTTCTCTCAAAGCTTAGGCCTGGTCTACACTACGAGTTTAGATCGAATTTAGCAGCGTTAAATTGAATTAAGCCTGGACACGTCCACACGACGAAGCCCTTTTTTTTCGACTTAAAGGGCCCTTTAAACCGATTTCTTTACTCCACCTCCGACGAGGGGATTAGCGCTGAAATCGGCCTTGCCGGGTCGGATTTGGGGTAATGTGGACGGAATTCGACGGTATTGGCCTCTGGGAGCTATCCCAGAGTGCTTCATTGTGACCGATCTGGACAGCACTCTCAACTCGGATGCACTGGCCAGGTAGACAGGAAAAGGCTGGCGAAATTTTGAATTTCATTTCCTGTTTGCCCAGCGTGGAGAGCACAGGTGACCACGCAGAGCTCATCAGCTCAGGTAACCATGATGGAGTCCCAGGATCGCAAAAGAGCTCCAGCATGGACCGAACGGGAGGTACGGGATCTGCTCGCCATATGGGGAGACGAATCAGTGCTAGCTGAACTCCGTAGCAGTAAATGAAATGCCAAAACATTAGAAAAAGTCTCAAAGGGCATGAAGGACAGAGGCCATAACAGGGACGCACAGCAGCGCCGCATGAAAATTAAGGAGCTAAGGCAAGCCTACCACAAAACCAGAGAGGCAAACGGAAGGTCCGGGGCAGAGCCTCAGACATGCCGCTTCTACGAGGAGCTGCATGCCATGCTAGGGGGTGCAGCCACCACTACCCCAACCCTGTGCTTTGACTCCTTCAATGGCTGATGCATCCCCTTGAGGACTTCACATACAGCAAGTTGCAGGGGGGGGGGAGGTTGTAAAAGACAATCAACTCTCTCTCCCTTCCCCACCCACCTTGCCTAGATAATGGGGGCTGGTAAAGGTGAGAAATCTCTCCACCCTCATCTTGCCCCTTCTTCCTGCCCAGGCGCGATGTCTACGTGAGCTCTGGGTGAGGAGAGGGTGAAAGGACCCTGCCTCTCTCTTCCACCCTCCCCTAAAGGGTTGTCTATCCCTTGCTGGTCCAAGCACACATTTGCCTTCTCCCCCCGGTCTCCCACTGAAAAGGGGACGTATTTTAGAGACATTACTAAATCAGGCTGAAGAACTTTGCTTTGCATTCTGAGTTTTTCGAGCATCTGTTTACTGCATTCTACTCCAGTGACATGCAATCCAACATTCAGAGTAAAATGTCTATGAAGTGCATCACCTTCCACTGTATGACCCAAAAAACACACTCACTCAAAGTATGAGTTAGCACATTCCTGCAGATCTCTCTGAGGTTTGTCGTGTCAAATATCCTGCTGATTTTTCCATGTAGCATCATGAAAAAAATTATTGAAAACAGCATCTAGGCTCATCACTAATCAATTCCTATTCTTTTTTGGGTGGACTCCATAATTCCTTTTCTGGGGTGAATCACCCTGAGAAGCCTCAGTGACTCACTCAGGCTATTTAAGTACAGGCCAATGGGGGAATAGTTAGGTCCTTGGAAAAGTTAATTTTATTTAGTTAAATGTTAAAAAATAATCTGATCATGTATACACTACAGCACAAATTCTTTCTGACTTTTGGCACTATTTTCATCACAACTAGCCTGTGGCCAAGAGATATGTTAACACATACTTATGTTGTGATCGAGAAAAGTTCCACTTCAACTTGTAGGAGAACATTAGTGTGTGTGATAGCTTTTCTGGAGGGAAAAGCGCACATGAACTCTTAAATGTATTCATCTTTTCCTGATTACCAAGTGGGAAAAAAAAAAAAAACATTTCCAATCAGTCTCTCATGACCAAAGTTAGTAATTAAAGTAAAATCTGCTGCTGAGCTGATTTCCTATCTACCATGACTGGTTACCTAAATTTAATTTAATTGTTTCTCTGTGCCTTCTAAAAGCAATTAATGTCATTTTGTTTTATGGATACTCAAAATAGAAGTTTGTAGCTAATGCATCAATTGACCAACTATTCCTATCCACTGACTTTATTTCAAAGCCAATCATTTAATCATATCTAATTTAAATATATAAGAAAATAGCCAGACCAATACATAGCGGATATGTTATGTTCCATTAAAGAAATAACCTTGCATTTTTATATTCATTGAGTCAGAATGAGAGAACTAAATAAAAGTTGGAGTTTTTATTTCTAACCACAGATACACTTTTATTACTCATCCTCCACTTTCCTGAGGCCATTCAGTGAAATTTTTATTAAATTACTATAAAAGCCTAGAAAAGGGAGATGGTGATTTTTTTAAAATAATTTCATGTGAGATACTGGCTTTTATCATGTTGTTTACTCGCTGTCTGTCAAGAATTGATAAGTGATGAGAATTTTCAAATTATTATAATTTATAATTGTCTTGCCTCCTTCATTTTTGTAGTGTAATTTCCATAATGTAAGTCTTGAGGCTAAAGAAGATGGTTCTGATTTGCTTTATTTTTGTATTTTTATTTTACCAGCTTTTCATTTTTATTATTTTTTAAGAACAGATGGCAATATACCATCAAGGTCTGTGATGGGACAGCAATAAAGAGAAATATTTACAATTATTGTTTTGTATTTTGGTAACTCCTAGGAGCCCCCTCCGAGAACAGCTCTCCATTATGTTAGGTGATGTAAAAACAGATGACCAAAAGATGCTTCCTATGTCGGAGTTCATAAATTACATGTTTATCATCAGTTTGGCAGATAAATATTTGTATTAATCTGCTGTTTGTATGTACATTCTTTGTTTGGGACATCTCACAACTGAGGAAAGATATTAGAGTCTATGTAACCAACATAAGGAACTTGTTAGTGTTGATTGGTTTCAGGGGGCATAGGCAAGATAAAATGTACAGGCAAAGACGATGTCCCAGAAAGTAGGCCAAAGAAGAGGACAAAAGGAACAAACTCTTGTTGACCAAGATAATCTGAAATTATTGGGAATGCTACATATGCACAGTATCCCTTATGCAAACAGGATGACTTTTTGTAGGTTAAAGTATTTTTATCTAGGCTGAAGGTCTAATAATGACCACCAAACTTGATCATTTCTGTATCATTCCTTTGGCATTCAGCTCATTCAAATTTTGTTATTTCCAGGAGGAAGTTTATCCAAGCTCACTGGAACTTTATTGATATTACTAGTTATTATTTATTACTGTTGTTATAAATAAAAGTGCTCTTATCCAGCCTTCTGAAACCCTAAATCCAAAGACCCTGTCACAGGAACTGGAATCATGTCAGCAAACCTAGCAGGATGACTCATTTTTGTGTGACTCTCAGACATCTATTTGTGAAGTCAGATGAAATACCCAGAAACTGGAAATATAAGAACCACAAATTTAAGATTGTGGGAAACTGAGATTAGCACATTATCAAAAATGTAGGGAGAGTTGTAGATTATTTTAAATCTCAAGTGGCCTTTTTAATTTCCTTGTGAAGATTAAATGCCCCACTATGTCACAAGAGAATAGTACACTGTAAAGTATCATTTTCTAATTGTTGTATAGCTGGGCTACAGAAGATGTCATGTATCATCCAAGCAGTGGCTGTTATTTAATATTTATTTATGGTAACACATGCAGGAGGTTTGTTAGGTACTGTACAAAAATAAAAGAAAATTAACTTTTTAAATCTGACTCTCAACTTATATATTAGAGTAGCCTAGCTTTTCTGGTGATGCCGTCTCAGGAAACTGTGGTGTTCAGTAATCACTCAGCCAAGGTGATTGATAAACATCTCTTTTATTCAGTGTGTCAGTTCCAATTGTCCCTGCAGGGCTGGATTTAGGGGCAGGCAACCCAGACTATCACCTGGGGTGCCAGGTTTGGCGAGTGCTGGGCTCGGGATGCTGTTTTGTTGCTAGCAACAAAAGGGAAAATAGAATGTTTGAAGTAAAATGTTTCAGGTCTTCCGTATGTGGATTCATTTTTCTCTAACTTCCTAGAATGTTCTGAGCCCTTGTAGAATCTTGTGGAACCTTCAAGACTTTCTAAGAACTACATTTTCCTTGAACCTCCTAGAATGTTGTCAGCCAAGCCCTCGCAGGTATAGAAGGGGTGGGGCATTGCCAGTCAGTCAGTGAGATACAAGAATGACGTGAGAGCCCAGCTGCCATATTGTGAACCTTGTTTTATTGTGTAATATTGTGTATGGTGAGAAAAGCGATGTTTTGAACTAAAGGACTATGGTTAACATTCTAAGGCTGTCACCTTCTGTAACACTATTTAATAATGATGCACAGTTCAGTTTCTTGTTAGTACTTTTAAGTTATTCTTAAAAATAAAAAGTTTCTATAAGCTTAGAGGAAACAATTTTTTTATTTGCTTATATATGGCATGAATAAATACAGATTTACAGATCCTAGCATGCAAATTTATCATCTTATATGACAGGAATAAATCATGCATGCAAATTGTGCATCAAAGTCATGAAATGGGCTACAAATGCAGTAAAAATAAGGTATTCAGATGTTTAACAAATGGAGGTGGGGGTGGGGGTGCCAAAGACACTCCTTGCTTGGGGTGCCATTTGGTCTAGGGCTGGCCCTGTGTCCCTGAGTTACATAACATGAGCCTCTGCATTACATAGCATGACCTGCATGTTCCCCATAGAAATGCCTGATTCAAGTAACCAAAAAGTGAGAGATTCAGAATGTCCTAGGGACTCCCTAACCCTGCTGACTCAGCTCCTCTAGCTCCATAGAATGCTCCTGCCCTCTCCTTGACAGAATTGAAGGCCTAGTAACTTGATCAAGCACTTCCTCCCCTCCCCCTTTATAGCTATCTATACTTATCCAATCAGGGAACACAAACAGTAATGTGGAAGGATGAAGTTTGCAGACCTTCTGCTTCTACCGTACAGTCCAGAACCTGGTTTGTATTTCCTTTAGCAGAGTTGTGAATTGTAAAGATGTACTTCTTGCTTTTGGGGGTTATTTATAAGTTGGACACTAGTTAAATTGTCAGTGGTGGCTGACTTGTTCTGTTGATTTTTCCAGTTTATTATAGACTTATTGGATATTGATCTGAAGGCAGGGAAGGTGTCACCTCTCTCGTTGATATCTCTTGATGTTACTGAGAAGGGTAAAGTTGTTTCTAATATGTGGTTGCTTTGGGGGCAATATTGCCACAGATTCAATGTGGAGTAGGTTTTGGGCAGACTTTATTCTTAATGAAAGACAACTGTATTGGTACTGGGACATGTGATTGAGTTTATTGTAGCTGGGGATCGGAGATCAACATGTTCTCCAGTTAAGTGGAGTTTTTGTATACCTGCAAACTAAGGAGGATTGACTGAAAAGTGAGAAAATGGGATAACAAGAATGGAAACAAATTTTAAATAGCCATTTAGGGCTTGGCTACACTTGCAAGTTAGAGTGCATGAAAGCAGCCCCAGGCGCCCTAACTCACGACCCGTCCACACTGGCAAATAATGCACTTGGAGTGCCTGGACTCTGCAGCTGGAGCACTCCTGGTAATCCACCTCCATGAGAAGCATAACGCTTGCTGCACCTCGGTTGAACCGCCCCAGCGTCAGTGTGAACGAGGTGTTGCATTACTGCACTGCAATCGGCCTCCGGAAACGTCCCATAATCCCCTTAAGTCAAGTGGCCACTCTTGTCATTGTTTTGGAATCGGCTGCAGGAATGCAGATATGCCCTTTCAAAGCTCCGTTTCTGAGAGCCGGCATGCTTATTTGCTCTGGGACAAAGCAACCATTAGTGTGAAATGTTGCTGCTGTGAGTGTGTGAGAGAGAGAGGCGGGGAGGAGGGGGGTCTGCTGCTGTCTGAATTTACAAGACAGCATGCTGACATGCTCTCAGCCCCCCAAAAACCCACTCTCTCTCCCCCCACGTACACACAACACACACCCTGTCCTAGGGTGACCAGATGTCCTGATTTTATAGGGACAGTCCCGATATTTGGGACTTTTTCTTATATAGGCTCCTATTACCCCCCACCCCTGTCCCAATTTTTCACACTTGCTATCTAGTCACCCTACTGTCACACTCCACCCCAACCCACCCCCCATTTGAAAAGCATGTTGCAGCCACTTGCATGTTGGGATAGCTATCACAATGCACTGCTCCCTGTGGCGTTGCAAGAACTGCTAATGTGGCCACGCCAGTGCGCTTGAATCTGACAGCGTGGACACACTGCAGCGCTTTCTCTACTGCACTCTCTGAGGGCTGGTTTAACTCACAGAGCTCTACATCTGCAAGTGTAGCCAAGCCCCTAGATTCCACATTGCCTGATGTTTTCTAGCATGCGTCATCTATTATCTGTCTCTGCATAAATATAAATTACTTCTCTCTTTTGTCTAACACTTTTTTCTTCTACAGATGATTCATAGAAGCAAGAAAAAGCTTGAGGTCAAAATATTGCCGCTAACTTTATTTTCTATTTGCAGTATGTGTTTAAGATGACCCTTCAGTTTATCTGGTTTTATTATATCTAAGTCAGTGGTCTTGGAATGCTGAACCCAAGGTGACAACCACATGACTGGAATCATGTTAACAAATCTACCACAATGACTCATTTTTGTGTGACTCTCAGAGATCTGTTTGAAGGCAGATGAAGTAGCCAGGGGCTGAAAATATAATCCCAACCCTAGCATTTTTGAAAGGCTGTGGGTAATTAAGATTAGCACATTATCAAAAACCTATTTTGACAACATAAGAATGGTCAGGCCTAGATTAAAAAAATTGGGGGCCCTGTGCCTATGGAAATGGGGACCTCTTGCCTTCCTTAAAATGTCCTCATTCCATATATATCACATCCCACACAGACCCTAGGATGCCCGTCTCTCCCTACATATTGTGCAACAACCAGACATGCCAAATCCATGAAAAAAATGCAGAAATTGGGCTTGTTTTTGGCTTAATTGGCTTGTGAGTTGCTTGTTGGCTAGTTTTTGGCTTGTTGCTTGTTGTAGCTTGTTGCTTCTTTTTTTTTATCGGCTCCTGGCAAGCAGGGGCGGGTGGGGGGGGGGGGAGAGTTAGGGGGATCTAGTCACATAGAGTGTTGGGGTTCTTAGGGATTGGCTTGTTTTGGCCTTGTTTTGAAATGGGATTAGCTTGATTTTTGGCTTTTTGTGAAAGTCAGGGTGCTTATTTACCGTGTGAAAGTTCGCAACTGTGGCAACAACCTTCCACCGGACAGTCCTCACACATATCCCAGCAGCCCTGACATATATCCTGCTCACTGCAACCCCCAGTACCTCACCCCCAACATACCCCACTCACCATCAACATCCTGGCCCTCAACCCCTTGCCCCACAGGCCCCCAACACTCCCCACTCACCCTGTAGCCCACCAACAACTCCCCTGCCCCCTCATCCACTGCCTCTGGGACCTCCCTGGCCATTCGCCTGTGCACCCCCCTCCCAGCTTAGTGCTTTGCTCCCATCCTGAATGAGGGTGGCTCCTCCCACTTCTGGCCACCATGACCTGATCACTCCCATCACCTGCCATGCACTCACATGGCTCTGCTCTGCTCAGGTTTGGCCCAGCCAACCCTCCATCCTCACAGAAGGATGGCTGGGCCAAATCTGAATGAATGGCATTGTGATCTAGTGCACAGAGCAGCACCGCCACTCAGTTCTAGGTTTTTTTCTGGTGGTCAGGGGCTCTCCTGAGAAGGGGCACCTGTGCAAGTGCACCAAGTGCACATTATTTAATCTGAGAATAGCGTGTTGTGAAGTATCCTTTTCTAATGGTCGTACAGAGAGTTATGATTCAAAGTAAGAGACTAAGGTCTCAATTTAATGAAACAATTAAGAACATGCTTTAACTTTAAGCACATGCTTAGGTGCTTTAATGTAGCTGGTCCTAAATGATTATGTCCAGTCAGTATGTTCAAAGCAACTAGTTACTTCAATGGGAGTCCTGAATATAGAAGGATTTTAAGATAAAGCCTTTAAATAATATTGGTAATGATATTTCTAGATGGGATATAACAATTGACATTTTCCTTGTGCTGAGTTGTGATGCCTAATTCTTTTTACGAAACTTGAGAATGGTAGGTCAAATGTTCTGTTTTCTTTTTTGTTGGACTGGAGTATATGAATTTATATTTAAGGGAGGGAAAATGGTCTAGTGCTTAGGACACTGATCTAGCAGTTAGGTGATATGGGTTCTAGTCCTGGCTCTTCCAAGTTGCTTTGCCTCTGTTTACTGTCTCATCCTCGTGGAACAGCTTCAATAGGGGAGAGACTGAGAAAGCCCCATATCAGAAGTTTCTATAGCCTAGTGGCTGGGGCATGTTTCTGCAATATAGGAGACACAAGTGCACATCTCTGCTCTACAACCTGCAGAGGGAGAGTTAAAGCATGCACTCCCCACTGGGCTAAAGGTCATGAGGGAGGCACCTCCACTTTTTGAATGGTAGCTAAGTCCAGTAAAAAAAAAAAAGGGCTAGAACTATTAGATGACTTTATGTCAAATTCATGAATAGCTTTAGGTAGACTTACTCAATGAATGGATCAGAACAGATTCTAAAGCTGCCATCTTTTTGACAGTGTTTTTGGAGAAAGCATATTGGAGGATATACTTGATATGACAGCCATAGACAAATCTGTCCATGTACAATTTATGAATTCTGTTTGCTATTGTGACCTCTTTGTATGCTTATGCCCGTATGATGGTCTTTATGATATTCTTGCATCACACTTCTTGTAGAGAGGAGAGGAGAACTGGTGCCTATGTGTCTGCCTCTTAGTTGGACAGTCATTAAGGATCATCAGCAATGGAATAAGCCTTGTCCTGACAGAACAATGGGATGGCTGCAATCTAAGTCAAACCAGCTTTTCAAGTCTGGATCCATGTTGGTGGCAACCAACACACCACCTGACAGGGGACTTTTATCACAAGGTGGGTCTTTGACACTAACCAGGAGAGTCACATGACAGAAGGGACTGGAAGTTATAAAAAGACAAGGTTTTCTCTGAGCAGCACTCTCACTGACCAGAACAGAGAGAAGATACTGAGTTGGGAGAAGCAAGGTCAGGAGAGAGGACCTGGAAACCCTTGAAAGCACTGACCAAATCCTAAAGAAAGCATGGTGAGGAACCTGAGCTAGGGAATTGTATACAATTGTTTCTTAGTTTGCATGGATCTGTATCTCTCTTGTGCTGTTTTATTATTTATTATTTGTATTATCATAGTGCCTAAGGGCCTTAGTTGTAGACTGGGACCACATTGTGTTAGGTGCAGTACAAACACAATAAAAAGATGGTCCCTGACTTGCAGTATAAAGTAAAGAGAGAAATATGTTTAGACATACTTTTGCAAAGTCTGTCTTATTTTCTTCAACTATCATGAGTCCCTGAAAGGTCAATCTGTAAACCAGAGAACCCACAAGGGTGGAGCTCTGAGGAGGTTTACCTAAGCTACTGGGGATTCAGCACTAGTCTTGGGGCCAAGGGCAGCAGAACTGTGGGGTTTCACTTCTGAGAAGGGGTACCTGATTGAATCTATCATAGAATCATAGAATATCAAGGTTGGAAGGGACCTCAGGAGGTCATCTAGTCCAACCCCCTGCTCAAAGCAGGACCAACCCCCAGACAGATTTTTGCCCCAGATCCCTAAGTGGCCCCCTCAAGGATTGAACTCATAACCCTCAAAACCACTGAGCTATTCCTCCCCCACCTACTATGCCCATGGAGTGAGCCTAGGAGCCACAGAAAGAGGCAGTGCCTGCAGCCTGCCACAGGGATCCACTGTTGAGATGCAAACACAGTAGCTTGGTGAGTGCCTGACCAGAGGGAGTTCGACCAGGTTTGTGATTTCCCTCTTAATGATGAAGGGTCAGAAAGGTGATTTGTACATAGCTGGCTGGCAGAGTTCCAGTCGAATGGACCACTTTAATGCTGCTGGGATGTAATTGCATTGTTAATGTTGTGGTAGGGTGTCTGGAGCCTTGGATAGGTCTCTTTTTAGTTATTATTTCAACTGAAATAAATAAATAAAATCTCCTATCAGACAACCCAGAGGATAGTTGAAGAGAAATTTTGACTGAGCAAATTTTACCTCACTACACCCATAGGAGTTATATTAGTAATTATTTTATTATTCATATTACTGTATTACTTAGAAGCCTTAGTCATGGACTAGGATCCCATTATGTTAGGTGCTGTACGAAAAGGAATGTATGTAGTGTTGTAAGACACAGAGAATGTTTATAAGAAAAAAAATTAATAAATGTATCAAATCTATACATATGTATTTGTTAGACAATATTTCTGACAGTGAAAGAGGAGGAATTTCCTATATTTCATTTTGTGTCTTGAAACCAACTGGCAATACACAATACAACAGATTATTGGAATGACTTGAAATCTTTATTGTGCTCCATAGTTTTATGTTTTACAGGGCTAGATTCTGTTCTCAGTTAAGCTGGTTGAAATATACAGCTAAACTGATGCTACGGTCAGTGGAGTTACCTTGGATTGCTGTTGGTATGACTGAGGTCAGAATCTGGGCCATCAAGTCTAATAGGCCCACATCCTCAAAGATATTTAGGCACCGACCTCCCATTGAAATCAATAGTTACCCTAAATAGCTTTGAGGATTTGGGTCATAGAGCCCATACAATGACAAAATATTCCAATGATATTAATACCAATATCATGGTTTATAAAAAAGACTATTTCTCTGTTGTGCAACTATTCTAATGTGTAAAATGTAGAGTGATAATACATTACAATGCCCTTGTATGTCAGCTGGGGTTGTAGAACATTATCAGCTTGGAACTGTTGCCAAGTACTTATTAACTTTAGCTGATGGGGTAAATGTATAAGTCTGCTAACATGGATTTAATATATTTTAAAAGTAGCCACTGCAACATAATCAGGAAGCAATTAAAATCCTTTCCCTAAACTGCTGTTGTTCTCTTGCAAATGATGTCCTAAGATTGCTGCAGGTTTCACTGCTGTGTAATAGACTTGACAGACAGTAATCTTGATGCATTAATTATGATAGCTATTATGGACAAACTAATGCCCCTATTTATTGTTGTAGTGACTCTAGTAATTAAATGATTATGATGAAGAAAATGATTATTAATATTAAGAGTTAGGGTAGTAGGCAAGTTTGGGGAAAGTGTTTCCAATTTCCACAATCACTGCATTTGCAGAGTGTAGTAACAGTAAAATTGCTCAAGGTTTAATTTTTTAAATTAATATTTTATCTTTATATTCCAATCTAATTTTTTTTTTTAATTTTTTGGCTTCAGACTTTGCACTTACCTACACATAGAAGTGGAAAATAAATAATGATTTGGAACAATGGATATAATGCTTTATAAATGCAAGACCAAACTCAGTTTCCATGATCCTTTGTGACACTAACACACCTGGAAGTGGTCCGTCCAGAACTTCATTAATGATGTTTATTTAATACATAACACTCTAAAATAAAACGTTCTGGGTAGAATAGGTAAGTGTTTTTTTTTTTAAAGGGTTGTGAAAGAAAAGGTGGGTGTTTTTTGTGGTTTGTGCATTTGAACTGCTCTGCTAGGAAGTTGGGAGGAGAGACAGCAGACTAGGTTCCCCAGACCCAACATGGTGGCACTGGGCCTTGTTTTCATTCTCCCGGACACTCTCCCTTGGATATTTCTACAATGAAGATGCTGGGTCTATAACTGGAGAAACAGGAAAAAAATAATAATTAGGGAAGCACAGCTTTAACAATTCATGTCTCCAGAAGATGTCAAAATGTGTGTATATTATTGCCCATTAAACTGATTTTTAAATCAATGCATGACACTGAAAATCATGCAAGCAGCTTCACCGAATAATTTTATTTCAGTTCCACTATTTTCCCTAAATCTCATATCTTCTGGTGTCTTATCTACACTTTTATTTTCCTAAGATCAAACATAAATCGTAGTGAGCCTAGGCAATGGCCAACTGGCAAGAGTCCCTTTGAACAGTGAAACTGATAGCCATGGATAACTTTTTCTCATAACTTCATTCTGTGCCTTCAGCAACCTCATCCTGATAATAAGATACAGCCAATCCATTAATTCTCATTATCTCAAAATTACATTGGCTCTTGGAGCCTCCAAACATGTACCCAACAAATACTGTTGGATAGTATCCAAGTTACACTGATATCAATTTGTACTTTGAACAACTCTTTTCTTAATTTTTTTTCAATTGCAGCCCTCTCTGCGGTGAAACAATTTGCCAAATAACTACTAGCCATACATGAAAAGGTAGATCCATGCTTCTAGGTAGCTTGATCTCCTTTTGACTTCTGAGAAAAGTGTAATGACCATGAAAGCCTTACTTTCTAGTAGGCTAGAATAGATAACCACTCAAAGTGTGGAAGAGAGAAGTGGTCAAAGTGCTGCAAACTACTTTTAACCAAATTTATTGGAGATTAAAATTCAAATACTTGTATCTCATGAAAAAAGAATGTGAAAATAGAGAAAAACAAACGAACAAAACCCCACATATGCACTTTGAATACAGAGATTCTAATGAAAATACAAAATAGAACAAAACTCATTGTTAGTAAAATCTTAAATTCCCAACTAACTTTCTTTCTACAGGTATGTTAGCAACAAGAAGAAGGTCAGGGAAAGTACGGGACCCTTACGGAATGGGGGAGGCAACCTAGTGACAAATGATGTAGAAAAAGCTGAAGTACTCAATGCTTTTTTTGCCTTGGTCTTCACAGACAAGGTCAGCTCCCAGACTGCTGCACTGGGCAGCATAGTATGGGGAGGAGGTAAGCAGTCCTCAGTGGTGTAACAACAGGTTAAGGACTATTTAGAAAAGCTGGACATGCACAAGTCCATAGGGCCAGAACTAATGCATCCAAGTGTGCTGAGGGAGTTGGCTGATGTGATTGCGGAGCCATTGGCCATTATCTTTGAAAACTCATGGCAATCAGGGAAGGTCCAGGACAATTGGAAAAAGGTAAATATAGTGCCCATCTTTAAAAAAGGGAAGAAGGAGAATCTGGAGAACTACAGACCGGTCAGTCTCATCTCACTCCCCAGAAAAATCATGGAGCAGGTCCTCAAGGAATCCATTTTGAAGGACTTGGAGGAAAGGAAGGTGATCAGGAACAGTCAACATGGATTCACCAAGCATAGGCACCGACTCCGTGGGTGCTCCGGGGCTGGATCACCCACCAGCACCACTAGAAGTCAGCGCCTATGTCACCAAGGGCAAGTCATGCCTGACCAACCTGACTGCCTTCAATGATGAGATAACTGGCTCTGTGGATATGGGGAAAGTGGTGGACGTGCTATACCTTGACTTTACCAAAGCTTTTGATATGGTCTCCCACAGTATTCTTGCCAGCAAGTTAAAAAAGTATGGATTGGATGAATGGACTATAAAGTGGATGGAAAGCAGGATAGATCATCGGGATCAACAGGTACTGATCAATGGCTCGATGTCTAGTTGGCAGCCAGTATCAAGCCGCGTGCCCCAGGGGTTGGTCCTGGGGACAGTTTAGTTCAACATCTTCGTTAATGATCTGGATGGTGGGAAGGATTGCACCCTCAGCAAGTTCGCAGATGACACTAAACTGGGGAGAGAGGTAGATATGCTGGAGGGCCTAGATAGGGTCCAGAGTGACCTAGACAAACTGGAGGATTGGGACAAAAGAAATCTGATGAGGTTCAACAAGGACAAGTGCAGAGTCCTGCACTTAGGACGGAAGAATCCCATGCACCGCTACAGACTGGGGACTGACTAAGCAGCAGTCCTGCAGAAAAGGACCTGGGGATTACAGTGGACGAGAAGCTGGATATGAGTCAGCAGTGTGCCTTTGTTGCCAAGAAGGCTAACGGCATATTGGGCTGCATTAGTAGAAGCATTGCCAGCAGATCGAGGGAAGTGATTATTCCCCTCTATTTGGCACTGGTGAGGCCACATCTGGAGGATTGCATCCAGTTTTAGGCCCCCCGCTACAGAAAGGATGTGGACAAATTGGAGAGAGTCCAGCAGAGGGCAACGAAAATGATTAGGGGGCTGGAGCACATGACTTCTGAGGAGAGGCTGAGGGAACTGGGCTTATTTAGTCTGCAGAAGAGAAGAGTGAAGGGGGATTTGATAGCAGCCTTCAACTACCTGAAGGGGGGTTCCAAAGAGGAGGGAGCTTGGCTATTCTCAGTGGTGGCAGATGACAGAACAAGGAGCAGTGGTGTCAAGTTGTAATGGGGGAGGTCTAGGTCGGATATTAGGAAAAGCTATTTTACTAGAAGGGTGGTGAAGCACTGGAATGGGTTACCTAGGGAGGTTGTGGAATCTCCATCCTTAGAGGTTTTTAAGGTCTGGCTTGACAAAGCACTGGCTGGGATGATTTAGTTGGGTTTGGTCCTGCTTTGAGCAGGGAGCTGGACTAGATGACCTCCTGAGGTCTCTTCCAACCCTAATCTTCTATGATTTTATGATACTTCAGGTATCAGAAATATTTATCAAAGATAACCATGACCATTATTATTTAATTACACTACTCATCCATTACAACATTACAGATTCAGTTCAGATCTATTCTGAATAGGGATGCCATAAGAATATATTATGGGGATCTATTGTTAGCTGCCAGCCCTGAAAACTCAACCTGAATTCTGAGAGTTAAGCTGGGTTCTTTCGATCACATGAGTCATAAATTGTAATGAGTCTCCTGCAGGCCAAATTAGAGCCTTAATTGCCCTGTTCAACCTCATTGTCTTCTCTTTGTGTCCTCCATTATGCCTCTGGAAATATCAAGAAGCCAGATTATGAACTCCTTACTCCCATAAATGAATGCTGGCCCAAAGTTTATTTAAGAATCAATCATATACATTTAGAATCCCATTGTTTTATTTAGACATCACCACACGTTTTAATATGCAGTGAGCAAACACAGCTAGAAAAAGAGTTGAATGGTGTGTATGCACATAAACTTCAAACTAGCTTCTACTTCCATTTTTGTAGTTTAACAATTTTTATAATCCTGAAGAAAACTTTAGAATAATAGAGGGTAAATATCATAAAAAATTACTCTAAATAAGAATGTAATGCATATCCTTACTTTATTAGTGGAATTTAGCCTGGCATTGTCTTCCTCCTGCACCTTGTGTTGTATTGCATCTTCACATTCCTTTCCCTCAACAAGCTGTTCCTGTAGGCACATATTGATTTAATCAAATCCTACAGCTGTAGCTGAGAAGTGTTCTGAATAACAATAAGGCTTTTATACAGAATATGACTTAATTTAGAGAATAGTGCTGATGCAAGATGGCAGATTCATTAAATTGCATAGCTGATCAATGTATTCACACTTTAGAAAATGCTAGTTTTTGAACTAAATACTTCAGTTGTCTGATAGTCTTTTAAATACCTTGTTCTGCTTTGTGACAGATTTATAAAGAGCAGTTTTAGGCAATCAAAAGATTGTCAGTGATTTGGAACTACCTGCAAGAAACAGGTGAGACTTCTCAGTTTGATGCCTTCCTACTCAGAGTAGCCTATTAAGCATCTACAGAGGAAGCTAAATGAAAAACAAGAATTGTTTTCCAGATAGTCTCTGATAACATACAACAGAAGAGGTCTTACTTAAAAAAAAAAAGGCGCAACAGATTAGCTCTTAGCTCTTCCCAACTGAATTGAGAGCTTGCTAAATTGAAGTGGCAATATTTACATGCTTATTATGTGTGCCTATAAACCTATTACTTATAAATGTAATGCAGAGTAGCAAGGTCCTTGAGTCACAATTTGCATACCATTTTTCCTCTTTCCCCTCCCTGACAAGCATATTTTTTTCTGAAAAAAATGTGGGCAGAAAAATTAACCCACATTACACTGAGCATTACTGAGAGCATAATTATCAGCAGCTTTGTCTACATTAACAGTACCAATTAAGATTGCTTGAATCTTAATGATTTCTTGCTTGAAAGGAAAAGCTTGCAAATTCTAGGCATTGGGCTATGTTTCCAAACATCAGCTAACCAACAGACAGCAACAATTATGGGAGCGAGATATTAACATTTTAGTGCCTTTCTGTGAGTCTCTTACATATGTGCTGCACATTTGAAGTCTCCTAATTTTGTGTAATACTGATTTATCCTGTTCTACTTTGCACATTTTGGTAACCAACATTTTAAAAGCATGATATGGGTACAGTAGTTACTTTTTAAAAAAAATTTCACAGGCTATTCTAATAGGCAATAGGTATTATTATTTACTTATTTCTATAGGATCTGATTCAACTCCTGAGGTAGTCAATAGGAAAATCCCCATTGGTTGGTTTTACTGATACAAAATAAGACATGGACCTTGCTGTGAGGAGCATGGTAAAGCCACAGGGTAAAACAACTCAGAAGGAAGGGAACAGCAATGGAATGACAAAAATTTACCCCAAGATAAGGAAAATTGATGGGAATGCACTCTACCCAGAACTGCAAAACAGTTATGGCCAAAAGAGAGTAAGAGAAACCCAACAATATATTTGCATTTCCAGCATTTATGCTATTAGTGACATTATAATTAGAGTCCTAATGTGATTATTTCAACTTAGTTGTCTAGGATTCATATTGATTTGCTTCCAACAAGTTCAAGGGATGTGCACGAGGAATCCACAAACTTCAAAAAGTTTGGAAGTGTGAAATTGAATCCAAATATATGAATTTTATTTTCAGAAAGTTAATATTGAAACATCTAAATATGGGTATTGTCACCAGACACCTGATTCTAAGAGCTGGGCTCATCCAATCAAGAGCACAATGTGACCTTTGTGTCCAATCAGCACAATCCAAATTTGAAATGTTGCTATGAAATACTCATAGCAAATGGGGCATGAATGAACTATAGACAAAGCATTAATTATAGAAATTATTTAACAGGTCATTTAAAATAATTTTGAGAAAATCATAATCTGTTTCAGGACAACTTGTAAACAAGAATAAGAACCTGAATTTGTCAAATTTATTATTTTCTACTAATTGCTTGAGTCTAGTAAAATAATATTTTACAAGACTAACTTTGATTTTAAGAATAAGAAATTCTGCTTATTTGAGAGGAATAGAGACAAATTATTTATCTGCATTTGGGTTGTTCACCTTACCATTTACACCAGGGGTGGGCAAACTATGACCGGTGGTCCGGATTTGGCCTGCTAGCCGTTTTAATCCAGCCCTTGAGCTCCCACTGGGGAGCAGGGTCTGGGGCTTGCCCCACTCCGGCACTCCAGCCGGGGCGCAGGGTTGGGGGCCGCTCTACGTGGCTCCCAGAAGCCATGGAATAGTCCCCCTCCGGCGCGCCAGCTGGGGAGCAGGGTTGGGGGCTGCTCCACGCAGCTCCCGGAAGCAGCAGCATGGCCCCCCTCTGGCGCCCCAATGGGAGCTGCAGGGGCGGTGCCTGCAGATGGGGCAGCGTGCAGAGCCGCCTGGCTGTGCCTCTGCATAGGAGCCAGAGAAGGGACATGCCGCTGCTTCCGGGAGCCACTTGAGGTAAGCGCTGCCTGGAGCCTGCACCCCTGAGCGTCTCCCCATGCCCCAACCCCCTGCCCCAGCCCTGATCCCTCTCCTGCCCTCTGAACCCCTCGATCCCAGCCTGGAGCACCCTCCTGCACTCCAAACCCCTCATCCCCAGCCCCACCCAAGAGCCTGCATCCCCAGCCGGAACCCTCACCCCACTCCCCCGCCCCAGCCCTGAGCCCCCTCCCGCACCCTGAACACCTCATTTCTGGCCCCACCCAGGAGCCCACACCCCCAACCAGAGTCCACACCCCCTCCCATACCCCAACCCCAATTTTCTGAGCATTCATGGCCCATCACACAATTTCTATTCCCAGATGTAGCCCTCGGGCCAAAAAGTTTGCCCAACCCTGATTTACACCATATCAAGCGATATTGTTTTGTAGAGTGCCTAACACAATAAGACCCTGATCTTGGTTGGAGCTCTAAGTACAACCATAATACAAACAAAAATAATTCTGAAAAAGATTGGAGTACAAAGAATTTTTTTAGAATGTTTTGATAGATAAAGAGTTTCACATAGAATGGCTATTCGCCCTTAACATTAACAATTGCTACAGGGTAACTATAGTATTAGTATTCACTCTGTGTACACACATCTTTACAAAGCTGACCTACACTTGCTTGCTTCTCAAGAAAATGTTATGTAAATTACATTGTCAGGATGATAACCTGTTAAAAGAGTTGCGGTAAATAAGAACCTAAGACACAACTCTGATTAATCTATTTTTAAAATTTAATTTTAAAAAGGTGTGACGTTCAAAAAGTAGTGCAGAAGACTTGGCTTGTTGTTACTGCTTTCTGAATCTACTTTCAAACTATGCCTTTTAGGAAACCTTTTTTTATTCTGAACTCCCCTTTAAATCGACACTCTTGCTTTGGACAGGATTCACTGAAATGCAGCAAAAGTCCATTTTAGAAAAGTTCTGTTGACTTCACCAGGGTGCTAAGTGAGGATGTGGAAGACCCAGATTAAAGTCTCCCCTCTGCCTAGTATGGAGAAAGAATTTGAATTTAGGCTTCTCACATTTCAGAAGGTTGCCCTAGCCACTGGGCTGTGAGATATTCTGGTATGAGGCTTTCTCAGTCTCTCCTCTTGAAGCTGTTCCACTTTTTATAAATAATTAAATAGTCATTGTGAACAGGGATTTGAACTTGGCCCAATGACTATTCACTGGCATAATGAATGAGTATGACCTGCCACTATGAATGACAATGGATAGTCTTTGGGCCAGAGAACAAGAATGAAAGTAACTCTGCAGCCTGGTAGTTCGGACACTCACCTGTGATATGGAAACCAGAGCTCACATCTCAGCTCTATCTAATTTATTTATAGCAAGTAAAATAGTTTCAAGAAGAGGAGGGGGAATTGAATCCAGCTCTCCTACATCCCAGATGGGTGTGCTAACCACTGTGCTAAAGTTGATAAGGGAGGCATCACCTTCACCTCTTCCTCCAGCTCTTTTTGCTATTGTCAAAATGCGTGAAAAATCTAAATGAAATTTTTTGAATTAAAATCAAAATATTTCATTTTGACATTACCAAATTGTTTTGACTTTTTCAATTCAGTTGAAACTGTTTGACTTTGACATGAATTTGTGAATAGTTTTGGTCAACACAAAAATGCATTTTTCGGTGGATAAACTATTTGTCTAAAAATTTTTGTCCAGTTCCAACTGCGTATCTCTGAAAAGTTTCAATAAAGATCCATACCAAGTAATATGGGACTGACAAGTATACTACAATAATAAATAGCTGAAATCAACAAAGGAATAACAATTAGTGCGAGCATGTAACTATTCTTTGAGTTTTAGCTGCACAAAGAGCACAATTTAGATCCTGGTGCTTTGCCTATGGGTGAAGATGCTTGCCAATATTAAAAGCAAATTAACAGGTTAAGAGGGTCTCAAGTCTTTGGGCATTATGATTACAAACAATTTTCAACCAGAACATTCACTAGGTTATCTCAAGTTGGCATTTAACATAACAGTTGCATGCACACATGCATACATGCACATGCACAACGGGGTGTGCAATTGCGTTGTGAATAATGTCAGAAAACTACCAACGCTGGCATCTGAAAGAAAGCACAAAGAATGTTTTCTTCTCTACCATTTCAATCCATTTTTTCATAACTTAGAACCATAAAAATCTTTCGACAGATGGTCGAATTTCAGTCCCACATTATCTAAATATGTAACTAAGTGAGGGGATCTGAGGAGTATGCCATGTTACTTTTCTCTAGTTTGCTAGTCAGCTGTCTGAGCTTTTCAATCTGTCCAGTGTCTCATTTCACTTAGATCTTTCTGCATTTGTCTCAGTATCTTTGCCTTTTCTCAGGCTAATATAGATATCTAGTTTTGCTTACTCTCCAACCTTGGTCATTTTCTATTTTTGGAATACAGGGGCCTCTAGCATTACGAGGTTAAAAAAGAACAAAAGCATGAGCGTCATAACAATATAATAGGGTAATGAAATTCTAAACTGACATTTGTTGAAGAAATGAATTAATAATTGATTTATTTTGAAAGTTTATATTTTTTTAATTAATTTGTATCTCTGGAATACGTCACGGGCTTTAAAGGGCTGAAGGTTTTATTAGTACAAAATATGCTACATCAGGTCCAATGAATATGGGCTTGTCATTGACAATGATCGCTTTGCAGTGCGTCTATGTGCAATATCTGTACTGGTTCATTAGTGCGAAACGATCCAATAAACTTGAAAATAATCTTAAAAGCATGCCATTTCAATAATCAAGGGTGAGTATACAGTAGGTACTTGTACAGAATCATTAAGTCAAATGTAATGAATTTCAAAGGAAAATATTGTCCTAAGGAAATGGAAAAATATTTTCTGGTTCAGCCAAGATCAGAAATGATTTACTGATGAGTTTTATATATACTGTATATGAGAGAGAAAGAGAGAGAGAGAAACAAAAGCCTGGTTTTGCTTCAGGGCTAAATATTTAGTATGATGCTTTGGGGATTTATCTGTGCGGCTCCCATTAATGTTATTAAGAGTTGCGTAGCTAAACCTCGTACAGTTCTCTGAATATTTACCCTTAAGTGTTTTAGGGAATATATGTTGCCAAAGTGGTTGAAACTAAGCATACAGTTTAAGCCATATGCCAGCAAAGTAATCACATAAATTAGTGACTGCTAAAGAAAACAACGTATATGATCTAATTTAATAAAGGTCTGCTTTGCTATTGTTTACAACTTTTGTGGCCAGAGGTCACTAGCTTTGAAAATGTGATGTACAGTATCTCTGAAATCATTTCCTATTCCACCTTTTGTGAAGAGTGGAGAAGAAAACTGTCATGTTGTCACTAGTGGTGATCATCTTCATTAAACACTATTCAAATACCACTAAAAAGGTTGAGGGCCAATAGCTCTAATTCAATATCACATGTTTTCTGGCTTCTCTGACATCTAAGCCTGCACAAGATGGTGAAAATTAGTTTACCTCCACACCCAGCTGGCTGATTCAACAAGAAACCAGGCAGATTACATTTTCAGTATGTTTTCTTTTTCACAGCTTCAAACTACCAAGAGTTGTAGAGTGGCTTGGTAAGTGGACGAGAGATCATGTGACTGAGGTCTAACATAGGTCACTACTCCTGGTGCAATTTTTGTTTCTCTCCCCAAAGTTGCAATGCTAATTTCACATAGTTCTCAGCTACAGTCACAAAGGGAAAGCTGATTGGGTAGCACAATGATAAATAGTAACATATTTGTTTTTAAATACCTATGGTACTTGCTGTGAGGAGACATGTTCCCTCTTTTCTTGGAAGACTAAAATTCCTTCATCTCACCTACCTTTAAAAAATCCATCTATCATTTGTGTTAGCCATTTGGGCCACCTCATGTAATTTTAAAGAGATCCTTGTTTGAAATCCACAGTGATATGCTGTCAACGTGATTGAAACTAAGCATACAGTTTAAGATGAGTAAGTTCATCTGGAGGAAATTTAACCTAATGAGGGTTGTGATGTTATTTTTATAGTGATAACAGGATTTTGTGCTTCATTTTATATTTATAATATTAAATAAAGTGGTTCAGTCATCAATTACTAAATAAGAGAGGTTAAGCAGATCAGATCCAGGAATCCAAACATCTGTAATTGCATGAACATTCAGCAATGCAGAAAGATAAGATAATATTTGCGGGGAAAAAAATCACTGCATCGTCTTAGATTAAACTTGACTTTTATTTATGGATTGGAGCATTTGTCAGGTGACTATATATGAATTCAGTCTACACTGTCCTTGCTAGGGGTCTGTACTAGACCCAATCCTGATGAACTGTCTTTCCGTTGAAGATAGCTTGATAGATCCCAGGAAGTACAAGGGAGTTTCTGGCCAGAAGACGAAGACAATAGCTTATGCTAGTGCCATGCCATCCCTCATGCTTACCGACAAACACCACAACTGTATTATCACTGAAGAGTATGGCTGGGCAGAAAATGGTTTTCCCAACCCATGAGAATTTTCAGATTTTTTCCTGTTGTTTCAAATTGGGAAATTTGTCTAAACCAACTTCTAAACCTTCGCTCCTCTCTTCTTGCCCTGCAGAACCTGCACAGACTTCACTAGTTGTGCATTCACTATGTCATATTTATTATCACTACAGTATAGGGTGACCTGATGTCCCGATTTTATAGGGGCAGTCCCAATATTCAGGACTTTTTCTTATATAGGCACCTATTACCCCCCTCCCATCCTGATTTTTTCACTCTTTCTATCTGGTCACCCTACTACAGTCCCCAGTTAACCATCCATTTATAGTATCTTCTGTGCTTTTTGCCCTTTCATTGGGACTGCGGGAAACAGAGGTCTCCCTTCCCTGGGGCCTCTGTGTGTGACTGGGCTCAACTAGCCCTATTCCCCTCTCTCACTCCTCTTGGCACTTCCTTCCTGGGCCTCTTTGTCAGACTTGGGCTGATAGGCTACTTGGCTGCCAGCACTTTCCCCCACACCTCCTGGTTTATACACACCCTCTCCATAAAGTCACAAGATCTCCTCATCAGCCTCAACCTGGCGCTGGCAAAGGTGACTGTAAGGCGGTCTTGGCTCTCTCCCTGTCTGTCACGGAGGGAGACCATGCCCCCTCTCTACAATGCCTCTGGAGCAACTCAGTTCAGGGGGGAATAAGCTGACAATTAGTAGGCCCGAGCCTGCAGTCCAGGCCAGGCACCAGTTGAGTCTGTGAGCCCAGGCCCACAGCCAGGGCAGGACAGCCAAGAATTAAGGGCTCTGGCCTGCAGTCAGGCAGAGCAATAATGAGTCTATAGGCCCAGGGCCCTCAATCAGGGCATGGCAGCAAACCCTTAATGGCTCTGGCCTGCCCTCAGGCAGAGCAACACAGCAGTCTAGAGGGATTGGCTTTCTAGCAGTGCAGACAGCAAAACTGTCTGGTGTCCTAGCTCAGGTGGATGACAGACCAATGCAGGCCTCTTGGCCTAAAGGTGGGGAGGCTGCCACCCCCGGGGTGGGGCAGCAAAGGGGCAGGGGTTAGGCCCACCCGACTCCACTGTGTCCCAGCCCAGGGCCCTAACAGTGGCAGAGTGGTCCGCCACTGGGTCAGCGGGGAATCCAGCTACAATACACTGGCTGGCTTGCAGTCAGTAATGCAGCCAAACCTTATTTGGCTTTCCTGGGCTCCTTCCTACACTCCTATGCAGCGGGTACCTGGGTTGTTTGTCTCACTCGGGTAAACAGCTAGTGGCAGCCCCAACAACTCCTCGGTGTCTCCAGTGCCTGGCAGCTCTGACAATCCCTCTGGGTCTCTGGTGCTGTAGTAGCATCTGTCGGGTCTGAGCTCCAGCAGTGGGGGAGAGATGCCCTGCTCCTCCAGCAGTTCTCCTCCAACTGAGCTGGGGGGCTGGCCTTTTATATTTCCAGTTCCCATCCCATCCCTCTGCTTCCGGCAGAGCGGTCGCTGGTGTCCCGGCTCTGCCCATCAGGGGGCGGTTGCAGCTCTCTCCCCATCCATTAGGGAGGGAGACCACGCCCCTTCGCTACAGTGGCCATCTATAAAACGAGGATGAGGAAGCTGGATGGGGAGGTGCTGTGCAACTGCGGGGCCTATTTCCACTCCTCTCTTGGTTAACGTATCCAAGCAGAGTTCCTCTGGGCCTCACCCACTGGCTCTCTAGACAACTTTGAGGAGCAGTGTGCACTGTTTGTGGTTCTCTGCTTAATGTCCCCTTCTGGATCCCTGAGTTTAAACCTGTGATCCTCACTCCTGATCCTGTTTTTCATTTGTTGTCCCCCATAATCATATGTGCTCTGGGTTCAGTAGCTCCTCCCCTTAGGCTTGCGCCCACCCACCTTTCTGGGACCTCAATAAGTGTTCACTCCCCACACTCTGTCACACAACCCCTTCCCATGAATAGTTTAGGTTTCGATGAATTGGCATTTTTTGTCAGAAAAATACTTTGTGGAAAAATTCCTTACAGGCTCTACTGGAGAGGATCAACATATGGTAGCCCAGAATAGAAGGCTCCCAGATAGTGTCAGCTATGTCAGTCACTTCAGATATTTCCCCAGAAAGACCGTGTCATCCAGAAAGCTCGCATCTGGTTGTATATAGGGAGGAAACAAGGACAGGAGGACACAAAGTGTTAAGGTCCTGGAGCCACTATTCTAGGGAGTGTTGAGCATTCTTCAGGATCACAAGTATTCTCTAGGAACAAGGGACCATATTAGTGATTCAACAGGAAACATTGTGAGCCTCTGAAGTACAACTGTTCAAAATGTTTCATTTAGAATGTTTTTTTAATGAAAATTTGTCAGAATGAAATTTCTGTGGGAAATATGTGTTGACTAAAATTGTTCAAGTTTTCATTGAACCCCCTTCCCCCCCAAAAAAACCCATTCATTTTTCAGCAACTACAAAAATGGTAAAATGAAAACCTGAAAACTTTTAAAGAAATTTTTGTTGAAGCCAAAAACTTTTCGGTTTTAATTAAGTTTATTTTCATGGGAACAAAGAGCATTTCCTGACCAGCTCTAGTCTGAAATTTGGACATTGCATAGACTTTGAGGCCAGAAGGGACTGTCATGATCATTGAGTCTGACCTCCTGCACATTGAGGCCACAGAACCTCCCCCACCTACTGCTGTAACAGACCACTATCCTCTGGCTTAGTTACTGAAGTCCTCAAATTATGATTTAAAGAATTCAAGTTACAAAGGATCCACCATTTACTCTAGTTTGAACCTTCAAGTAATGCATGCCCCATGCTACAGAGGAAAGCGAAAAAAACCCAAGGTCTCTGCCAACCTGTCCTGAGGAAAAATTCCTTCCCGATCCCAAATATGATGATCAGTTGGCGCTTGAGCACGTTTGCAAGACCCTCCACCCAGACACCTTGTCAACGGGCACCTTGTCAGTGGCCAGTTTATATCCATTTCTTATGTCAATATTGGCACTTAACTTAAATAACTCCTCTCCCTCCCTGGTATTTATCCTTCTTATGTATTTATAAAGACCAATCATATCTTCCCTCAGCCTTCATTTTGTTAGGCTAAACAAGCCAAGCTCCTTGAGTCACCTCTCGTAAGGTAGTTTTTCCATTCCTCTGATCATCCTATTAGCCCTTCTCTGCACCTATTCCACTTTAAATTCATCTTTCTTAAACATGGAAAACCAGAATTGCACATACTATTCCAGATGAAGTCTCACCAGTGCCTTATATAATGGTACTAACACATCCTTATCTCTACTGGAAATACCTCACCTAATGCATCCTAGGACTGCATTAGCCTTTTTCATGGGTGCTTCACACTAGCGGCTCATAGTCATCCTGTGATCAAGAAATACACCCAGGTCTTTTTCCTCCTCTGTCACTTCCAATTGATACATCCCCAGCTTATAGCAAAAAATGTTGTTGTCAGTCCCTAAGTGCATGACCTTGCACTTTGAACTATTACATTTCATCCTATTTCTATTATTGTGTAACTTTATTGTAGCTGCTGGAGTTATGACAATATGCACCAACTTTGGAACTAGCCCAAGGTCTGGGGCTTTAAAGAAATCTTGATACAGGAAGGCTTTCAAGCCTTTAGGTGTCCCAAATCATGCCCAGGCATATTTTATTTGAGTCTGAGAAGAGACTTTCCTCAGCTCCCAAGGAACCCACCCATGCACTATTATCTTATAAATACACAATCCAGTAATGAGTACTATACAAAATGAATATAATGGTGTTGTTATGGTTTAATCATTAAAAAATAAACACACTATTACTCTTTAGTTTATTAAATCAGGATTTTTCAGAACAGTAAAAAGAGTTTAAGGAAAAAATAACATAGGTGGGATTCAAGTGATTTGAAAGCCCTACTTCACTTGGGTACTCTTTCATTGTATCAACCAAAAGCATGGAAAGATTTGACCATCATCTCTCTTCAGGGTCACATAAAATTCACCCAAAGGGGGAGGAATAGCTCAGTGGTTTGAGCATTGGCCTGCTAAACCCAGGGATGTGAGTTCAATCCTTGAGGGGGCCACTTGGGGATCTGAGGCAAAAATCAGTACTTGATCCTGCTAGTGAAGGCAGGGGGCTGGACTCGATGACCTTTCAAGGTCCCTTCCAGTTCAAGGAGATGGGATATCTCCATTATTAAATCAGGGATCAGCAACCTTTGGCACGCAGCCCATCAGGGAAATCCACTGGCAGGCCAGGACGGTTTGTTTACCTGCAGTGTCTGCAGGTTCAGTCAATAGCAGCTCCCACTGGCCGTGGTTCGCCGTTCCAGGCCAATGGGGGCAGCGGGAAGCGGCGGCCAGCACATCCCTCGGCCCATGCCGCTTCCCGCAGCCCCCATTGGCCTGGAACAGCAAACCGCAGCCAGTAGGAGCTGCGATCGGCCAAACCTGCGGACGCTGTAGGTAAACAAACTGTCCTGGCCCGCCAGTGGATTTCCCGGACGGGCCGCATGCCAAAGGTTGCCAATCCCTGGTCTAAATGCTGTCCACCTTTATAAACCAAGGCCTATTTCAAATGTATATGCTTGATCATTCTTAACAAATGACTGCCTGATACTAAAGCTAAGCTTTCTGCTGCCACAGAATCATGAGAAGAATACTAATCATGTAGGTAGATTGGTTCAGACCAGTTTAATCAGCCTCAGAATTCTAATTGCTAAAAAAATATTTTTTCTCTATATCAGTGTTCCCATGAGAGGTTTTAAATAATCGTAACAATGTATTCTACAGTGACATGAATTTTGTCCCTATCATTGTTAATAGCAGAATACATAATAGAGTTGCCCAACAGTACTTCAGTGATTTAAGCTACTGTGTGAACATTTAGAAAGAAAAAGATCCCTATTAGATAGTTCATTATTTTTAAATAACCGTTAAAATCAGATGTGCATCCTCATGTTTGATGGCATCTGTTTTTAGTGCACTTCAACAAATTGCAAACAGTAGGAGATCTAGATGGAAACCCCTCATTACCTGCTGCCTTTGGGAATTTGTTGGCTTTGGATATATGGTATGCAGCCTACATTTTGGTTTAAATTTAGGAATAAAGCTTAATAAGATATAAAATGCAGAACTGGAGTTTTTCTCTATTTACTTAGTCTCAAAAACCATTAAACTTTTTTTTCCTTTTGAGATAGTTAGAATTAGGCATTCAAAATAATCTGAACTGCAGTGTATTATCATATTTCTCTGTGGCTTCATTCAAATATTTGTTTCCTATAAACACTTGTTTTCACTTTTTAAAAACAAAACAAAACATGAAAAACACATAGTGCCAAATTCACCTTTGTTAAAACTCCATTTACTTCATTGAAGTTACATCATGGATGACTTATATAGTTGGTCAAATGTATATTGGCAGAACGCTGCCATTGTTCAATGAATATATTTCATTTTTTGCATTAGATGACTAGCTGTATTGCTGGAGAAATACTGTTACTTGAATAAATTATTCAATGAATAATGATATTTGGCTACAAAATTATTAGTTGAATTCTTTTTTTGTTGCTCAACCAGCTCTAATCGTAAATAAATATGCACCTTGCCCTAAGGTCTTGATCATACAAATATTTATTCACAATGGGCCTGATCCAAAGTCCATTGAAATTAATGGAAAGACTTCTGTTGATTTCTGTGAGGGTAGAATTTTCACCCCTTGTTTAAATAAAATAACTAAAGTGGGATTCATTCATTCAACAGCTATTGCAGATATACTCACTACAGAATTATGAAAAGGTGCTTTGGAGAGGTATGTGAGTAGACAAAAATCACTCATCATTTCAGAGACAGTTTGCCTTTTAATATGTGATAGTGAGAAGGGATTATCTGGAAGACACGTCTACTGCATTGATTTAGTTTTAGTTGTCTCCTGGGCCACATGACTAGAGTACTAATTGAATGACAGTCTTAAGAGAAAAGATTTTCCATGTATTTGGGGTGAAGTTAAAGACAGAAACCAAGCAATTAATGGGAACAGAATATTGCTGGAGTTTCAAAGGTCATCTACACCTATGAAGTGTAAATGTGCTGCTTTAATCATCAGTATCCTTGTTCAAGACTGTAAATACTTATGAATAAGAGATACTAAACTTCTGTGGCTCCATTTCTCTCGGAATAACAGAATAATGCATGGAGTCCATTCTTTCTTTGAGTGATCAGAAACTGTGACGTGAAATAGCGATAAGGAAAAAAAAGATGAAGAGGCAGAGCAAAGAAAAAAATAGGAAGCTCTCCCAGGGGTGCTAAAATCTCTAGTACATTGGGCTCCCCTCAACTTTCATTTGGTATCTTCTGAGAGCCAGTACCCTTCCCCTGTTCTAGGACAGTTTGTCCCTTCTGCCTTTCCCTAAGGCTTCATGAGGTCATATGTGACCCCTACCCTGAAACCAAGGTCTTTTAGAAATGGCCCAGTATGAGGTTCCTGTTCCTACAATGGTATTTGGGGGACACAATACATCCATTTCCCTCCTGCCCATCAGATGAATTCTTCATGGACAAAGGACTGATGCCTTACAAACCTTAGTGAGATAGGTTGGTAAAGAACATCTTTGCTTACCATGTGATAATGATTATGGGGCTTTTCATCCCTAGTGTGTGGTTCAAAGCAAATCCCAGAAGGTTCCCTGGGATGGTTCTTGGGGTGCCCAGGTCTGTGAGTCACCTTGTTACCCTCCTGCCTACAGCAAGAGAGAGAGAGAGAGACTTGCTGATGCTTAACTGGGTGTCAGTTCCCTGACCCATCCAGTCTGTTAGCCACCCAAACAATCTCCTCTGGGCAATGCCAGCCCTTTCTTTGCCTTGCAGGTTAACAATAGTTGCACCCCATCCCCAAGCCCCTTTGAAGTGCCTGTTGTAGTGTACAGCCCCTTATCTACTGAACACTCACAGTAATTTCTGGTATGCTGTCCCCAAAGGAACAGTATACATACCAGCTTGTATGATTCAGCTCAGAATCAGCTCCTTGTAAAATATCCCAGCACTGAGATATGTTTATAGTGAAAACAACACTGTGTTTATTATCAAAGATTAAGATTTAAGAGATAGTGAGTAAGGACAATAGAAACAAAAGGGTTACATATAAAACAAAATCAATACACGTTTTCTAGACTTAACAGGCTGAACCTTCTGTCTAAAGTAGTTTATCTCACCCCAAATGTCCTTCTGCAGTATTTCCAAACAAGGCTGGTTGGGATCCTGTCAATGTGCTATCCATTTCCTTCCTAGGTGCAGGATAAAGGGATGTCTTTTTGCCTTCCACTCATATTCCCCAGAGTTCATTGTCTGCCCACAGAGACAGGACAATCCCCTGTGATTCAGTATCCTGTGTCTGGTTTCCCTTTTGACTTCCCACCCCCGTGTTGATTTTGTATGTAAATTGGGCTTTCACTGTGTTAGTTTACAATACTTAATTTACATGTGAACTGAGATAGGTGAATATGCGTCCTTTGTCTGGCAGAAACCAGTTTGTTAACTCTGCATTTATTTAGACTTTAGGAACTTATTTTCATTTTATATATACATATCTTTTTACATATAATCTGTACATACATTTCACAATAATATTAATGATCAGGGTGGTCCTGACTTTCATTTAAGAACTTACATGACACACTTTGGTGAACCAGAAGGTACATACTAGGATCAGGATGTTCTTGTAACCTTTTTTACCATTGGCATTGAGGGGTTCTTTGGGTCACAGTCCCTAGCTAGTGGCTTATCGATTATGGGGCTTCTCTCCCCATGAACTCATCAGCGCTATTGGTTGCCTCTGTATTTATTTGGTCTCTGTGCAATACCACCAAGTATAAATGTATATACAATAGAATGTATTTTTAACTTGTTTTAGGGCCTGATACAAGGATTCCCACAGACTTCAGTGTGTTTTGGATCTAGCTCAATAAGAATAAAAAAAGATTGAGTTACGTGCATGTAAATAATTTAAATAACCTGTATTATCATAACTCCTTAACAATGAGGGACACTCTCTGCATTTCATGAGGAATTTAGGCTTTTTAATGTTAGCATTGTATAACATTTAATGCTGTAATTTTTGGATTATATTAAGATTGCCTATTTTCAAATGGGCAAAAACTGAATTAAGTCAAAAACTTGGCACTTTTGCCAAGCCAGAATACGCTCCCTTCTAGTCAACAACAGTGTTATTGAGCTCAGTAGTTAATGCAAATACAAACCACAAACTATATATTATATGTTTGTAAAGGAATCACTTTTGTTTACATCTTTCAACCAATTAGAAGTTTTGAAGTAGGAAAAAATGTAACATTGACAGTCATGTTCATTTGTAAAATTTCCACTGGGGACAACACCATAAATGAAGGTTGGGTAGGTAGGTAGGTTTTGGAGGGGGAAAAAAGCACCTATCACAAGCTTGAAGTGCTTGAACAGATTTTTAAAAATGATTTGTGTCAAAGGGAAAAAGAAAGGAAACTACAATAATGACATAAAGATAGAGAGTAAGATTTATATTGAAAATGAGATGGTATAGCTATGTTTTGTCATTCCAATTAGGTTGCACTGGCAGTTAGTTATGTTAAATTCTACATTGCAGAAGAATGGAAATCTCAAACTAGACTTTCAGAAATTGGGATTAACTCCCTTTTACCAAGTCCACTAAGGACTTTTTGACCATTTTCAAAGGTATTTAGGCACCTATAGATCTATATAGGTGCCGAGTGGGATTTTCAAAAATGCCTAAGCAGGTTAGGTGCCTAACTCCAACTGATCTCATTAAGGGCCTAACCCGCTTAAGTGCATTTGAAAATCCCACTAGCCACCTAAATGCCTTTGAAAATCAGGCCAAAGGGCCTTTATTATTTTAAAAACACAGCCACACTGAATATTGTGAGAACGTATGAACTGAGGAGGAGATGTTCACTTTCATTCCCGTTATCTAGAGAGCAATTGCAGTGAATAAAGGGATGTAGCAGTAAATAAACCTGGAAACCAAATTATTGGAAAAAAATATATAAATCAACACAAAATAAGCACTGTATAACATGGCTATTTGTCTGAATTTATTTTAGATTTAAAAAGAAAATCCTGCTGAGGAATCTCATTAGCTAGAAGCAGCAGCCAAGCCACACACTAACTGGATTTTATGTACTTATTTATGGCCATAGCTTCACTAGTATGTTAATTCAAAAGTAGTTCAAATGATTTAAACGGAACTACTTGCTGAATAAGAGCATGACTTTTATTAATAGGCAACTTGATGGGACTCATCACCTTAGTATCTGAACATCTAGGTTGATTCACAGCATGAGTTAGGAAATAAAGTGTACTTACTTGTTTGTGGGACTCGCTTCTCCTACTATCTGCTCCTGGTTTGTGCCTGCTAAATTCCCATTCAGAGAAGATTGGCTAGTTGATTATTAAGACAGCACTCTCCTTGGAAATCCAAGCATAGGCAGGATGCAAACTTCATGGTGAGTTCTGTTGACTTCACCTCCATGTTTTTTTGCAGCCCCAACCACAGATGGCTGATTCTCATCACAGCATATAACCTGCTCTGAGAAGTAAGGTACAGTTGGTACCTTATCACCTAGAAGTTAGTGTTTCACTTCTTCCTTTTTATCAATACATCTGGACTGTTATTTCAAGGATGTAAATTTTGAAGAGGGAGAATTTTTATTTAGAGGAAACTTGAATGAATTTAGCTTGGCACTAGGAAGAATGTCCGAGCATTCCTAATAGGCTTAGATAGTCTCCTGTAGGAAGTGGGAAAAACTCCATGCTTGAGTCATTCAAAGTTATAGTAGACAAATCATTCAATGCCTACACTGGTAGGGGGTGGGACAATTTTGCCTGATATGTCTGTTATTTCTCTAATTGCTATGGTTCTCAAGAAGGTATTGGTATAATATGTCTCAATAGATTAGTATTTTTTCATATTAAAAAATGGTGCATCTTGAATGGATCTGTTATATACTTCTAATACAGGAATATATTCAGTGGGCCACATGCAGTCCCTAGATGGATTTTTCCACATAAGTGTCTGCTTGTGGAGTTTCTTTGCATCAGCCCATTGAGGAGAGTGGTAGGGTTTTCCCTGCTGGCACTTATGAAACTTTTAGGGGGTTCTCCTTTAAACCTGCAGATGCCCCAAGATCCACACAGATCTTAGAACGTGTGCAGCTGGCAAGGAAATCTATGCACCAGCCCAAGGCCTCTGAAGGGTGTCCTAGGCTTTTCTTTCCTCCAAGGATCTGCTGCATGTTTACAGCTTTACTGTGCATAGGTGCATATATCTAAAATGCACCTTGCTGTGCAAGCACCTCATGTCGGTGGATGAGCAGACAGAATTTACTCATTAAAGTTGCAGTAACTGTTAATGTTGTTGTGCCCCAAAAACTCCTCAATGCCAGCTGGCAAGGGGATTACAGATATATCCTGAGTCTGGCATGTATATTCTGGTTCACCAAAGAATGTCATGTGAGATATTAAGTGAAAGTCAGTCACACTGGTCATTAATATAATTGTGAAATATACATAGAGATATTATGTACGGAGTTATGTATGTATACTGAAATGTGTTTTAAAGTCTGTATCAAGGCAGAGTTGACAAACAGGTATTCTGTCAGACAAAAGATGTTTATTCATCTGTCTCTCTGTTGGCATGTAAATTAAGTATTGTATGCCAGCACAATGGCTACACATCTACATACAAAGTCAACAGGGGAATATGAAATCAACAGGCAAGTAACACACAGGAAAATAAACCACAAGGATTATTCTGACTTGAAATACATACAATGACATTTGGGAATATAAGTAGAAGGAAAAAACACACTCCTTTATCCTGCACCAGGAAAGTAATCATACAGTGTGTTCACATTCATGAAAAGAAGATCTCTGCCTAACTTGTTGGAAGATGCTGCAAAAGAATTTGGGTAAGATAAGCCTTCTTTAGACAGGAGGTTAGCCGGTTAAGTTTAGTCTCTAAAAAGCATTATGATTTTGTTTTATATGTAACCCTTTTGTTTCCAGTATCCTTAATCACTATCCCTTGAATCTTTGATAATAAAATTATTGTTGTTTTCACTATAAATATAGCTCAGTGCCATGGTATTAAACTAGGTGCTGAGTTGAATCATACACTATTCCCTTAGAAACAGCAGAACTGGTATTTCTGTGAATATTCAGTGGATAAGGGGCTACACATTACAGAACAATGCTTCAAAGAGTCTCAGGGACTGCGGTACACCTATTGTTAACCTACAAGACAAAATAAGGGTTGTGTGATGAAGATTTGAACTGGTAAAATAGGCCAATTAACCTTATAGGCTGCATATGGAGGGAAGCCAAAGCCAAGGACAGATGAGGCCTAATGGCTGATGACACCCAGCTGGGGGAAGAGCTGGGCTAGGCTTATAAAAAGAGAAAGTTGGTGGTAGGAGAAGGACTGCAGGGAATAGCTCTATAATCACTCCTAAAGAGAAGGCAAGTTGGCTAGGTCAAAAAAGGGAGCTGTAGGTAGATTCTCTTTTGGACTACGAACTCTGGCAAGAAGCGGAGAGGGGTGAAGTAGCTACAGGGAGTGGAGAAAGCTGCAGTGGTAAACCCAGAGGGGGGGCTAGAATATAGATAAAAGAGGTAGGAAAGAGCCCAGGGAAACAGCTATGGGATCAGAACATGAGTAGACCATGGTTGCAGGGCACAGGGTCCCTGGGGTGGAACCTGGAGTAGTGGGTGGGCCAGGTTCCCCTATTGCCACTAGAAAAGTGGTACAGACTTGGAAGTGCAGCCTGAGACTGCAGATAGACCATTTGTCCTGATAGAGGAGGACTAACTACTGACTTGGCTGGAGGGAGGAGTCATGAAGAAGGAGCTTGCAGAGTCCAGAAAGAGACACCATTCAGTGAACAACTGAATGGGGGGGGGGGAGGTGCCACAATGGGAGACAGCTAATGCTCAAATGTAGCTGCGAGGAGACTCTACAGTGGTGAGTATACCCCATTACTGGTTGGCATAGTCCAGAGGAGACTGTTTGGATGGCTAACTCACTGGTGGTGTCAGGGAGTTGACACCAGGTTAAGCACAAGTAAGCCTCCCTGTTGCTGGAGGTAGGGGTCTAACAAGGTGATTTTCAGTCCTGGGTCCCCAGAGAACTGTCACAGTGATAGGAAAAATGAGAAACATATCTATTAGGGCTGACTTGCCCAATGAATTCCACTTGTATTGCAGTTCAAAGTTGCTATGGAAAGACTGATAAAAGCTGAAAGTCCTCAGTTAGATGAATTCAGAGTTTAGTAGGATGTAATCTACTCCAGAAAAATAAAAACACTAGAACAAGTAAAGCAGAATTGACTTAGTTCAGAGTAGGATGAAAGCTGCTTAATCTCTTTAATCCCAGTAGTGACTGTTCTCTTTTTATATTGCTAGTGCTCTATTACCTGAAAATGTCTTTGTTGTATGATTGTTAATCTCCCTGTGGTTTGTGTGCAACTCATATGTTTGAAATGATTCAGTCCCATGGGGGAATGAAATTGTATTTGGGGATTTGTCACATGATTATTTCTGATGGAATTTATTTTCTGGATTACTTATTGTTTGAAAATGGTTACCAACTTGATGCTTTGAAAATAAACAGTATTTTAAAAAAATATCAAAGCAGAATGTTTTTAAATGTAAAGCTACAGATATTATAGGACAACTTTACATTAAGTACTGCTTTATAGAATATTATAGGAAAAAACTTCTTTAAAAGCATTCCTATAGCTAGATACAATGGGCCTGATTCTCTTCTGATTTACAACAGTGTAGAGTAGGAGTAACTTCATTAAAGTCAATGGAATATTACTGGCATAAAACTGGTGAGGTCCGAATTAGACCCAGTGGGACTATGTCAGTCACTCCTAGCTCCTTTGACTATTGCACCCAATTGGAAGTTTATTCTTTATACTCTAACATTTATGTTTCTAAATTCCTCGGGTGAAATCTTGGCCTCCTTGCAGTCAACAGGGGTTTTGCCATTGATGTCAATCAGGCCTGGATTTCACTTCTGGATCACAGACGATAATTCTGTTGTAGACTCATTTTAGTTTTGCATTAGATATATTTGAAAACTTTGATAAGATGAAAACACAATGGTTGTCCACAAAATCACAAACAGATGTCAGTTGATTTTTGTGGAACAATGTTTTCATGAATGAGTAATTACTGATTTCAATGGGAGCTGCTAGGTGCCCTCTACTTTTCAAAGCCAACCCACTTGCTTAGATACCTAGACATAGATCAAGGAGCCTAATTTTATACTTTTTGTTTTGTTACTAGTACATGTTGAACAGTTACTGCACGTGCTTCTTTTCTTCCAAAAAAGATGCTATGATGTATATAATGATGTAACTGAATGGAGAAGACCTTTTTCTATATACATAATATACATTGTCGTGTGGCTGTCTTGATGATAAAGAAAAGGCTTCAGCATCTACTACTGGCATATCACATGCTAAAATTCACTTAAATTTTCAAGTCTATGGTCCTGTTTTCCACCACGTTACATCAACTTCACACCTATGTAACACCACTAAAATAAGTGTAATGCAGAGAACCAGGCCCATAGACCTGAGATTTTTTTTTAAGTGTATTTTAACATTTGTTTTATTATGAGATGTTGTCATCTTCTCTATTGGTAAAACAGCTACATGACAGTGTGTTGTGTGTGATACTGCAGACTTTGTCACTCGCCTTATTAATATTCACCCTTGACCTGGAGCTCCACTTCTAGGGCTGAATAGGTAATTGTCTCCAAGCCCATTCATTCATTCTTTGTTGTATGATTGTTAATTTTCCTGTGTTCTCCCTTGGCCTTTCCACTTCTACTAAGTCTGCAACTCAGAGTATCCATTATCATGGACATTAACTGTCCAGCTGTGAACTAGACTGACATTGCCATCATATGTGAAAGTAGTTGATCAACAACTATCTAATGATTAGTTTCAGATAGTAAATGTTAACCTTTTCTGGATACAAACTGGTGATCCACAGCAGTGGGGAAATAATCCTTATTATGCTCATGAACCATACAGGCCCCATAATATTGAGTTTTATAGTCCAGTTAGAACAACATCCAGCACTATTGAATTTAAGTCAGATCCTCAGCTACACTAATTTAGACTAGCTCAAATGAAATATATAGAACTATGCCAGTTCACATGAACTGAGGATCTGACACATTTTGTTGAATATCTTGGTTTGGTTAACTGTGTATATCAGTAGTGTGTCATTATGCCTTAGAAAATATTTGTTTAGTCACAAAGGGTATTTAGGTGTGACTAGGAAACATATGGGTGGATTATTTTGTTTTACTTGGGAAACAGTTAGCTGCAATCTGCTGGCGGCACTTATTTATGATTGTAGCATTGTAATACTGCCAGCAGCCCGTAATAGTCAGTCTTCAGAAGACATATGATAACCTATCACTTTTAAATTATATTACATATTTTGAAGTATTGAATGTACAGTTAGAAGAAGGAAAGGAACATCAGCTTTGAGACATCTTGGGTTATCACTTTCTCTCTGTAAAGTTACTCTGTTTAGTCGGGTAGCTAACATTACAAGTGACTGACCTCTTGCTTGAAAAAGGAAGTAGGTGAGACACTACCAACCAGACTCCGATAGATGTTGCTTCAGGAGCTGACCAGCAAGGCCAGATTGAAAAGTAAATGATTGGCTGCTGTTCTTCTTGAATGAATGAATTTTGCTATCAACTTAAACAAGCATGAAAGCAAATTGTGCTGCAACTTACAAGCCACATCAGGCAAGATTTAGACTTCTATATCATTACATCTGTATAAACAAATTTTCTAGGTATAATTCATAGTGAATAATTTCTTGGATGATTTAACTTTACTGTGTGAATGAACAACCATGACAGACATTAGTCACGTTACTTAATGCACTACTGGAAAGCACTCGGATTCTATGTTGACCAGAATGATTTAAGATTTTCTTCAGCTTATGTATTAGAAACTAGTCAAATAACTGACAGATGTTTTTGGCATACATCAGTTTATTGAAAGTATTTGATATTCAAAATCTGAGCTGAGTTAGTTGACTTGATTGCATATATAAGTTGTGGAATTTTTTTCTTTGACTGTAAGTCACCAGGGCCTGATGAAATGCATCCTAGAATACTCAAGGAGCTAATAGAGGAGGTATCTGAGCCTCTAGCTATTATCTTTGGAAAATCATGGGAGACGGGAGAGATTCCAGAAGACTGGAAAAGGGCAAATATAGTGCCCATCTATAAAAAGGGAAATAAAAACAACCCAGGAAACTACAGACCAGTTAGTTTAACTTCTGTGCCAGGGAAGATAATGGAGCAAGTAATTAAGGAAATCATCTGCAAACACTTGGAAGGTGGTAAGGTGATAGGGAACAGCCAGCATGGATTTGTAAAGAACAAATCATGTCAAACCAATCTGATAGCTTTCTTCGATGGGATAACGAGTCTTGTGGATAAGGGAGAAGCTGTGGATGTGGTATACCTAGACTTTAGTAAGGCATTTGATACAGTCTCGCATGATATTCTTATTGATAAACTAGGCAAATACAATTTAGATGGGGCTACTATAAGGTGGGTGCATAACTGGCTGGATAACCGTACTCAGAGTTGTTGTTAATGGTTCCCAATCCTGCTGGAAAGGCATAACGAGTGCGGTTCCGCAGGGGTCTGTTTTGGGACCGGCTCTGTTCAATATCTTCATTAACGACTTAGATATTGGCATAGAAAGTACGCTTATTAAGTTTGCGGATGATACCAAACTGGGAGGGATTGCAACTGCTTTGGAGGACAGGGTCATAATTCAAAATGATCTGGACAAATTGGAGAAATGGTCTGAGTTAAACAGGATGAAGTTTAACAAAGACAAATGCAAAGTGCTCCACTTAGGAAGAAAAAAATCAGTTTCACACATACAGAATGGGAAGAGACTGTCTAGGAAGGAGTACAGCAGAAAGGGATTTAGGGGTTATAGTGGACCACAAGCTAAATATGAGTCAACAGTGTGATGCGGTTGCAAAAAAAGCAAACATGATTCTGGGATGTATTAACAGGTGTGTTGTGAGCAAGACACGAGAAGTCATTCTTCCGCTCTACTCTGCTCTAGTTAGGCCTCAGCTGGAGTATTGTGTCCAGTTCTGGGCACCGCATTTCAAGAAAGATGTGGAGAAATTGGAAAGGGTCCAGAGAAGAGCAACAAGAATGATTAAAGGTCTTGAGAACATGACCTATAAAGGAAGGCTGAAAGAATTGGGTTTGTTTCGTTTGGAAAAGAGAAGACTGAGAGGGGACATGATAGCAGTTTTCAGGTATCTAAAAGGGTGTCATAAGGAGGAGGGAGAAAACTTGTTCACCTTAGCCTCTAAGGATAGAACAAGAAGCAATGGGCTTAAACTGCAGCAAGGGAGGTCTAGGTTGGACATTAGGAAAAAGTTCCTAACTGTCAGGGTGGTTAAACACTGGAATAAATTGCCTAGGGAGGTTGTGGATCTCTGGAGATATTTAAGAGTAGGTTAGATAAATGTCTATCAGGGATGGTCTAGACAGTATTTGGTCCTGCCATGCGGACAGGGGACTGGACTCGATGACCTCTCGAGGTCCCTTCCAGTCCTAGAATCTATGAATCTATAAGTATAGCTTTAAAAATCAGGTTTAGAGTGCAAATAAATACTCCTGTTTGTGTGTTCAAAATTATTTTTCAGAAAATTCATTTATAATTTACTGCTTAAATGACCATTCCTGCCAAGTCCCCTATTTCTTGGAATAGTCATGAAAATTTGTTTTCCATGAGGGGAGGGGGGGGGAGTATGAACAGATACACACGCAGTTCACAGCTTTGATTCAAGCAAATATTTGTGGAAACTGTTCTGAGGTATTCACCCATCTCTAGTCAGTTTAAGTCCTTTATAAGCAATCCTTAAAATAACTAATCAGACTCTGAAAATCCAATGCACTTTTAAAATGCTATAGTGTGTATATATAACTTTAAAAAGATTGTTTACCTAGCTAAACTTTCAAAACAAGGGAAACCTGTTGGTGGCTGATCCATGTTCAAATCCCTTCTCCCTCTCGGGAAGAAGGGGAATTTGAACTGGGGGGGGGGTGTCTTCCACATCCTGCATGATTACCCTATCATCTAGGCTAAAGGGAGGGTATTGCTTGGGTCTTTGGGATGAACTCACCTGAGGGACTAGGTGGCTTCTCAGCCAATGGGATCAATACCTCCTCCCCCTACCCCCAGACACAGTTTGATCAACCAAACCCTTATAAGAATGGCCATACTTGGTCAGACCAAAGGTCCATCTAGCCCAGTATCCTGTCTTCCGACAGTGGCCAATGCTAGGTGCTTCAGAGGGAATGAACATAACAGGTAATCATGAACTGATCCATCCTCTGTGGCCAGTGGTGCTGGAGCAATTTGTATAGTTGGGGTGCTGAAAGTGATTAAAACAAACTGTAAAACCTGTATATCGTGGAAACCACTTCAAGCCAGGGAGTGCGGCAGCACCCTTATTTCCAGCACCTGTGCCTGTGGCCAATTCCCAGCTTCTGGCAAACAGAGGCTAGGCTATTTTTTCCTAGTTTGTGAATGACTCTGGGACTTGAGTATCTGGACACCTATCTCCCGCTTGTCATAAGGCACCAGTAAACATGCTCAGTTGGGGGAGAGGTACCTGGGTGTCTAGAGTGAGGCTGCAGTGCATAGGCGCAGAGGCAGAAATTCATGTACCACATGAGTTTAGGCACCTACAGGCAGCCAAGCAGGAGTCTTGTGGATCATAGTGGTACCTAAAAACAGGAGTTAAGTGCATAAATACCTTTGATCACACCCCTAGCTCACATTTTCACCTTGATAGGTACCTTTGACAATAAATTACATTGAGAAGCTGGATGTACTTGTCTGTGAATTCACTTTTGAATTTGGCCCCAGTTAATCTAAATTTCACACTAAAATTCTGCAGCAGATTAAGTAAATTTATCACAATAATTGGGAACATTATTTCTTAAAATCTTTAATAAACATTTCTACAAGTAATTTTTTGTGGGAGGCCATATTAGAAATATAATGCAGTTTATTGAATAACTTCTTTGATTTTTCCTAGTGTCCTTTTTCATAAATGGAGACTCAAGGAATAGTAGCAATAACTTGCTTTAGTTTAGTGAATGGAATATATAGTCAAAAATTACTGTATCCCACAAGGCCAAATTCTTGTGGTTTTCTTATTCAAATAGTCTAAAATCTAGTTGATTTAATACTTCTATATAAGTAAGGCCAGCTGGACTGAGGGGAAAAAATACAGAGAAATCAAAATACAGCTCAAATATTTCAATAACTCTTTACATGACAAAGTATTCAGAGTTGCCCTTATTAATAATTTAGCATTTTGCAATCTGGGAATAAGAATGGAATTTTTGTGTGAAGTTAGGAATTGTATGGCTTGTAAGGTACATGACTTAAACAAAAACTCAATGTATTGATAGCTTTTTCATCAAATGAGTCTTTATTGGCCTCACCTTTGTCCTAAATATAAATGAGTGCCTTCCCAAGTGCACTGTTTAGCTCAATGGGCATGTTATTGAAAAGGATAATCTAAGATCTTAGCTGCCCATAGGATGTAGGATTGCTTTTTTCCCTAAAGTAGAAAGCATAGCTGAACGTCCCCCCACATTGAGACACCAGCATTGTCAAGTAGTGAATTTTTAATAGTCATTTAGTAGTAGTAAATATCTAGGACACCTTTCTGACTTAATTTAACATAGCCCCCTAAATATGAACCTGATAATAAATAAACCTAAAGTGGATTTTCACAGATCGTCCCAATTCCATTTCTCTCTGCATCACAGTCAACATAATCAAGGCAAATATTATATTATAATGTAAAGTCACAGTTCACACCTAAGCTTTGCTTTTCAAACTTTCTTTATTCTTCCTCCATATGCAATGTTATAGAAACTACATTCACTGCATGGTATTGTGCAAAACTGATATTCCCCTATTAATTCTGATGACAAAGAGTTTAGCCTTTTCAGTAGCCAGCAGGCACATCCTCTCTTTTGTGGTTCTATAGATATCTGCTTTGCATTAGTTGCAGTTGGACTGTTTCAACAACTGTAGCATGAGGTATCAATTAAAAGGGTTAATTGCTGTTAGTTGAAAACTAAATTCAGGGTCATTTTGATATATGGATCATCAGGTCAAATATCTACTTTGTATAGTTTGACTATATTCTTTAATACTCTACCTTTGAAAAGAAAATAATTATGGGTCTAGTCTCCCATGATGTATGGGGAAATTTTCCTTAAGGCTAGCTAAGCACTGGAAGAGGCTTCTAAGGGAGTTTGTGGGAATCACCATCATTGACAGTTTTTAAGAACAGCTTAGACAAACACCTGTCAGGAATGGTCTGTTTACTTGCTCCTTCCTCAACACAGTGGACTGGATTTGATGGCTTCTTGAGGTCCCTTCCAGCCCTATATTTCTATGATTCTGTTCTAGCAGCACTGAACTCGCTGGCTGCTGCTACAATATTTCTAAATGTAACATTGTTTATTAGTACTTGCACATAATTTCACATTTCCACTGTACAGTACAAGGATTAGCTGATGTAATGACACATTGGTGGGGAAATAGACACCAAAGAAGTTAAGGGGCTTGGTCAATGCCACCCAGCCAGATCCAAGATTAGAATGCAGTAGTACCTAGCTTCCACTCCCATGCTTAGTCCACTGGGTGAGTCTGTTTCTCTGTATATCCTGTATTACCTACAATACATCAGGTATTGTGTGTCACATTCTGTTTATATTCATGTGGGATGAATTTTGAAGATATCTTTAAGCTATGCTATTTCAGTTCTTTTATTTGACCACATATCTTCATACTTGTTTTTGTTTATGCATGATTTAACACACAAACACTTAACTTCCTGCAATATGGTATTAATACACTTTTACATATATACACCTTATCCTGCTTATACTATGCATACAATAGAAGTGGATAAATATATAAAGAATGTTTTCTCCATATGAGAGAGAGATTATTTAACACATCACATTGTTATTCCAATTAGATGGAATATAGAATCGGCCATTAATCAAAATTATAAATCAGAATCTGTAGTAGTTGTTTAGCAACTTAAATTCATGTATGTTAGAAAAGGGGAAGACACTTTCCGTTAGCAGTAGATAGTATTTTGGTCAGTGTATTGTAGGCATATCTAACACATCTAAAGAATTTTAATTAAAAAGAATTAACTGGATTTCCTAAAGCTCCTCTAGGCTGAAATCCCTGTTCCTATTAAGTTAATAAGAGTTTTGCCACCTCAATAGGGCTAGGATATCACCCCAGTATACAGAATGGGGGAAAAAAACTTCTTGCCAAATATGTACATCTTGTTCTGTTTCCAGCACTGCTTGAGTGGACTGTTTTGTGGGGCAGTTGAAGTTTGAGGACCACAATGGCCTCCATTATTGCAGGGAATTGGTAACATTGTTTGGCTGTTCTTCTAGGAGGCTGTACTTTCCTGCCTCCTTTTCTGATTTGAGTGCACTCTGCTGTGGCTTAACGGAAACACTGCATGTGTGCCTTTGCTTATCTCCAAAGAGATAAGCAATCTTCTCCTTACAGTCAAGTATCAGAGGGGTAGCCGTGTTAGTCTGGATCTGTAAAAAGCAACAGAGTCCTGTGGCTCTTAAGACTAACAGATGTATTGGAGCATAAGCTTTTGTGCGTGAATACCCACTTCGTCAGACGCATGTAATGGAAATTTCCAGAGGCAGGTATAAATATGCAGGCAAGAATCAGTCTGGAGATAACGAGGTTAGTTCAATCAGGGAGGGTGAGGTCCTCTGCTAGCAGTTGAGGTGTGAACACCAAGGGAGGAGAAACTGCTTTTGTAGTTGGCTAGCCATTCACAGTCTTTCTTTCTTTAATCCTGATCTGATGGTGTCAAATTTGCAAATGAACTGAAGCTCAGCAGTTTCTCTTTGGAGTCTGGTCCTGAAGTTTTTTTGCTGTAAGATGGCTACCTTTACCTTTACCCTATTGTGTGGCCAAGGAGGTTGAAGTGTTCTCCTACAGGTTTTTGTATATTGCCATTCCTGATATCTGACTTGTGTACATTTATCCTTTTACGTAGTGACTGTCCAGTTTGGCCAATGTACATAGCAGAGGGGCATTGCTGGCACATGATGGCATATATAACGTTGGTGGACGTGTAGGTGAATTAACCGGTGGTGATGTAGCTTATCTGGTTACATCCTGTGATGGTGTTGCCGGTGTAGATATGTGGGCAGAGTTGGCATCGAGGTTTGTTGCATGGTTTGGTTCCTGAGTTAGAGTTGTTTATGGTGCGGTGTGTGGTTGCTAGTGAGAATATGCTTAAGGTTGGTGGGTTGTCTGTGGGCGAGGACTAGCCCTTACAGTGTTTTCCATTTATTCTTCCCTAGGTTTGTCCATCTCTCACTACATACTGTAAGGGACTCAGGCATAGAAAAATCCTTTTAAGACTTCAAATTTTCATAGAAGCCTGCCTCTGGGGGTGAAATTATGCATTAGCAAGCACACATGTGTTTTCCATTGGGAAATGGCCCTGGGTCTGAAGGTTTACATTTTCTTTCTAAAATGATACTGTGATCAAATATTCCCTCAAGCACACAGGTCTGAAGTGCACAGATACTCTGCTTAGAATGTTCTGCAGGATACATTCTTTGCTTTGGATGACCAGAGCCCAGGAATGATAATGGAAAATTAGATTCTTCTCAGTAGGATTAGTGGATCATGCTACAGAATGTATAATTTTTTCAATTAGATTCTAAATATTGTGTAATTGAACCATTTTGTTCTCGATGTGAGAGAGTTCCTAGGAGAGCAGAAAAGTCTTCGAAAATTTAATTCACTCCTGGGTGGCCCTAATATACCATGAACCTTACAAGCTTCCAGGCTTAATGGGCTTTCCTTCCAGCTTGCCAGCTCTAATTAAAGGCAGGCTATATTTTAGTATGCTATTCTATTAGCTTGCATAAAATCACTCACAATTGCATGAGCCTGTCAAAACTCATATTCAAACCTGTCCAGTCTCCTGAGTGAAGCAGAAGATTTTCTGTTGGCCACCTCTGTCTTCTGAATTAATTGCTCAGGCTCTTTAGTACTGTAATCAACTGTCTGTCAGGTAATGCATTTCTCTTTAATGAGGTTTTTCTCTTGTCATGCTGCTGTCCTTTAGGTGTGCTGACTAGTAAGATTAGCTTACCTCCAAGAGTTGGGAGTCAAAACAGGTAAAGAGCACAGCACCTAGTAACTGCCTCTATAGGGATGAGTTGTCCAGCATTAATAACTTGGGTATTTTCAAGACAAAAACCTTGCAAAATATTCAATAGCGTGTTCCTCCTTTATTGGGAAAATCTTTAAGTTGAATTATTGCTTCACTCCATTCAAAACTTGGCAAGCACTGGTGTATTTAATTATGGTTATGAAATATAACATAGTTCATCCATAATTGTAATGTGGAGAACAGAGCAATAATGTAGCCAATAAAGTTTTCCTCACAAGAAAGTCTTTTCCAAGCTAGTTCTCCTTGAAAAGTTAGAAAATAAAAAGTGGCAGATTTTTGGTGACCCTCCCCCCTCCTTCCTGTTTCTTTTATATACATGTTTTCTTTTTGTCTGAAGATCAAATATGACTAGAACAAAACAATCTCACATTCATATAGCACTTTCTTCCAGAAAGATTCCAAAATGTTTTTACAAATTGTACACTTCATCCTCAGTTGAAGGGCAGTTTCTTTGGTGGAGAAATAGCTGCTTAACCATGCAGAGTTACTCTGTAAAACTGTTTGACAGTGAGGAGTATCTTATCAAATTCCAGGGTGATTTTTAGGTAGGTGGAATGTAATTACCCAATTTAAATGTAAATAGAACTATCTAGTCATTTTATGTGGCTCCCATCACTTTGGCACCTGAGGGTTAGATCCACAAAGGTTACACACAATTTCTATAGGTGCCAACAGTTTGGCACTGCTGATATTCTCAAAACTACCACTCAGCTGCTGCCTGAAGTTCTGCTGGTAGGCACTTGCAAATCCCCCTATCATGATGCCACCCCACATCTAATGAGATGCCTGAGCTAGGGCTCCAAGCAGATGCAGGATTTGCAGTGTTCTTCTACCTACCTTACCTATGGGGCCCAGTCCCCTAGGCATTTTCAAGGTAAGTCTACAGGAGTGGGCCTTGGTAAAAGACAGCCAAGGGTGAACAGGTCATGACAATTTGAGACAAATGTCCCTGTCTAGTGGTCAGAGCACTCACTCAGTCTGTAGGAGATCCAAGTTCAAATCCTTGCTCTGCCTGATTTAAAGCAAGGACTTGAACCTAAGGGCTGGTCTACACTAACCCCCCCACTTCGGACTAAGGTACGCAAATTCAGCTACGTTAATAACGTAGCTGAATTCGAAGTACCTTAGTCCGAAGTTACCGCGGTCCAGACGCGGCAGGAAGGCTCCCCCGTCGATGCTGCGTACTCCGCTCGCCGAGCTGGAGTACCAGCGTCGAAGGCGAGCACTTCCGGGATCGATCCGGGGCACTTCCGGGATCGATTTATCGCGTCTTAACCAGACGCGATAAATCGAACTCAGAAAATCGATTGCTTACATCCGGACCCGGATGTAAGTGAAGACGTACTCTAAGTCTCCTACATCTGAAGTGAGTGCCCTGCCCACTTTCAATTTCTCCTGTGGCAGCTGTTCCACTGTTTTTATAAATTAGTCATTGGCCAGAGAGAAAAATATATTTGACTCTATAGCCCAGTGGCTGGGGTACCCACCTGGGATGTGGGAGATCAAAGTGTTTGGTCCAAAGAATTTATACAAAGTGGAACAGCTTCAACAGAAGAGATAAAGATAAATCCATTCTAGAATATCAAATACCCTGATGGATCTGGCACTAAACTCAGGACATGGGAGATCTGCATTCAAGTCCCTGCTCTGCATTGAAAACAGGTCTCTCACATCCCAGGTGAGTGCCCTTAGCACCTGGCTATAATGGAGCATGTGTTAATCTCTGTCTTTAGTTTCTTCACAAAAAGGGTCTGGGTTTCACCTGTAGAGCATGGGCTGCCCTGGTTTAGGCATTTAACTCCAGGAGAGAGTTGATGGCTGAGAATTCCAAACAGAGAGAGGCACCTCCTCCTGCCCATCTCTCGCCAGGCCCAGATCAGTGGGAGTTAAGTGCCTATATTCCTTTGAGGGGCAGGGAATAAGATCCACCCCTTAACTCTTGGCTTGCTTCGGTGGCTTCCCTCTAGGCTTGCTGGCTTCTAAAGATCCCTTTCTGAGGTGCCTACCTCTCCCCATGCACTCTGTGGGAAGCCTAAGCACCTGACTTGGAGCTGAGGATTCCAGCAGGTGGCAGGACACCTAGGGGTTAGGTGTTGTATGTTTGTGGATTTAGCCCTGAGTGCTTCAATCACTAATAGATTCTCACAACACCCCTGTGAGGGATGATAGGGGAGAACAATTATCCCAGTTTAACAGATGTTGATTGGAAGCACCCAGAGAAATATAGGGCCCAATTTAAAGTCTATTGAAGTCAAAGGGAATTTTCTACTGACTTCAATTAGCTTTGCATCAGGCCCTAAGGAACTTTGCCACAGTTTTCCTATGAGACCTTGGGCGAGTTGGGATGAACCTATAACTCTGGATCCCAGTCTAGTGCCTTAACCACATGACCACCCTTCTGCAATAAGTGCTATGGGATCTTTAATAACCATACCCGGTGAGAGCATCAGTTGTGAATATCAGAAATGCCATTACCACTCTGCTAGCCATTGACAAAGGGGAAAAAAATTTAATAACCTCAAAGCTATTCTGCTGAAGTAAAAATAAATACAGTAAGGGGATTTTTTTAACTGTAATAGAAGGAAGTCTGAATGTTGGTACCAATAGAATTACAACTCCTGCAGACTTAATACAGATAATCCTGCATTCACTATAAGCTGTGAATATAAATGTTAACCTATCAAAAGTATTGCAAATACTGATAGTTCTTTGATTTGTTTTTTTGCCTTAGCTCTTACCAGAGAATTTTACATGTATTGAAGATGACTTTGAATACTAGGGATTTTTTTTTTTAATCAATCTTTAAAATCTTTTCATGCTGCTTTTTATTTTATTCTCTTTGATACATTTAATTATAGTGATCTTTGGTGTAGCACTACTCTGGCTTCAGTAAAGATTAAAAAACTCCCCAAATCTCATTACAATTACTCATATCAATGAAGACTAAGGCAGAATCTATGCTAGAAAACAAATTATAAATCCCTTTAATGATAGAGTTCAAATGAACTTGAAATCTTTGGCTCAAGGTCTCCAAGAGCTTCTGTTCCACTAAACTCATTTGTTGGGGTGGTAAGTGGGAAGAAATATATGCACTTCTTTCCCATGTGGTAAAAATGTAGAAGCCGTGATGGATGTTGATGTGCGAGTTTAAACTTGTATATTTTTAAGTGTCATTGTAATGAACACACACATACACTATATATGCATATATAAATAATGACACAGAAACCTGAACTGACCAGCACAAGACCAAAATAAATGGCAGAAACTGCTGGATACCCTATGCATCTGAGGATGCAATAGGATAAAGGAAAAAAAAATATATATGCAGCTGTAAAAGATACTGTAACCACAATATTTTATTTATACATATATAATAATTGTGCTTAGAATATCATTACCTGTCTGTGTTCTTTAAGTGAATGGTCACCAGTATTTTGTAATTAGACAACCCAACCTTTGCATCCCGTGTGCTTTCAAGCCAGCTGGGTCTGGACAGTGTCCAGTCACTATTTTTAATTGTGGGCCTCAAAGTTATGCTCCTGGGGGCAGACCTCCCACTTGTCTCCTTTCCTTGAGATGTGATACTCTACCGTCCAACTGTCTTAGGGTCTGAAACCAGTGCTCTGACCTCTGAAGCCTCCCTCATAGCTTATTTATGCTTCCCCCTCATTGTCCCATCACTGTGGGTGCTCTGGTTATACTTAACTCTTTGGGGACCACATATCAGGTAAAGTAAGGAACACAAGCTGTGCACAGGAGTTTCTAAAACCAGACTAACTATTACACTCAAAGCATCCAGGAATTATAAATCTTTAGGTAAAACAAAAAATTACTTACTTTCCCTGAGTCTATGCTCACCCTTTCTTGTAACTCCTTAGGCCCATTCTATGTCAGGCAGGTAGGCCCCTCCTGTTCTCTGCCTTCTGCTATCCTTCTGATGCCTGGTGATGTTTGGCTCAGGAGAGAGAGACACAAACACTGGATGGGTCCTGCCCTTAAATAAGTTCCCTTCCTCTGTCATGTGACCAGCTGGTCAGTTTCAGACCCCATTCAAATGGTCAGCTGGGAAGTTCCAAGCCCCCTCCAAGTTCAGACTGGGAAAACCAGTTCCCTTTAGATTGGCCTTCCCTGTAGCAAAACCATTGTTATGACAATCACCATTGATGACTCTCATGCTAGTCTGTCCAGGGGAGGTGTCAGCCATTCTAATAAGTTGCCCTGGTCTATCCTTGACATCGGTGGGCACCTACAGTTACATATTCAAAATATAAGTCACATTATTCAAAATGGTGGTTACAATATCAAGCAAAGGTCACATTTTGGTACTGACATACCAGTCCATCACAGTACCTTTTATCATAATCCAGAAATAAGACCATCACTGTGGCTTGGGTTCTGAACACTTTACTGTCTGTGCCACTTCTTTAGGATGAGATCTCAGTTTTTTCTGTGACCATGAGGAAGAGTGGGTTCTAAGCAATTTCATCTTTCATCTCTGGGCCTTTTTAATCTCTCTGGACAATCAGTCTTGCGTGCTCTGCTATAGATTAAGTCAAATCAAAATTAAAGTTACTTTTATAATGATTTATCATATGTTCATTATGTCCTAGATATCATACAGGTGTAAAAAGACACAGTCCCTGCTACAGAGAGCTTAAAGTATACATCTAATGTAAACACAATGCTCTTTATTTATGAAAGAGGAAAAATGTGTAAAAACAATAAATAAAAGAAAATAACTTGTTTTTTCTGTAGGCAACAACTGCAAATCTCACCTTAAGGACTGAATTTTCATCAAGATTAGAGCTAGGTACAGTAGTGTTTAGCATTATTATGTTTTCAGAGTTCCATTCCTGGATGAACTGTCATTCATACGTGTCCCTCGAAGCTCACAGCCTGTTTGTGGTGGTTACCCCCCAAACTGTCCCTTTCCAGGAAGATAATGTCCAGTAAAGTCAAGTTCTTATTCCTAGAGTATCTGTGGACGTAACTTCTCATGTGGTTAGTAGTATTGTCCATCCTTCCACTTGCTATAGTTCTCCAACTTGTAGATAAGTGTGTATGTTCATCTTCTGATCCTATAAGTCAGAGACTAGCTTCCATTTTTCCCCTTTACAGTACTGTTTCTAATGTGGTGTAAGGCAATGTATCCCATCTCTTGAAAGAAAAGAGCAATAGTGTACCCTTGGAGCAGGCTAAGTTAATACTGATAATAATTAATAATAACTGTACCACTGAGGGGAAATATTGGTATCCCACAGAGTTTCAGGATGAATAATACAAGCAAGTGTGAATCAAACAGGATATTGAGGAAGGAAAATCTTTGACAAAAGGAAAGGGTTATTTTTATAAAAGCCAGAGTAAAATCATACCTTACTTGCTGTTTCTGCAAACTAGCAGAACCTGCTAGTCTTAGCTTTGTCAATTATAGTCCCTTTTACAGTGGCAATAATAAACTTTAATTATAGGCTCCAGACTTGAGCTCCCACTACTTAGCCTAAAGATTTTTTTTTTTAAGTTACAACAAGAAAAGGTGACGTGCCTGTAAAAATCCAATAACTAGCAAACAAAATCCACCCAATAACATATCAGCAACAAAAAACATCCCCAGACTAAAAGGACACCAACATATGAAGTGTTCTGTATGTTGGAAGTGGGTGAGTTAAGGTTCCCTTGCAGTTACTCAGTCAGTCGGAAGGTTCTGAAATGTTTTCAAGCAGATTGAGAGTAGTGGGAGACTGAATGCCATTGACCTCCTCTGAGGAGTCTGCTGTGGGAAGGCAGCTTTAGACTCTAGAGTGGGCTGGATAGGTGCCCATGAGTGCAAATACATTGAACCAGTGCTTCCCTTGTCTGCCTAGCCGGGATACGGGGCCCAGGACAAATCAGCCTCCCTACTAGTCTCCTTGCCATCTGCCTGGTGTTCTCCCCCCCCCCCCCCCCAGCTGCCACTTGCCTCCTCACCCCCCCCCCCCCCCGCCCACCGTTCTCCTCACTCTCCGCCTGCCTCCTCTCCCGCTTGCCTCACCTCCCCACCCACCGCCTCACCTGAATATCGGGACAAATGGTGCCCCGATCGAACATTGGTCGGGATGCGGGACAAAGGGCTAAATATTGGGACAGTCCCAATTTTATCGAAGTGTGGAGCCTCCAAAGTGCAGGGCCCAGGGCAGTTCCCCCAATTTGCCCTACCCAAGGGATGGTTCTGGTGCTGACCAGCTGCAGGCCTCTTGGCTCTAGGTGCTTTGCTCTCCAGAAACTCCCACGTTGAATGGACTTTCCCTTTCTAGCAACGGTATGCTGGTAGGTGCTAGTGCATAGCCTGTGTGAATCTGGCTCTTATCCCATAAGGGGTTTTGTATTGTAATTAAACCACATTTCTTAAAGTCAGTGGTTAAAGCAGATTGAAATGAGGAAGAACTACTGTACTAGCTAAGGAAGAGAGGAAGCTGTGGGGGAGCACAGCTGTCCCAAGCCAGGGAGAGGAGTGAGGAGCTCTTGTTCTGTTTTAACAGAGGAGGGGAACTCCCCTCCCCTCCATTCCCCTTTACTTTAACCCTACTTAAAGTGCTGAAGTGCTAAAGTGGTGAAAATTACTGTGACTAGATTAGACTGTCATGAATTCCTTGTACACAGAAAGTTTCAGAGCTGCTGCTAGCAGGTCAGGCTTCTGTACCAGAACAGGCTACCCACCTTCCATCACGGAGAGAGACACAAGAGATGCATTCTTTTTATAACCTTTAATGCACCGCCAACTTGGCTGTTACCAGCTCAGGCGAGGTATGTTACACATGGCACCGCCTAGGCTGAAAATAATGATACAGTTTTAGCATTCCATTACACAGATGCTGAACTTGACTAATGTGAGGAAAGACTGCAGGATCCAGCTCTAGGGTACTTCCATCTTTGCACAAGTTTTTGCTATTGTTCACGGGCCAAGCCCATCTGAATGCACAGCTCCCAACACTCTGACAGCTTTTTTCCCTTTATTCTCTTTACCCATAATTCCTAAAGTCCTCCATTATTTATAGTGACAGATGGGCCACTTTAGCAGCTTCCACATATCCTCCCTCTCTCCTGCCAGTACTCACTTTTTAAAATTATCATTCCTTTCATTCTTCTGTTTGGCATTTCCCTGGCCTGACCATTAATAAACACCTTGTTGCTGAAGTTACACGATGCGTTATTAATCATACAAGTGGAGTTCTCAAGTGCAATTTTTTAAACATAGATTAATTTTCTTCTAGTTACTGTTGCACTGCAGCTCTTGTTGCATTAGAAAAATGTCCAGTACCTGGGGATTCTTTTAACTGACATGTCTTTGCACTTTCATCCTAATGAAATCTGTGCAAGTACTAACAATATGTAATAAAAATCCTACCAATCGTCCCTTTCATGACCCCAAGGAAAGCCTTATCAAAAACAGAGCTGCTTTTAGAATTTTTCTACCAGATCTAAAACAGTGATTACTGATGGAAGTGTGAAAAGATTTATCTGTATTTTCTATGCTGGATAACGGAGCTCCTTAAGCACCTCCTGCACTGTGGGGACAGATTTGTGCACCCAGCAGAAACACCATTGCAAGAGTGGGGCTTTAGGCTTTTTATATATCAGGATAACTTTTTTGAGGATGGCGGTTTGTTAGAGAGGTGACTGTGCTATTTTAACTTCTCAGCTGATATTTTCCAAAAAAGAACCAGATCCTGAGGATGGATATGCCTGTACCAGCATGGAGCCCTATTGATTTCATTGGATTCAGTTTCAGAATCTGGCCTTAATTAGTTAGTATTTGTAAAATGCTCCACTCTGTAAAGGACTATATATTGTGTTCTAACTTAATTCATTTATTTATTTTTTATTTCCCCTATTAGTATTTTCCAGAATTGAAGCTAGAGAAATAACTCACTCCTTGAAATTTGGTTCTGATCAATACCTTCCAAGTATCACAGTTAGAACCAATTTACATTGATAAGACCTAAGAGGTATTAATCAAAATGCATTAAAAAACACAGATAGTAAAATATTAATTCTTCAACAGCTTGATCCAAAGCATATTGAAGTCAATGGGTGTCTCTCCACTGACTTCAGTGGGGTAGGGATCATAATGCAACATTGGTCCTGAAGAAGACATTCCCACAACCTTTATACTGCAGCAGAGGGAAAATATATACACTGAAAAAATTACTTTAACATGGAAATTTAAATAAACTCTTCCCTTACAAGCAGGCTATTCAATATCTAATTCTAAATACTAGCACTCAGCTAATGTTTCCTAAAACACTTTCTGCTTCCGTTCTGAAATCCCAGTTTTCAATTCATGTCAGACCCATTGGTGACCACTCAGGCCTCACTTCTAGCTGTCGCCATTCTCAGGGTGGAGTCCTACATCTCTCACCCTCTAGTCCAGAGATTTAGGCTGCAGTTCACAGTGATCATCCCAGCAAGTCAGTCCTATTATCTCAGAGGCAATGACAGGGTTAACCAGTGACCAGTCAGCCTTCATAAAGCAAAGTACTATTTATTCAGAGCCAAAGAATTAGAGAGAAAATATATCTTAAAAACAATAAACAGCTTGCATGCAGGTCTTAGCTTCCCAGGGAGACCCTACTAGGAACAAAATATTTCAGATCCTTTCCCCACCAACATAATCTGTTCAGTATATGACTAAGTATCTTTTGCATATGCATTGGTGCACACAACTCCCAGTATAAGCAAATCAAGTTGCCTACACTCAGCTGCAGAGTAAGTAGTCTGCCTTTTTGAAGAGGCTGACGAGAAGTATGAGTCACTTTTACTATTGAGTATGGGATTTTTGTTGCCAACTCGCTATTTCTAAATTAATTGTCTAACTTGTAGTACTCATGACATGAAACTTATCTCTGTCTTTATGTAGCAAAACACTTTTTTAAAAGATTGCAGAAAATTAATTAGAAAGCAATTGCATTCATGAGATGATAGCAAAGACACTTTTTTGACAGTGCTTTATAAAGGAGGAAAATATATTGGTATGTGGGTAGGAAACTTGATTTTTATCAAAAATTACTATAAGTAAATGACTAAATAATTTTTAAACTATAGTATTATTAGTCATGTGGTTCAAGAAAGATATGAAGCTAACTTTAATTAAATGGTATCTAAATAAGCTAGTGTGTTCTCTTTACTAACAAAACAATTAGACTCAACACAGTTTCAGACACAATAATATAATCAGGTAGTTGTGACTCCAGGGTCTCTTGATGCCATCTGGCCTGGGTCTGGCATCTACCTACTAGTCCATCAAAGAATGTCATGTAAGGACTCTAATGAAATCTATGTGACACTGGTCATCATAATCATTGTGGAAAATATAATGTATACTAAAAATCATTTTCTCTAGGTCTGAGAGTAAGACAGGTAATCCACATATTCCTGGCAGGCAGGAGGGAAGAGATGCTTATCTTGCTATGGCTGGTCATGTGCAAATTAGTATAGTATGGTTCACCATGGATGCTCACTTACAATCTGGGCAAAATGTTAATCAGTAGTTTGCAGAGGTTGCAGGGAAAAACAAAACTGCAGGGGTTTTCCTAAATAGGAGTAAGACAGTGAAACTATACCTGGGGTGCAGATGAACCCCCTTATATTCAATCACTCTGTGAGGACAAGTTGCCAGAGTTCAATCTTATGAGAAGGGATTTCAGTCAACCTAGCTGAAAACACAGGGAAAAGGACTTTGGGGAATGCCTTGTTAGTTAAGTTTAGGCTCTAGAAGCGTGTCATGACTTTGTGTTATATGTAACCATTTGTTTCCAATATTCTCACTGTCCATCACTTGGATCTCGGTTCTTTGATAATTCTTGTTTTCAAATTTATCTCTCTAAATGTTGTGTGTTAAATAGAGCAGGGATCCTGAGTTGAATCATGTAAGCTGGAGCATACTATTCCTTTGAGAATAGTGGATCTAAGGGTTCTGTGAGTGTTCAGTGGAACAGGGTCTGAGCACTCCAGAGGGATGCTTGGAGCAGAGGCGTAGCGAGCGCCCTCCGTACCCTCCGACCGGAAGGGGCCCCGCAAGGAAGGGGGCCCCTAAAAGTGGCAAAATAAATACCGCATTCCAGTTTCTGCATTGTAAGGGGCCCCGCCCGGACATATGTTCGGAGGGGGCCACCATTCGGAGGGGGCCACGTTCTTTGTTGCTACGGCCCTGGATTGGAGGATTCAGGGGTTGGTGTGTGCCTATCACTAGCTTGCAGAGAGAGCATGAGGTCTGGAAGGCACTGATTGTGTTGCCAGAGGCTGGTAGCTTCAGGGAGCTGACCCAGATAAGATTGCAATCCTTCCCAACATGGCATCATCCACAGATTTTATAAGCATACTCTCCAGTCCATTATTCAAGTCATTAATGAAAATATTTGTTAGTACAAGCACTTTGGAGGACAGCATTAGAATTCAATATGATCTGCTCTGTGAAAAATAGAAGCTGAGTGTTATTGGCTTGCCTTTGAAATGAGAAATGGGTAGACCCATGCAATGTCCTTGTGGGGCATGGCCCTAGGCTCACTGAAACGGGGAAGGTCCCTTTAGTAGATCTAGTCCCCAGAACTTTTTAACACAAACACCTAAAAGTAAGCCCCTGAGAGCCTTTCTTCTCTCCAGATCTCAAGTATTTTTTCCCCTATACACCTTTGTCACCCTGTCACACACACTAACTTTTACAAGGCTAATTGAGATAAACAAACACTGATATAGAGAAAATGTCACACCCAAACATAATTAAATATTACTTGATGTGTTGAAAATATAGATTACAAATATTATTTATAATAATAATGTTTTGACAATTGACAATATATCTGGAGCATGTTGGAAAATTCTACTAGAACTCCTCTGCTGATCAAAACTCACTGTGTGTAATAAACAAACACACAAATAGTTGGGAATTATGGTAGAATTTTTGCTGGCAGCTCCAAGTTTGTTTTTTAAGTTCATATCACTTTGGTTTTGTATATTCTACTATTCAAAATGACAAGGTTTTTTAGTTTGTGTATATTCTTATTTGACATCGACATAACAGCATATAGAGCATGCCTATGACTTTACAGCAGCATTTTGACATTGCAGATTAAAATAAGTGAAAAGACTAATATGTGGCATTTTGGTTTTAAAGAGTTAGTTGGTTTTAAAGAGTCAATTTTAATGTTTAGGAAACTGTGTTTACAAAGGTCTAGAGTCCAGGAACCTGATTCTGATCTAGCTTATACTTGTGCAAATCAGAAGTAATTTCAATGATGCCATTGTGCTCACTACACCCTGCATATAGTTGGAATGAGAGGAGAAACAAGATCAAAATGATGATGGGAAAGGAAAGTTTTTAGGTCCCAATTTTGAATGATTTCAGTGCAGACAAGGGTCCCCACCTGCACAAGACTCACTGCAAGGTCAGGTACCTAATTTGTATATAATAAACATCTGTGACTTCCCTGCTGGGTAGTACTTACACTTTAATTATTTTTTCCAAAATATATTTGGCCTTCATGAAAAGATCATATTTTTCCACACTGTAGTTTAATCAGTTGGCCTGTCTTTATTATTACTATCTTCAATAAAGTGAAGTAGAAATATACAGGTTAGATTGATGATGGTGATAATGATAAGTAGACCTGTTAAGGTGATTACAAATATTATTGCAAGCCTTCAAACTGGTTGTTTGAGTTATTTATTAAACCACTTTTTCTTCTTCCACAGTTGAATCTGTGCCATGTGAGATTGTAGATCTCTTGGCTTGACTGGAAAATATTGTAGAATTTTAACCAACTAAATTTTTCCTTTTAATAATTGCTGCACTAAATTCTGACTCATTCTAAATGAGGACATCCTACTATTTCAATGTTAATATCAACTGACCATATTAGACAACACGTACAACAATTCAGTAAATTAGTGAATAGGTACTCAGCTAGAAACCTCTTTTAGCACAAAGGAAAAGGTAGGGACTTTGCCAAAAGCATGGCATAGCTTCCAAGGGCTAGCAGATACAGTAGCATGGGCAGAGTTTGGGGGGCAGGGACAGGCATTGCACCCCTTAAACTGCAAGCCGCAGGCAGCCTGAGTGTGCAATGTAATGGGTTCTGCAGAGGAGACAGGAGACTTCTCCCAGCTTCGGCCCCTGAGGCAGGGAGTCAGAATTTTGTTTATAAACAAAATTCTAACAGGTGATTAAGATAAGAAAGGGCTGTTAGGATATTTCCTAAAGTTAAATGATCTGTTCCAAGCTTGGTGAACTGCAAAAAATAAGCAGAGGGTCCTGTGGCACCTTTAAGACTAACAGAAGCATTGGGAGCATAAGCTTTCGTGGGTAAGAACCTCACTTCTTCAGATGCAAGTAATGGAAATTTCCAGAGGCAGGTATAAATCAGTATGGAGATAACGAGGTTAGTTCAATCAGGGAGGGTGAGGTGCTCTGCTAGCAGTTGAGGTGTGAACAACAAGGGAGGAGAAACTGCTTCTGTAGTTGGATAGCCATTCACAGTCTTTGTTTAATCCTGATCTGATGGTGTCAAATTTGCAAATTAACTGGAGCTCAGCAGTTTCTCTTTGGAGTCTGGTCCTGAAGTTTTTTTGCTGTAAGGTGGCTACCTTTACATCTGCTATTGTGTGGCCAGGGAGGTTGAAGTGTTCTCCTACAGGTTTTTGTATATTGCCATTCCTGATATCTGACTTGTGTCCATTTATCCTCTTGCGTAGTGACTGTCCAGTTTGGCCAATGTACATAGCAGAGGGGCATTGCTGGCACATGATGGCATATATAACATTGGTGGACGTGCAGGTGAATGAGCCGGTGATGATGTAGCTGATCTGGTTAGGTCCTGTGATGGTGTTGCTGGTGTAGATATGTGGGCAGAGTTGGCATCGAGGTTTGTTGCATGGGTTGGTTCCTGAGTTAGAGTTGTTATGGTGCGGTGCGTGGTTGCTGGTGAGAATATGCTTAAGGTTGGCGGGTTGTCTGTGGGCAAGGACTGGCCTGCCTCCCAAGGTCTGTGAAAGTGAGGGATCATTGTCCAGGATGGGTTGTAGATCACTGATGATGCGTTGGAGAGGTTTAAGCTGAGGACTGTAGGTGATGGCCAGTGGAGTTCTGTTGGTTTCTTTTTTGGGCCTGTCTTGTAGCAGGAGGCTTCTGGGTACACGTCTGGCTCTGTTGATTTGTTTCTCTGTTTCCTTGTTTGGGTATCGTAGTTTTGAGAATGCTTGGTGAAGATCTTATAGGTGTTGGTCTCTGTCTGAGGGGTTGGAGCAGATGCGGTTGTACCTCAGCGTTTGGCTGTAGACGATGGATCGTGTGGTGTGTCCGGGGTGGAAGCTGGAGGCATGAAGGTAGGCGTAGCGGTCGGTGGGTTTTCAGTTTCGGGTGGTAACGTGGCCATCGCTTATTTGTACTGTGGTGTCTAGGAAGTGGACCTCCCGTGTAGATTGGTCCAGGCTGAGGTTGATGGTGGGGTGGAAGCTGTTGAAATCATGGTGGAATTCTTCCAGGGTCTCCTTCCCATGGGTCCAGATGATGAAGATGTCATCAATGTAGCGTAGGTAGAGAAGGGGCGTGAGTGGACGAGAGCTGAGGAAGCGTTGTTCCAGGTCAGCCATAAAAATGTTGGCATATTGTGGGGCCATGCGGGTGCCCATAGCGGTGCCACTGGTCTGGAGGTATATATTGTCACCAAATTTGAAATAATTGTGCGTGAGGATCAAGTCACAGAGCTCAGCAACAAGCTGTGCTGTGCCATCATCAGGGATACTGTTCCTGACAGCTTGTATTCCATCTCTGTGTGGGATGTTTGTGTAGAGAGCCTCTACATCCATGGTGGCTAGGATGGTGTTTTCTGGGAGGTCACCAATGCATTGTAGTTTTCTCAGGAAATCAGTGGTGTCACGGAGATAGCTGGGAGTGCTGGTGGCGTAGGGCCTGAGTAGGGAGTCTACATATCCAGACAGTCCTTCAGTGAGAGTGCCAATGCCTGAGATGATGGGGCGTCCAGGATTTCCAGGTTTGTGGATCTTGGGTAGTAGATAGAATAACCCCGGTCAGGGCTCTAAGGGTATGTTGATTTGTTCCTGTGTTAGTGTAGGGAGTGTCCTGAGTAGATGGTGCAGTTTCCTAGTGTATTCCTCAGTGGATGATGATGATAATGTCAGGGTGGTTTCTGGGGCTGTGGATGGCATTGCGTTCTGCACGACTTAGGTTATGAGGCAAGCGATGTTGTTTTTCCACAATATCTGCCTGTGCACGTCGGCGGAAGCATTCTATGTATAGGTCCAGACTGTCATTTCGACCCTCAGGAGGAGTCCATGTGGAGTTCTTCTTCCTGTGTTGTTGGTGGGAGGGTATCTGTGTATCAGTGCCCTGTTCAGTGTTATCTTGAAAGTATTCTTTGAGTCGGAGGCGGCGAAAGTAGGCTTCCAGATCACCGCAGAACTGTATCTTGTTCGTGGGGGTGCTGGGGCAAAAAGAGAGTACCCGAGATAGGACAGACTCTTCTGCTGGGTTGAGTGTGTAGCTGGATAAATTGACGATATTGCTGGGTGAGTTAGGGGTACCCCTGTTGTGGCCCCATGTGGCAGGTAGGATTTTAGACAGCTTATGGTCCTTTTTCCTTTGTAGAGAGGTGAAGTGTGTAATGTAGATCTCCTGTCTTATTTTAGTAAAGTCCATTTGTATGGAGGGTTGGTTATTTATGAAAGTCTCCAGGTTGGAGAGCTCTTTCTTGATGTTTTTCTGTTTGCTGGATAGGATGCTGATCAGGTGGTTCCTCAGTTTCTTTGATAGTGTATGGCATAATCTCTCACTGTGGTCTGTGCAGTGTGTAGATAGCAATGGATTTTTCACCTTCAGTCCATTTGGTATGATGTCCATCCGTTTGCATTTGGAAAGGAAGATATCTGTCTGTATTTGTGCAAGTTTCTTCATGAGGTTGATAGATTTCCATTCCATACGGCTAAATGCAGTGCCTTGCATGGTGTCAAGTATCAGAGGGGTAGCCATGTTCTGAATCTGTAAAAAGCAACAGAGGGTCCTGTGGCACCTTTAAGACTAACAGAAGTATTGGGAGCATAAGCTTTCGTGGGTAAGAACCTCACTTCTTCAGATGCAAGTAATGGAAATCTCCAGAGGCAGGTATAAATCAGTATGGAGATAACGAGGTTAGTTCAATCAGCAACACCATCACAGGACCTAACCAGATCAGCTACAACATCACCGGCTCATTCACCTGCACGTCCACCAATGTGATATATGCCATCATGTGCCAGCAATGCCCCTCTGCTATGTACATTGGCCAAACTGGACAGTCACTACGCAAGAGGATAAATGGACACAAGTCAGATATCAGGAATGGCAATATACAAAAACCTGTAGGAGAACATTTCAACCTTCCTGGCCACACAATAGCAGATGTAAAAGTAGCCATCTTACAGCAAAAAAACTTCAGGACCAGACTCCAAAGAGAAACTGCTGAGCTCCAGTTAATTTGCAAATCTGACACCATCGGATCAGGATTAAACAAAGACTGTGAATGGCTATCCAACTACAGAAGCAGTTTCTCCTCCCTTGGTGTTCACACCTCAACTGCTAGCAGAGCACCTCACCCTCCCTGATTGAACTAACCTCGTTATCTCCATACTGATTTATACCTGTCTCTGGAAATTTCCATTACTTGCATCTGAAGAAGTGAGGTTCTTACCCACAAAAGCTTATGCTCCCAATACTTCTGTTAGTCTTAAAGGTGCCACAGGATCCTCTGTTGCTTTTTACAGATTCAGACTAACACGGCTACCCCTCTGATACTGCAAAAAATAAGTAGCTTAAATGATAGAAAGTAATTGTAGATTTTTCTACAATTGTTTCAATCCTTGGTTTCAAGTCACAAATCTTGTGGGGTTTTTTTTTTTTTTTTTTTTTTTTTTTTGAGAAGATAACTGATTTTAGACAAAGGAAATGCAGTAGATCTAATCTACCTGGATGTCAGTAAGGCATCTGATACAGTTCCACATTAGAAGTTATTAGTTAATTTGGAGAAGATGGGGTTTAATATGAGAAATGAAAGGTGGATAAGGAACTGGTTGCAAAGGAGACGACAATGGGTAATATTGAAAGGTGAATTGTCAGGCTAGAGGGAGGTTACTAGTGGAGTTCCTCAGGGATCAGTCTTGGGACCAGTCTTATTTAACATTTTTATTACTGACCTTGGTACAGAAAGTGGGAGTGTGCTAATAAAATTTGCAGATGACACAAAGTTGAGAGGTATTGCCAATATGGCGGAGGACAGGAAAATCATACAAGAAGATCTGAATGACCTTGTAAACTGGAGTAATAGAAGTGGGATGATAGGTAATAGTACAAAATGCAAGATCATGTATTTAGGGACTAACAACAAGAATTTTTGCTATAAGCTGGGGACCTATCAGTTGGAAGTGACAGAGGAGGAGAAAGACTGGGTGTATTTGTTGATGAAAGGATGACTATGAGCTGTCAATGTGATGCAGCCGTGAAAAAGGCTAACGTAGTCCTGGGGTGCATCAGGCAAGGTATTTCTAGTAGAGACAGAGAAGTGTTAATACCTTTATACAAGGCACCAGTGAGACCTTATCTGGAGTACTGTGAGCAATTCTGGTCTCCTGTGTTTAAGGAAGATGAATTCAAACTGGAACAGGTACAGAGAAGGGCTACTAGAATTACCCGAGGAATGGAAAACCTACCTTATGAGAGGAGACTCAAAGAGCTTGGCTTGTTTAGCCTAACCAAAAGATGGCTGAGGGGAGATGACTGCTCTCTATAAATATATCAGAGGGATAAATACCAGGGAGGGAGAGGAGTTATTTAAGTTAAGCACCAATGTAGACCCCAAACAAAATTGATATAAATTGGCCTTCCACAAGTTTAGGCTTTAAATTAGGTGGTTTCTAATTAATGGAGGAGTGAAGTTCTGGAGCAGCCTTCCAAGGGGAGCAATGGGGGCAAAAAACCTAACTTGCTTCAAGACTGAGCTTGATAAGTGTGTGGAGCAGTTGGTATGACGGGACTGCCTACCATGGTTTGTGTCCCATCAATGACTGCCTGTAGCAAAAATCCCCGACGGCTGGAGACAGGACACCAGATGAGAAGGGCTCTGAGTTACTACAGAGAATTATTTCCAGGTATCTTCCTGGTGGATTGTGCCTACATACTCAGGGTCTAGCTGGTCACCATATGAGTGTTTGGGAAGGAATTTCCCCCCGGGTCAGATTGGCAGAGTCCCTGGTGGTTTTTTGCTTCCTCTGCAGCATGGAGCATGGGTCATGTACAGGTTTAAACTAATGTAGATGGTGAATTATCTGTAACTTGAAGTCTTTAAACCATGAATTGAGGACTTCAGTAACTCAGCCAGAGGTTACGGGTCTATTACAGGAGTGAGTGGGTGAGGTTCTGTGGCCTGCAACATTCAGGAGTTCAGACTAGACCACAATGGTTCCTTCTGACTTTAGTAAGAGTATCTGAGGAAAAAATATATATTACAATTTTAAACCTAACCAGTGTCTCATAAGTGACTTGCCACAAGATGTCAGAACATGTTAGTATTAGAGCTGAGTGGGCCTAATATTTAATTTTCTTTCTTGATATAGGAATTAGATACAGTGCTACTGTCAGATAAGTTATTATCTGCAAAAAAGTTAGAGTTTTCAGTTGCCTAAGTGGACCTGGAATCATGGTTAAAGTTGCCCCCCCCCCCCATCCCGCAAAAAATAAATAAATCTGAAATGGTGCCCCTGTGAGCTGGTACAGAATTTGCTCCCCCATGTGTGGCCCCGTTGGCTTGACTGGAGCTGCCCTCCCCCCCAAATATAGAAGTCAAACTACGCCTATGTACAGTAGTTCACTATAAAGCGTTTATTACTCTGTCACTTCTGAAGCTCATCGTAAGTGAAATGAGTTTGTTTACATTCTGACTTGGTATTTGTCTACATCATAACTCCCTCCTCCCCTGCCAAAAAAAGTGATCAGAGTACTTGTACAGTTTGAAATAGAGATGGTTCCTAATCAGATCCCTATTATTTGAAGTCCCCCTCTACCCCCACACTGGCAGATAAAATGGAGCACAGAATCTAACCTCTGTAGATCCTGCAAACCCCTTATACAAGTAGTCCTTACTTATGTCCCAATAAAATCATTCATTAATACTCCCATTAAAACCAATTGGAATATACACATAGTGTATGTGGGAATAAGACATCATTGTACTGTATAAGACATCATCGTCGTTGTATCTGACCTTGCAGGCTAAGGTCTCAGAACCTGACACAGGCTTTGCAAGACTGTGCTCAACTTGCCTATTATGATCTGAATTCTTTGCACTATCCTTCAGCTCCCAATGAGTTTTGGGAACAAAGAATGAAAGTTCAGGCTTTATTGGGATAGGAGAACAATTCTGTACAAATTCCCCCCAATCTTCATTCGCTCATAGACAATGAAGCCTTGATCAGAACTACTCCAACCCAACAGAGAATTTATAAAAGCCAGAACCAAATCTTTACTTCCTTGGACCATTTCTAATTTAAAGGAAAATGAAAGGTGAAATTGTGAAGTCATTACTGAATTAAACTTGTATTGAGATTAATGGGAGCCTGAGAGTAATGTAAGATTAGGCTGCTCTGTGTCTTTGACATTGGCTGCACACATTTTGGTGAGTAGTGGGAAGCTGGACATATGAATCTGGGCTAAGGGAAGTGCAGAAGAGAGAAGGCAGATCCCTTGTTTCCTTAGCCCAGTGTTTCTCAATCTTTTTCAGGAGGTGACTAGAGGTGGTCAGGAATTTTTTGACAAAATGGTTTTTCATTGGAAAATGCTAATACATTCCCATGAAAAGTTTCATTTTGATGAATCAGTTCTGACAAAACATTCATCAGGAAAGGTTTCTCGAGTCCAGGGTGGAAATTCTGGTCAAGAGAGACCACCCTCTATGCATCCCAGATCAAGGTCCCTGCTCCCACTTCCTTTGTGAGTGCCCTTACCACTGGCCTATTGGCTATTCTAGGGTTTGCATGTGGAGATATCTCTCTTCCTTTTTCTGGTTTCTCAAATTTTTTTGAAAGAGTTTTGTCCTGATGTAGAATGGTAAAAATTTTCAAAATGTCAGTTTTATGGAATGGGAAACCAATTTTGTACCCAGCTCTATTTCAGATCTCTTATTCAAACTGTCATGACCTCTTTACATTAACATTTTTACTGTCAATTTTATAGCATCAGTGATAACAATAAGCCCTAGTAATTTATTTGCATGTGAGTGTGCAGGTATGTGGTGCGTGTGTTAAGAGGTTGACAGAGGATGCTTGATACTGAAGATGTGTGGGGACTGAGGGAGCAAGATTCTCTTTGCTTTCGATTATAATAAGATTTTCAATACCTGGGTCATGACCCCTCTGATTTCCTTTCATGACCAGTTGGTTGGGTAACGCTGGCCTAGATCACACAGAAGCCCATCTAGGGGATGCAGGTATGGGCGACTAGAGAGTCAGCAGCTCTTCATTCAATTGTGCCCCCTATGTAAGGCAAAGTGTCACAAATCACTGCAGAGTCAGTTTTTGATAACTTGCAGCCGCTCTCTGTGCTGTGGAATGATCTCTGTTTGTGGCTTTTACCAGTACATGCTCAAGCAATTAGGAGCTGGGGCTCAATCTGTTTATTTATTTTTTTTTTTTACATTCATAACTGATGCCGCAAGCCTAGAGGTGCCAAGGCGCAGCCCTGGCACAAATTAAGCACTGATTGGCACAGTTCACTTACCTCAGACTTGTTAGGTTTTTATAATGATTGTACATTTACCTGAAGGGGCCCTGATCTCAGTAAGAATTAATTTTACAGGTTGGATGTAAAGTCAAAGGGTTATCACTTTAAGTAGATGTAACATAAAATGTTGTTAGACTGAAATATCAAACTCAAATTCTAGCACAGGAATTCCATCAGGCTTCTTTATAACGTTAATGCACAAGCAACCTTAATTCTGGCATTTCCTTACTTTTCAGTGCTTGACGTTGAGCCTTAATATTCTTTAACAATTTATTTTTGTGTGTAATTTCCTAGTGTTTTTTTTTTTTTTAAAGAAGCAAACTGAAAAAACAAAACCCACTTTGGTGTCCTTTTGATACCCTGCCAGTAGAGCTGGGTGAAACTTTTCATATGGCTTATTTCCCCAAAAATGCAGTTTTGACCAACCCAAAATGATTTGCAAACTTAACCTGATTAGTTTTGGCTGGGGAAATTTTTTTCAGGGCTAGCTTTGGAAAAGTGTGCGCACGTGTGGTTTCAACCTCTCTCTCAGTGGCTATGGGAACTTGCCTAGATGTGGGAGACCTAGGTCTGAATTCCCAATCTGCAGTAAGAACTTAAACTCAGATCTCCCCTTTCCCACATGAGAGCCCTAACCACCAGGCTATAGGCCAGGGGTGGCCAAACCGTGGCTCATGAGCCACATGTGGCTCTTTTAAATTAAAGTGCAGCTCATGCTCCCGCCCCCCATTCTCCACCTACCAGACTGGGATTGGGAAGCTTGGAGCTTCTTCCCTGTGGCAGGGTTAGGGGCTTCTGCCCAGTGGGAAAGGGGGTCTCAGGGCTTCAGCCCTCCAGGAGGTGCCTGCCAGGACTTCAGCAGGAGCAGGGCAGAAGCCCTAAGCCCTGGCAGGTGCTTCCTACAGGGCTGAAGCCCTGAGTCCCAGCAGGTGTGCCCGGCTCTCGAACTTCTGAAGATTATCATATGCGGCTCAGAGGGTAATGCAATAGGCTAACTTGGGGGTTGCTCTCAATCTCTCTGGAGGAAGCTGTTCCACTGTGTATAAATACTTAAATATTCATTGGGCCTTAGAGATGGTGAGACTGTCTTAATCAGAAGGCAATAGAATAGTTCTTGCTCTCTATTTGGCCTAATGAATGTTTAAGGGGAACAGCTTCCACCAGAGAGATTAAGCACAGCCCACTCCAAATTCGCCTGTAGCCTGCTGATTAAGGCACTCACCTGGGAGATACCTTAAAGACTAACAGATTTATTTGGGCATAAGCTTTCGTGGGTAAAAACCTCACTTCTTCGGATGCATAGAGTGAAGAAGTGAGGTTTTTACCCACGAAAGCTTATGCCCAAATAAATCTGTTAGTCTTTAAGGTGCCACCAGACTCCTTGTTGTTTTTGTAGATACAGACTAACACGGCTACCCCCTGATACTTAACACCTGGGAGATAGGAGATGTGGATTTAAACCTTTCTGCCCAATTGAGAGGAGGGATTTGGATCCCCTTATATCCAACACACAGACATCTGTCACTTGAGCTAACAGAATAAATAACTGCAAAAATAAGTTCTCTTCTGTGTAGACCAGCACTAGAGGGGGATGAGACATTTTGTATGTGAGTTTCACAGATATTGCTGGCAACAGAGGAGTGGTGAGATTCAGGAACATTGGCTTCTATTCCAGTTTTTGAAGGAGAATGTGCTCTAATGGACATAGATTCTTCTGCCTGTTTCTTCCTGTCCCTGTCCTTTCTCCTCCCCAACCATGACTCTTCAGCTCAGTCTCTCTCCTCATCCAGCCAGTCCTAGTTGCTACACTGTAGTTTCTCGTCAGTCTTTTTGCATAGCCATTTCCAGTCTGTTTACTCACCAGTTCTGTGTCCCCTGTCTCAGTACCCAGCCAGTCCTTCTCTCCCTCCCCCCTCCCTGTCCAATTTGCCTCTCTCCCTCAGCCTGGTCTCCAGTCGCCCCTCCCCGCATGTCACATGCTCCTGTCCTCACTGGCTCCCTATCTTCTTCCCTGAGTCCCTTCTCCAATTTCAGTGTCCCACCCTCTCCCTGGCTCACTGTCCCAGTTTCTCTGCCTAGCCATTCCCAGTTCTCACACCCATAACCTGGCTCTTCAACAGTTTTGTTTTCCCTCCTCCTACCTCCTAATCCAGTGGTTCTCAGGCATCTTGCTTAGCCACTTCCAATCTTCAATACCAACTCCTCTTCCAAATTTCATCTATTCCCCCCCACCAGTTGGCTCTCAGTCAGTCTCGTTGCCCAGCCATCATAGTCTCTCCCTGCCCAGCTTCCCTCTTTTCCATTCCTGACAGTCTCAGCATGGGATGTGCGGGGAGGTGGGAGACACCTTGCCCCAATCTTCTCCTGACCCTTGTGGTCTGGTTCTTGTCCCCTCTGCATTTGAATCAGGCAGTTTCCTCCTCCTCCACACCGCCTGGGCACCAAAGGGGGTGTGGAGGGATCACTGAGAGCACAGGACCGACAATCTCCCTGCTCTCAATTCTGGTACCCCTCCCTAGGGCAGCCTTAACCAGCCCATAGGAGCAATTGCTGGGAAATTCCTTCTGAGCCCCAGGCTGGAGCATGGCCAGTGCAAATGGGAATTTCAGGGAATTTACCTGAAAATCTCTACTGAGCATGTGCAAACTATTTTTTTCCTCAAAGACTTATACATTGGCCAAATTTGGGCTCATTATCATGGGGATGGCAAAAGGCACGTCCCTGCCACAAAGGCCATCTGCCTGCCACATTTCAACCCCAAAGTGTGGGATGCTAGAGCTTGTCAAAAAGCCCCTGGGATTTTTTTAACATGAGCAATAAATTTTTTTTCCTAGCATTGTTCTTGGAAATGGCTGAGCCATTTTTGCTTGAATAAAATAAGATACCCACCACACAATGTATCCTAAGGCAAACAGTAAATTTCAGCCCAAATGGGTTACATTTTGGTGGGTATAAGCAACTGAAAACAGCATCTTATTATAGGAAATGAGGGTCAATCTTAGTAGGGGGTGATAACAGCCCTGCCTATAATAAAATGTCACACGAGAAGGCTAGCCATATGCTCCATGCAAATCCTATGGATGACATTCTGTTCTGTGCCTCTAAAACCAGCACAGAATTCACAACCAGATGGAGTGGAAGCCAAGATGGGTTTAATTCCCCTTTGCACCCTTCTGATCCTGGTTTGCTATGGGGGCCCTGGAGATCTGTCTGGGTTTCAACAGCTCCCTGCAGTACTGCCTGGAATCTTCACAGCACTGCATGGTGCTGGCCCACCAGCTTTACTAGAGCTTATAAGAGGGTCCTTAGAAGGCAGCCTTACAGCTGTGACAGGGGAATCCTCCTCCAGGTGGGTATGGAGCTTTTAGGATCCCTGTATGCTGCTCTAGACCTTCCTTTTCACCAAGCGAGACCAGAAAGGGAGGGGTGAGGATCTCACCTTCAATGTCTGTCTTTAGCAGACAACTAGGTGAGCATGAAGGTTCCCCCTAGATGATCTGCTTTCACTGGATTCATCTGTACAGCATTCATCTCTGAAGTGAGTGCTGTGTGTGGATTTTACATACCATTTTACAAATAAGCCAGTACGCGTGGATGCTCTGAACCACTTCTGGAACTGCTAATTCCCTTTTTTGGGGGCACAAAGTAGCTTGTTTGTCATAAGGCAGGTTAACTTTTCTTCTAACATACTAATGAAAACCTCTACTGGTTTGCATACCAACCTCATTCCCGTCTAATACACATGCTTTGCACTGTGATCGACTTTTGTTTAGTTTTGGGGAGGAGAAATCATTAATCAGTTCAGAATTATTTTGGTGCCATGGCTCATTGCGTTTTGCACAATGTTTCTAGGTATGCTAGTTTGTTATATCTGTGGCTAGAATCATTCTTCAGCTTTGCTCAATGTCAGAGAAGAAATACATAGTTACTGAGTGAAGAATACACAAAAGCATATACCAACATTGCTTGTTTATGTTTAGGAGGCAAAAAAAATCTGGTTTTGAAGTCCTCTTAGATGGAACCCTAAAATGACATATTAACTCTGGTGTTACAGGAAGAAAATAAGACCTTTCCGTCACTTTCATTTGCCATTATTTTCACTAATGGAAAAATTGCTTATGAGTGCCCCCATACTACACAGAGATTACAGCACACTTTAGCAGTGACTGTAGGAAATGATGGCTTTCTATGCGGCTAAAATCTTGTGCCCAGCATGAGTGCATTGGCTGGACAATCTGGATCTCTGGGGGGAGTAATGCTCTCCTCCCTCCCACTTAGACACATACACCTCCATGCTGAGGAGCAAGAACAGAAAGACTGAGGCTATTACTCCAGTTTAAACAGGCTCCACAGCCTAAATACCTCTGTGAGGTTGGCAAATGACCTGGGGATCCGTGTAGCAGTGGATTCTTTGCTGTGCGCTCAATGAGCCACTTGCATGTCACCATGTCAGGAATCCCAATGGAGTTCATCTCTGAGGTATATGTGGGAACTAGACCCTCCCATACAGGCTTCTGGCATCTACTTCCTTACTAAGGAAGAGAACATGAACATCCTCTCTGTCAGTGTGTCTCTACTTTGAGGGCTGGGGGTGGGAAGAAGATGGAGAAGGGAAGAGGAGCTGGCCAGGAATTGAGTCAAAACGCAGAAATTCCAGAATCACAGAAACGTAGAATATTTATTCCAATAGGTTTATTTTTCTGATGAATATCCTAACCCAATGTTTTCTGAATACCAAGGGTATTGTTCCTAAAGGTTGTAGAGCTTTGTTGTTAAAACACCTAACTGGGAGTCAGAAAATGTGCGTTCTAGTCTCTGCTCTTCCACAGAATGCCTGTGTAGCCTTGGGTGAATCAGGTAATTTCTGGAACTTCAGTTTCCCCATCTGTAAAATGGGAATGGTAATACTTGCCTATGTCAGGGAACCATTATTTGTTAATGTTTTTCAAGTGCCATGGGATTTGAAGTGCAAAATACTCCCAGAAGTACCTGTGGCTAAGAAGACTTTTTGGAGAACCAAGTAGCAAGCTGAGCCAAATTTCTCATCTATCTTTTTTTCTTGCAAAACTAATCTGTTGAGAAGAAACATGAAATGCAAAGACTTATTTGAGATCTAATTTGTGAGAATATTCCAATATCAAACAGCATGAGTGGCTAAAAAAGAACAATCCACAATTCAGACTTAAATCACCTGATTAACTTCAGATTGATTTATAAATCCATTGCCTAATAAACTAGTCTTTCCTTTTTATGAAGTAGGTAAGTTAAAACAGATCTATTTGTCCATTAGATCAGGAATCTAAAAGATCTATTCATCCATCCACTCTGTAATAGTTATGACTACTACCAAGAAGAATATTATGTGGAAATCAGCAGTAGAATAGAACTTCATTAGCATTAAAAAAATTAATCCCATTCATTGTTACACAACCAATAATATTCTGAAAGAGCAGCAATTTAGCATGCATTTTATTTCTATTTTTTTTTGTTCTCCATCTTTTGCTTTTTTATATTTTGTTACTGTTTTGAAAGGTTCCATCACATTCAGTCTTCTGTGCTGTGTTTGGGCCACAGTGAATATCTTTGTTTCTTTTATTGCCTCTTGGGCCTGGTCCACACTAACCCCCCACTTCGAACTAAGATACGCAACTTCAGCTACGTTTGAAGTACCTTAGTTCGAACTTACCGCGGGTCCAGACGCAGCAGGCAGGCTCCCCTGTCGACTCCGCGTACTCCTCTCGCGGAGCAGGAGTACCAGCGTCGATTACGAGCAGTTCCGGGATCGATCCGGGATCAATTTATCGCGTCTAGACAAGACGCGATAAATCGATCCCAGAAGATCAATTGCTTACCGCCGGACCCGGAGGTAAGTATAGACGTACCCTTGGAAAGCATCAAGCTGTGTTAAAACTGATTCTTGTATACAGAAGAGTTAAAGGAAGAATAATTTGACAGTGATGAGACTGCTTTTGCCTTGATTCTAGCAAACAAGTCTGAGTTGTGAGTTCATTTTTTTAACCTTTTTGATTTTAGACTAGTCTAACAAATAGATCTCAAATATTCCTTGTCACTTCAGATTTGTTTCTTTTCAACAGATTAGTTTTGCAACAGTTTTTTTTTTCTTTTGCTCGCACACAATGAACAAAGTGTCTCAGCATGTGTATAATAGATGGGAAACATATCAAAATTGGCATCCATTGTGTTCTGCAGCTTCAGGTATTTATTCCTTGCTGCAGAACTGTACTTCAAAATCTGTTTTCACATAAAATTGTTTCTACCCTTATCATTGCAAAGATAACCTTCTGATTGTGAACTGACTGTAAACAATGCCATGTTGTTGTTTTTTTGAGTTTGCAGAGAGCCCAGAACAAGAGCTCTGAGAGATGTGAACTTGCCCAATTCCTTTCAGTTAGGAGACTGGATATAGTGATTTCATGATACTGCAATTTGGCATTTTTTCAGTGATGCCACAGGATTATTAAAAAATTTGGCTGCCGAATTCACCATTTTGCAGAAGCCACTTGCGTCATATTTTCTTTTGTCTTCCTGCCCTGCCAAGCTCTCCCCTGCAACAACCTCCTGCTCTCCAACTGTCCCTAGAAGGGAGAGTTAATTGGGTTACAGTGTCAGCTTCTCTAGAGCTGATAGAAAACTTTCCAATGGAGCAGTTTTCCACTTGAAAATTTTTGATTTGATGGGACTGAAATGTTCCATAGGAACACACAGAAATTTTCATTGGAAACCATCTAGACAGTCTGCTGGTCTGGTTTCCTGCCAGCCCACTGGCTGGTGGGAGGCCCAGCTCTCCAGGCTGCTTGGCTCTCTGGCTACCCAGCTACTCAGCCAAAATGATTTTCATTCTGAATGGGAATGAAAAGTCAGAAATGCAAAATTTCCCACTGGATGGGAAGTCCGTTTCCTGCACTGCTCAGTCTCTCAAATCTTTTCCTGAAACCAGGCAGCAGGGGTGTAGGGATCTAGAGCTGGAGTCTAGCCTGCAGCCAGAGAACAAGGAGAAGTAAGGCATAGGCTGGTACTCAGTTCTATGGAGAACAGCATCATAGGCAAAGGAAATAAGTCATAAAACTGGCACACAAGCTCCCACTTACTTGGCACACACGCCTGGGGTAAAGGGATGGAGGTTGTGAGCTGGGATTCCAGGACAATGCCATGTTAGCAGAGGCCAATAGAGAAGGGCCACTGGGAGAGCATAATAAATAAAAAAGGCTCATCACTGAAAATAATCATGGTTTTAAATAATTATAGCTGATTATGCATTTGGGTGGGAGAATGGGAATGAAGGTTTGTTCATAGATAGATAATAAATATTGCTATGGAATTTAAGGGTTCTTGCCATAGAATGTAAGGGTCTTTGACACAAAATTTGGTCTCGTGTTGTGGAGTACATGGACCCCTGATTGTGATGTAATATTTAAAGTCTCATTTGCCATTTATACATGAGTTTTCAAATGAGCACAAATCCTCTGTCTCTGAAAGTCAAAAAGTGTGTGTGTGAGACTATGCAGAAAATTAAATTAGTATTTTCATACATAAAGTTTAAATAAATGTTCTGTTTTGAGTAGTCTTTAAGCATAAGCCAGTTCTACCTCAACCTGGGCAGAATACCAGATCTGCCTTCAAATGGGAACCATTCCAGAATTATAATACAGAATAGCCTAAATCTATTAGTTGCTTGTTTTTTTTTTAAAGATACCAGATTGTTCATATAGTTCTTGATAGCTGCCTAAATTATGCGTTAGAAAAAATATATATGAATAATACATGTATACATGTATTTGAACCAAAAGAAGTTTTTAAAGGGTAAAAAAAGATCGTTTTGAAATATATATATATATATATATATATATATATATATATATATATATATATATATATATATATATATATATATTCCACAGAAAGCACTTGAAAGTAGCAGTTAAGAAGCACAAATATAACCAATTGTCCTGGTTATAGGAGGGAGGGAGAGAGAAGGAGAGAGAAATTTTAATCTAAAAGTTCTAGTAAAGTTTTTGACTGAAGATTAATTTTAATTAGTCTAACATAATTCATCATAAGCAATGTGTTTCACAATTAAGCATGACTCTCTGCCCTTCATACACCCTGTTGTGACTAGCACATACGTTACTTAAAGTGATTAACTGGAAATCAATCACATGTGGTAGCAAAGTACAAGGTGACTATAATTCTGCCTCCTTATGTGCATGGTTTTATATATGCTTATTTTAAGGGATTTATTCACATTAATACATCGGTCACACAATCATTTAAAAAATACTCTTGAGGGACAGATTCTGTTTCTAGTTAATTTATTGGGAATTTTGACTAACTGAGCTCCAAATTGTTTTAATCTAAATGTATAAAGTAGTAATTTAGTATGATAGAAAATTATTCTGCATGGATTAAATGAACATTTTATATTGTTTTCTTCTATTGCTGCATATATAGTTTTTCTCTAGACAAAAACTCTGCAATGTGCAGTATTATCCTTTTACACTTCTGTTACACTGCCAAAGGGTAGGGATTTTCAAAGCATCTTAGTGGTTTAAAGCTTGTCTGGCTGAAAGAGGATATTTTCAAAAAACAAAAGCATAACAAAATAAAAAACAACCTCCCCCTGAGGCAGAAACCTAGCATGGAAGTTTTCAGTGTGAATGGTTAGTCTGGCAAAGTTTATATGCCACTGAATACAGGGTCATTGAATGGGGAGTGTTGGATATGGATAAATAGGAGTCACTACCTGCACTGCCTATAATTAAATACTTGACTACTGTAGACAGGCTTTACCTTCACGTGTTTCAGTGAGAGAGGTGAGCTTGTTTTTGTATGTATATCTTATCTAGCTGTTGGGAGAGTGACCAAAAGTGAAAGTGGAGAGTGACCTGCAAATCTTGCTTCTTCACCGAGAAGAAACAGACTCCAGGAGGAAACAGATGTGCAAGGGGAACCAGGCTGGGTTAACAGCAGGGGGAGAGGGGCTCAGGAGACCACAGGCTAGGGGAGACAGGATCAAGAGATTGGGAGGGAAAAAGTGGGACAGGGCCTCATCTGGAATTAGGGACTGCTTTATTTCCCTTGCATGGCTGCACAAAGATAAGGGGACATGGACAGGGAGCCCCTTCTGCTCAGCAGGAATCCTGAGGTGAAGCTAGTCAGGGATCCAACCCTCCCCCCGGACCACTAATCTACCCAAACAATTTAGTATTTTCCTCTCAAAAAGAAAAAAAATTGAAAAAAGGAGAGAGAGGGAAACAATGGAAAAATAACTAACAAACTGTTATACATCAGAAATATCCCAATATGTCAACGTACTGGATTTTAAATCCTCTCACTTCTCCTTGTCACTTTCAAGTTGTATATGATTTTCTCATATAAGGTCACATCTGTTAGGGATATGGTATTTTTAAAATATTGTTCACATTGTGAATTATATAATACTGTCTTGTAGTAGCCCCTACTAATCCCAATCCTGGGTCAGGACCCTGTTGTAGAAACACAGGCCAAAAAGATGGTCCCTGCACTAAAGAGCTTACATTCTAAGTAACATACCAGAGAGACAACAGGGGGATCCAGACAGACAGATGGGGGAGCATGATGAAACAATGACACAGTGCTGGTCAGTGTGCTAGGCAGCGATCTCAGCACAGCAAAATCTTGTCAAATTTTTTGCAGGCGTCAGAGCTGAGGAGAATTTGAAGGAGGAGAATGAGGTGGCTTTGTAGATGTTTAGAGAGCCCTGCCTATGCTTTGAGGAGCAGCAAGAGCAGCTTGTTTGAAAATGTAACAAGTAGTGATGAAGGCTGGGATTATTTGAACAGGAGAAGAAGGCACTAACCTCTCAATAGCATGTGTATATTAATACTCAATAATGTATTAATAATTTATATCAGTGTAGTGAGAATGGGACCCTACTGTGGTCGCACTGTACAAAAACAGAAGAAAACATCTCTGTCCTGGAAATCTTACAATCTAAACTCTTTTTCTTTCCTCTTAAAATACAATATGTAAATATTAGTTTCAAAATACAGGAAAACTCTTTTCATGTTCACCTTTTACTTTGGTATACTGATCTGGAAGACCTAATCTGACTAACAAGCTCTGACTTTGTGGCTTTTTATAATGGCAGCAGTTGAATCCTTTATTAGAGAATCAGATTGTTCTTGCAGGTCAGGCTATTTTGCAAGATGAACTCATGCTAGTGATTTGTCAAGTTTCTCTGACAAAGTTATTGCTCTTTGATTTAGCAAATTGGTTACTCTACACATGGCTGGCTTTCTAAGCAGTTTCTCATGTCAGAGAGTCCGATTCATTAGAAATTAGGCCAACTATGAAGTAATTTTGGACTTTGCTCAAGGAAAAATTGAAAATGTACAATGTACAAAAATCTCTGTTGGTGGCAATTTGATCTACTTTTCATTGTGTAAATATCCTTCCCATATAGTCCCCACTGTTACAGACTGTCAAAAGAAGCAGGACCCTCTAACAACAATGTTCAACAACGAAAGAACAGTAATTGTACTATAGGATTAAGTTATAGAACTGGGGTTCTCAAACTGGGGGTCGTGGGCTGTCATCCTCCGCCCTCCTTTGCCTCCAACATTTATAACAGTATTAAATATAAAAATGTTTTTTTTTTAATTTAAAAGGGGGGCTCCTACTCACAGGCTTGCATGTGAAAGGGGTCACCAATACAAAAGTTTGAGAACCACTGTAGAATAATAGAGTCTGAAGGAATCAAGCTGAAAACTGCCACTAGAATTCTTACTAAATTAAAAGGACTCTCAAGCCCTGTTCTCAAACAATTGCGCATATGCTTACCATTACTTCTGAGAGTACTTTCATTCAAATCTGTGCGTTTACTTGTGGTAGTAAAATTAAACATATGCTTAAGTGTTTGCAAGATCAGAGCCCTAATGGTGGCAGTATTCTCTGGTTGTCCCATCCTGTGAGGTGTTGGAACCCTTCTGGGATCTGCAAGATAACTCATACTGGTTCACTGAGGCATGTGGTGATTGTTAAACACCATTCTGAATATGAGGGTAGTGGTGGTAGCTCTCTAGAGAGAAGCTAGGTTTTGGTGGCAGACTGATCCTAAAGCAGTCACATAGCAGGAAGGCCTAGACTAGTAGTAAAACCAAATCCCAGCAAAGGAGTGACTTTTTGACCTTATCTAGAATGTATGTAGCCTTTTTTTTAGAGAAGGATGGCGATTTCAGCAATATACAAGCGCCAAATTAAAACAAAACCATCCGCTCATATGGTGATCTTAGTTTGCTTCGTGGTGTACCTTGCTTTTAAACTTTTCTCTGGGAACTTGTTGTTTCAGAGGTTTTGAGGGATTCATAATTACTCTCTCTGTTTAAAAATATACTCTTTATTTTCAGTCAGAATTTGTCTACCTTTAACTTCCAGCCATTGGGTTGTGTTATACATTTCTCTGACAGATTGAAGAGCCCATTATTAAATATTTGTTCCCCATGTAGGTACTTATAAAAAGAATGGGGAAATAATTTTTTCACTGAAATTTACTTATATGAAAAAAATGGTTTTCCTCAAGTAGAACTCTTTCTACTTCCCAGTATAAATGGTTATTGTAAGTAACATTATTAGTAACTTCTGTAAATAAGTACAAGAAAGGAGGAATGAGAAGTAGAAGTAAACGTTCATGGATTTCTCTGCCATCTTAGATGCCTTTCTGTTACCATCTGGTTTTCTGCCATCTTGGAGCTGCCTTCCCATAAGCATTACTTGGCTTGCTGCCAAATCCTGCAATTCTTTAGTACCCTTCAGGGTTATCTAGAAATCAACCACATAATTCTCCATTGGTGCAGCTCCTTTAGTGGTAGCAAAGGTGGAAGATGTATGAATGAGGTGGTCAATTGATCGCCTAAGCCCTGTCTATATTGCAGCTTTTCACTGGAGCTGCACCAATGGAAAACTGACTCTTTTCCCCAATGTAGACTCCCCCTCAGGAGGTGGTAACTTGTACATAGGGTTGTGCTGTCTGTTGAACATGGATAGGGATTCAGCTCACTCAGAAACCTACATATACTGATTTACTACTGCATAATGTATAGCACCATTTTCATTGTTTGTATCTGTCCCAATAAATCTTAGTTTAAAATTGTCACTCTGATCGCTTACCATGGTCCTTGTGAAGATCCTATCCATCTCTGTTCTATTAGATGGTGTCTTGCTCATTTTTATGAGGTAGTGGCATAAAATATGGACAAGACTAATATATTTGACAACATAAGGTTGGTACCTGTGTCTCTTGGGGAAAAATGAAGCAAGTGGTCTCTTGTGCATAGTAAACCATGTCATCTCCTGATGCATACAGATGCAGTCACATAATTTAGAAGAATTTGGTACAGCCAGTAATATTTCCTAATAGTTAATTTGATTAGAATAGTAATTAAATTCTCCCTGCTCTCCTTATTAACATAGTAACAACAGTAGAAGGGATCAAATGTATAACAATTAGCTAAATATAAATCAGAACACTTTTGCTTGGGAGTACAAGGCTTTGTGATGACAAGCACTATGAAAATAAGTCTCAGCTCAAACATGGGTAAAGAGTTTCAATCAGACTTGTGAGGTATTTTCCTCTAAATTCAATGTTGTAGTTCTGAAAGCTGTTTCATTTATTTTTGTCCCAAAAGGCACATGCTTTCTTCGGATATCCATTGTGAATGTCCATTTCAGAAGCAAGTGTACAAAGCCATTAAGGGGCCATTTTGAGGGCAAAATGAAATGAATTTTGGGGGAGGTCTTGGGAGAATTAAAATTTTAAGAGCAATAAGAGATGTAGGTAGACAACAGTAAGAATATAAAGAGAATACAATAGTCCAAAGAGACCATCGTAGAATACAAATGAGGTCAGTAAGATATAGCAAGGTCAGTAAGATTTTTAGTAAAGTTCTTTACTAAAAATTTTATTTCAATTATATATAAAATGACATATGGTATAATGTGCACACTTACAATAAGGATTAATAGCCATAGTATTTTAAAATGAAACTAAAAATGTTTCCTAAATTCACAAAAAAAGTAATGCAAACCATTTAAATATAGCTGTGCATGTTTTATATAAGGGAAATATTCTGTGTGCAGAGCTCTAAGCCATAGTGAGTCTCATAAGTTATTTAAATGTACTAAGGGCCTCATACAAAGCTCACTGAAGTCAATGGAAAGACTCTCATTGACTTCAGATGGCTTTTAACGATGTCCTGTTCAGGCAACTGCACTTGTATTCCTGCCTCATGGTCCACCAGGGGTACCCACTGTAGACCTCCCAGCTCCTGACCCATCTCCTCTCTTGGGCAGAGACCCAGGTCTCTCTCCCTCCTAAGCAGGGGCTTTTCCAGGCTGCACAGTTCCCTGCCTACTCTGTGATATCCTCTGTGAGCCAGACTTCCTAAACAGGATATTCTCTGCTCTTTGCTTTCTCTCTTCAGAGGTTATAAACCGTGTAATTGCTCACAGTTATAAGCTATCACACAGCTTTTTCTAAGCAAGCATATTTATTCTTAAGGAGAAAGCACTAAAAACACACACACTTGCTAATAAGCTAACCAGAGATCATCCCCTCCCTCCCCACACTCCTGTAGGGGCTCTGGTGGGAGTCAGTCCTTCAAACCCCACACAGGGGTTTTGTTACAAGTTCCTGATGGCTTTAGTTCAGAACAAGTACCCCCATGCACAAGTTAGATTTTCCATTATACATGTTGGGACTACATATTCCCAGAATCTGAAGACCAATCAGTAGGCAATGGTCCCTTCCTCTGGGCATAGGTTCAAAAGGCTGTGTTTTTGCTAGTGATAGGGGAGGAATTTGCAGTCCTCTTCTCATAGATATTTCCCAGGAAATCCACTATACACACACACACACACACACACACACACACACATTCTTATCTGCCATATTGTGCAATGTAGTTCTTTGATCATCCAGGCCCACAATAATAAACTCTTGCATTTAATACAATGGAGTCCAATATACTGAAACATAATTGAATAAAGTTTTTCAAGGAAATTGCATGATCATTGTGACAGATGTGGCAATATAGGCTAAAAACTCCACAAAAAATTCCTAAGAGAGCATCAAATTCTATCACCAATATAAGATCGGTCATACTGCTTAAGATCAAAGGTCCATCTAGCCAATTATCCTGTCTTCTGACAGTGGCCAATGCCAGGTGCCCCAGAGGGAATGAACAGAACAGGTAATCATCAAGTGATCCATCCCCAGCTTCTGGCAAACAGAGGTTAGGGACACCATCCCTGCCCATCCTGGTTAATAGCCATTGGTGGACCTATCCTCCATGAACTTACCTAGTTCTTCTTTGAACCCTGTTATAGTCTTGGCCTTCACAACATCCTCTGGCAAAGAGTTCCACAGGTTGACTGTGCATTGTGTGAAAAAATACTTACTCTTATTGGTTTTAAACCCGCTGCCTATTAATTTCATTTGGTGACCCCCTAGTTCTTGTGTTATGAGAAGGAGTAAATAACTCTTGCTTATTTACTTTCTCCACACCAGTATTGATTTTTATAGACCTCCTTCATATGCCCCCTTAGTCATATTTTTTCCAAGCTGAAAAGTCCCAGTCTTCAAAAACAGACTCCAACGAGAGACTGCTGAGCTGGAATTGATATGCAAACTAGACACAATCAACTCAGGGCTAAATAGGGATTGGGAATGGCTGAGCCATTACAAACATTGAATCTATCTCCCCTTGTAAGTATTCTCACACTTGCTTCTTACCAAACTGTCTGTACTGGGCTATCTTGATTATCACTTCAAAAGTTTTTTTTTTTTTTTCTCCTCTCTTACTTAATTGGCCTCTCAGACTTGGTAAGACAACTCCCACCTGTTCATGCTCTCTGTATGTGTGTATATATATCTCCTCAATATATGTTTCACTCTATATGCATCCGAAGAAGTGGGTTGTAGCCCACGAAAGCTTATGCTCTAATAAATTTGTTAGTCTCTAAGGTGCCACAAGTACTCCTGTTATTTTTGAGGATACAGACTAACACGGCTGCTACTCTGAAACCAGTCTTATTAATCTCTCCTCATATGGAAGCCATTCCATACCCCCTAATCACTTTTGTTGCCCTTTTCTGAACCTTTTCCAACTCCAATATCTTTTTTGACATGGGGCGACCACATCTGCACGCAGTATTGAAGATGTGGGTGTATCTTTATATAGAAGCAATATGATATTTTCTGTCTTTTTATCTATCCCTGAATAGAATAAAGATACAGCTTAGTTCCATAGATTTTAATCTTTTTAAATGGATTAGATTTTCTAGAGATACTTGTAACTGAATTCTAACTACCGGTGTAAACCCAGAGTAATTCCATAGATTTAGTATTTACTATAAATCTTCTATGCACAATGTGTCTTTAAAAATGCAAAATGCTTTTGAAAGATACTGTCATCCGTGCTACTCAAATTGCTTTGTACTTAATACTGCTGCCTGATAACTAAAAAGAAAAAGTACCTACTTCCCTCCTCCCCCCCCTTTCCCCCCCCCTCCCCAAATGAAAACTTTTATAACTTGCTTTGGTACTTGTGACTCTCTTCATATAAATGATTTGATTTTTGTTTTCGGGAATGCTCCCAGAAAGTGAAGTTCACACAAACATGTTTGCAGTGGAAGTATTCTGTTGGGTACATTGCAGTCTAATTGACCTCCCTTCTTCTGTTTTTTGAAGTTTATCCTACAAATAGGGAGTACAACCAATGACATGTCCAATCCCATGTGAAGAGCATAAAGTCCAGGATCCAGTTGAAGCCAATAGTTCACAAACAACCCATACTATACACCAAAATACATTTATTAGTTTTTGACCAAATAATAAATCAATCTGTAATCACAGTTTGAGCAGATTACATTTGTCAACTATTCTCTACAAAAAGTTCACCCAATCATAATAGTTAATAATTCTTCTTGCTGGTCAATAGCTTTTGCAATAAGTTGGCACACTATTAACAACAGGTAGAAATTTTGTTAGGTAAGGTTAGATGATCGTTATGGTCCCTCCTATCCTTGAAATCTATGAGTCCGTGGTCGAAAGTACTATATTAAAGTGAAAAGCTGAAGGATTTTCTAATATAATTTTTCATTTTGATTATGTGAATTGCAATTTTAATTGTAAAAGCTAGTTAACAAAAGAATTGACTGCCCCTTTCTCTTAAGTCAAGTCTCCTGTTTTCTTGTGTCTGCTTAGTTTTCAATGTTTTAATAACTTGGGCCCTAATCCTCCATTGTGATCTACAGTCCACACCCACAGGGAGACACTTTGACTTCACCAGGGCTCTACAGGAGCTCAACAGTGTACACACCAGGATCTCAGTACAAGACTGGGACCTTATGTTTAACAAGAGACATATTATAAGAAAACCTAAATGTTGCCTATGAAAGACAGCAGCATTGCTTCCTCCTTGTTTAGTACATTCTTTCCTCTTCTGCTGACTTTTCCCACTTCCTTCTTTTCCGTCTTCCTTGTCAATCCTCAATCTTTTTTCTTTCATCCTTCCACTCTAGCCCAGTGGCTATTCCTCAGCAGGAAGCTTTTTAGCTTAAATTTGAAAATGAAATAGAGGAATCACAAGTCTTAGACCTCTGTTGCAACCTGACTTATAAGGGGCTTGATCCTACACCATTAACATTAATAGGAGCCAAATCAAGCCAATCAGGAGTGTTTGTCATTCTCCCAGTGGTCAATGTGCTACTGCAAGCCACTGGGAGCTATTATAAATACACTTCTACCCCGATATAACGCGACCCGATATAACACAAATTCTGATATAACGCGGTAAAGCAGTGCTTCGGGGGGGAAGGGGCTGCGCACTCCGGCGGATCAAAGCAAGTTCGATATAATGCGGTGAGATTTTTTGGCTCCTGAGGACAGCGTTATATCGAGGTAGAGGTGTATTTAACTTGAGAATAATTGATACGATTTCTTACCTACCTCCTTCACCTGACCTTCCCCTCCTCCATGTGCACACACAGCAAATGAATTAGAGAAACAGTGATAAAATGTGAAACAATAATGCACAGGAGATAATAAAACAATTTAGAAAAATCATAGTCATTTGTATGCATCAGAGACATCAGACAACATTGCTTTAGATGCACAGTTATAAATCATATTGGGAGAAGATTAAAATAAGTGTTTCTTTCAGAAGGCTAAAGTTAGACTTGAAGGACATATTGCAGCTGAAGACACCATAAAAACAATATGTAAGACTAAGTGCTTATGATATTTTTTTGGCAAGAATCTTCAGAATAACTTATGCAAAATAAAGGCAGAGTTATTTTTTTTTCTTTTCTTTTTGGAAATACGTGACCATCAGGGAAAACATCAGAATTATTAGGCTAGGGGTTCAATGGGGATGGAGCATGAATTACCTTTATGTTCCTAGAGATTTTACCTCCAAGACAGGGCTATGTTACTTAATGGGGTAGTATGGGGAAGCACTCATTTCTTCTTGTTTTTTCTATGCTGACCCTTCTATGTGTATAACTAGTTCAGTTCTACCAATATGTGTAATAGGTGCAGAGGTGGTTTTTTTGGTTGACCCTCTCTGTTAGAACCCTTCTTAACTGTTGCTGTCTTGTGGCAATTGGGACACATTGAAGTTAATCAAGCTACACTGATTTGCTCCAGCTGAATACCTAGCCCACTGTAGAGATTCCAAACCTACCCCCTTCCTGTGCTTTTGGTATTTATTGGTAAATCGAATTGTGACAGGTTGGATCACAGAAACCCCCTGGGGGCTGCCAACTGATGTGCTAAGACTACTTCTGCCCCTGCTTTCTTGCCCTGACAGCTTGGGACTTCAGTGCCCTGCCTGGTTTGAGCCAGACCCGCTAGCCTGCTGCAAACCCAGACCCAGGTCTGAACCACATCCCCCTAACAGCTGTAGGCTTAAACTGAAAGCAGCTTAAGAAGTGTTCCTGTCTTTAACACTCAGATGCCCAACTCCCAATGGGGTCCAAACCCCAAATAAATCCGTTTTACCTTGTATAAGCTTTAAACTCATAAATTGTTCATCCTCTATAACACTGATAGAGAGGTTTGCACAGCTGTTTGCCCCCCGCCACCCCACAGGTATTAATACATACTCTGGGTTAATTAATAAGTAAAAAGTGATTTTATTAAATACAGAAAGTAGGATTTAAGTGGTTCCAAGTAATAGCAGACAGAACAAAGAGAATTACCAAGCAAAATAAAATAAAACATGCAAGCCTATGCCTAATCCAGTAAGAAAATTGAATACAGATAAAATATCACCTTCAGAGATGTTTCAATAAGCTTCTATCACAGACTGGATGCCTTCCTAGTCTGGGCACAATCCTTTCCCCTGGTACAGCCCTTGTTCTAGCTCAGGGGGTAGCTAGGGGATTTCTCATGATTGCAGCCCCCTTTGTTCTGTTCCACCCCCTTATATGGCTTTGGCACAAGGCGGGAGTCTTTTGTCTCTCTGGGTCTCCCCCCCCCCTTCTAAATGGAAAAGCACCAGGTTAAAGATGGATTCCAGTTCAGGTGACATGATCATATGTTACTGTAAGATTTCATTACCCACTTGCCAGCACACACACATACAGGAAAACTTACAAGTAAAACAGCCATCCACAGACAATTGTCCTGGTTAATGAGAGGCATCAAGATTCCAAACCACCATTAATAGCCCACACTTTGCACAATTACAATAGGCCCTCAGAGTTATATTTCATATTTCTAGTTTCAGATACAAGAATGATACATTCATACAAATAGGATGACCACACTCAGTAGATTATAAGCTTTGTAATGATACCTTACAAGAGACCTTTTGCATGAAGCATATTCCAGTTACATTATATTCATACTCATTAGCATATTTTCATAAAATCATATAGAGTGCAACGTCACACAAATATTCAGAACAGAACATGTAAATCAATGGAGCTCAGCTGATTTGCAGCAGCTGAGGATTTGGCCCATATAGTGAAGATTCTGTTCAGAGCTGGGCGGGAACTTGGAACTGCTTATAACCGTATACTTCTCATCAGTATTAAATTCATTTTGTAAAGAGCATTTAGAAGAAAACTCTGACTTTGCATAGGAAAAAACATACTTATATAATCTGTCTGAATTTCAGGAAAAGAAACATGTGTGTGTCTGTCCGTCCGTCCGTCCTAGAGAGAGTATGTATGAGATTAGGTTAATAGAAAGCCAAACAATCGATCAGAAAATCCCTTACTGTTTGATACCTTGACAAGTCAACTTAATACTGTCCTCTCCAGTACAGAAAGGAAGATCAAAATATATAACATTGCATAAAGAGGGGTCCCAAGCTGTATTTTAATAGAAATCTAGAAATTTGGTTTACAAAACATCCAGTTCATTAAGAAGCAGCAAATTAGCATATCTGTAAATTATTTGTATAATCTGATAGCAAATGCAAAGCTTAGCCGCGGGGATGATATTAAATACATGCCCTATTAAACTAGCTAATGCAAATCAAAATATCAGACACTAATTTCTGCTTATATGGAAATAATGCTCAAGTGAAACATCGGTCTTGTCTTCACTATGGGGGTAAATTGGCCTAAGCTATGCTACTCCAACTATGTGAAATACGTAGCTGGAGTCAACGTAGCTTAGGTTGACTTACCCTGGAGTCTTCACTGCGCTGCATCAATGGCAGATGTTCTCCGGTCGACTTCCCTTACTCTTCTTGGAGAGCTGGAGTACTGGGGTCGACCGGAGAGTGCCCCGCTGTCAATTTAGCAGGTCTTTACTAGACCTGCTAAATTGATCCCTGCTGCATAGATTTCAGCAATGTCAATCTCCCCGTAGTGAAGACCAGTCCATCAAAAGAACAAAAGTTACTTCAGGTATTATATCTGGTCTTTGCAGTGTACCTGGGGCTGATGTAAAATTGAAATGGAAGGAGGAAGAGGAATAGAAACCATCTGAAAACTGCCCAAAATATCCTGAAATTGAATAAATTCATGGGCAATTCCACCAGTTTCAGGGAGCTGCTGTCTCTGAAACATGACAGTTGACTCTTCAAGTCAAAACCTAGTGTACCCCAACAGCCAGGTAAAATAAATTGCAAAACTCAGTGATTATCCCTTTAATTAGGGGAGCGGGGGAAGATTAATCTTTTTAAAAGTAAAATGTATTAGGTATAAGAGGACAGATGGGAAGAAATGTTTATCTTGTTAAATCATTACCATTCTACCTCCATTGTTGACGAGCAGTGTTCTACCCAGACGCACTTGTAGCTAACTGTAATTCCACTCTAGAATGTATCTTGTAGAGCTATCGGGCTGAACCCACAGTAAGTAAGGATGGAAAATAGACTACCAAACCAGCACTTTGGATGTGTCTACCCAGCTATCGGAGGTGTGACTGCAACACATGTAGACATACTTGAACTAGCTTTCATCTCCCTAGCTTAAAGAACAATAGCAGTGAAGCCATAGCAGCATGGGTTAGTGACTCAAGTACACCCCCAGGGTCCTCTCTGGCTTGTACAGTCCATGTGGTTGTGGCTTCCCAGCTGTTATTAGTCACGCTAGCTAGAGCAAAGCTAGCCTCTGGTATGTCTACATGTGCTCTAGTCACAACTCTGATGGAAAGATAGACATACCCTTAGCTAGGGGCTTACTATTTTGGAGAGATGACAACAGCCATTTGACTTACTGTGCAATATTTTTTAGGGAGAAAATCTTTTCCTGTTGCTACAATTGATAGCTACTAGTTTTTACTTACCCTTTTAAAAATGGTCTAGTGCAGTACAGGTTTACTCACCAGTAAGCAAAATCCTTACTCAGCACAAATGCAGTCATCCTCAGACAAAACTCTTTTCCCACTAATGCAAATCTGCAATTCTGAAACTCTCTTTATACCCAGTGAAGCCAAGTCAGTGGCTTTCAGTAATATTGTCTAATGTCTGGATGTGTAAATGTTTTGAGATTAGTCCTACTAGCTATAGCAAATTGATGAACAATCAAGAAATCCAATGCATTTTTCTTTATCTTACACTCATCTTCAGTATTCTTTTGTCCAATAAACTGTTTATGGAATCCCTGCCTCTGTTCCATGTCCCTAGTGTCTGCTACTAGTAGATAGTACTAATTCCTGACCAGAGTGATGTGATGCAATTCTGGCCCGAGGTACCACTTAGTCCATACACACAGGACCATTTGGTGTGAAAAGAGCATGTCCCTGAAACATTAACTCTCCTTTCATCTTGCTTCTATTTGAGCATAGATAATAAAACTCACAAGAGATTAATGTGGCCCATTGACTTCAGTGGGATGGCATGCTTCAGTAAGGTTAGCAGAATTCACTCATTACTGTCTGGTGTCAGAGGATCTGTGAATTCCAAGTTCTGACAAACTGTAGAATTCCACGGATTAAAGAGAGGTCAAACCAGGAACGAAAGTCTAATAGAAATGTTTAGCATGCATGTGAATTTTGTGCTGGGATTGTGCCATAAATAGTGGGGGGGGGGGGAGGGAGGGAGAAGATCAGGCAAATGGTGATGTAAATGACCTACCAGATGTAAATTGACATTTAAGAATTTGATCCTACACCCACAGAAGTCAAAGTAAATGTTGCCAAAGTAAGTTTAATGAGTGCAAGATCAAATCTTTAAGTGGTGTAAGAACAGTTTTCTTGATATTTTATTTTGCATTCTCCTGTTAGCTGCTATTCAACTTATTTACCCACTGAATGCAGTTATTGTAAATTACTCTAGCTTATATATTCAATGTGCATTTCATATTACTATTTTTGTCATCCATAAATTTGGCCCTCTAATATTATAAACTTTATTTACATGTTTGGAAATAGTTTTAGTTACACTACTCTTTAAAAGCGGAGAAAAATCTTCTAACTCCAGTTTTAAAAGGAGTCTGTTCAGGATTATATTTTTAGATACATATAATCTACCCAATAATGTAAATCTGGTCTTTATATCTTTCAAGTTAAAGAACTTCCTGCTTTTATTTTAGTAATTTCCCTTCTTAATAACTTTTTATAGGGTTTCAAAAATACTTTTTTTAAATTTTGATATCAACATTTTGAGCCAGCTAACAAATACCTATCTGCCTATAAAAATAATATAGGTAAGGGACTAGTAATATATAGTATTGAATGTGAAAATGAACTTTTTCTATTATAGCTAATAATTTTTTTTCACAGTATTTAGATAAGATTAAGGACATAGATGGATTTGTATATATTAATAGAATAAAATATGCATTTACATTTTAATCTCTCTATTTTTAGTATATAATGATTTTTACATTTGATGGAGGAGAAATCAACAAATTTGTTACATAAAAAAAAATCTTGTTTGCTTATGCGCAGATGTCTTCATTTTCTCATAATTAGAAAGCTCTTGCTGCTCTACCAAAGCAAGCAAGCCTGAAAGGGAAGCACCTGCTACCATTTTAATCCCAAGAAAAGAGGTTCATCCAATTAGACCCTATTCTAAAATAAGATTTATTAAGAGAGGAAAAGGCTTGTGAAAAAGAGTTCTTGAGGCTTTTAATTTATGCATTTTTCAATCAGCTGATCTTTGTCGGCAGTGTTTATAAATAAATATAACAACTTGCAAAAGGCCATTATTTTAGAACTGCTAATAAAGCTGTAAATCATAGTGTGAAAACCCCTGCATCAATCATTCTTTGGATCTAACAAATTCAGCAATAGCATGCATCATCTAGCTGGAAGTCTTTATTTTGTCATCCTGCAGCCGAACTATACTCTTGGTGTGCTGCATAATATTTTATATCCTCACCTTTCTTATCAAAGCTACTGGGGTGTGTGTTTGCAGATGACACCTTGTGTAAGAAGTTGGGAGGCAGATGAAGGTCATAAGGACCTAGATTTTAAACCAGTTTTGTATTTGAAGTGTGTGTGGGGGGGCTGTAAACCGTACGTCAGAAATTGCAGGACAAAAGTAAATACAGTTGATTTCCCTAACTGGTTACATTCAAAGAGACTATTTTGATCATGATGGAAAAAAATCATACCCTCTCTTCTATATCCCTCAAGGACCACAGATGCAGCAAAACCCATATAGCTCTCCTGTGCAAGGAGAAGGAAGGATTTCAGTTTAAGGATGATAATGGTGCAGGAAGTGAGCCAGTGAATCCTTCAGGACCTACTTTGGCTTCTCTCTGGCAATTTCCCCTGTGGAGTAGGGGTAGAGGAGTAGGCAGGAGCTTTAGGCATTGTTAGTAGGCACAAAGTGGCTTGGGTGGATAAGCCATCATGGACTTCCTTGCTCCAATATTGGCAATGAAGTGGAAAGAGTTTAGTTTAACAAGGGCAGGAGGAGAGAGAAATCATAACAATCATAGTAGAGATGAAGATGGCTCCCAATTAGTCCACCCCCTCTTAGTGCAGAATTCTTTCCTACAGTGTATTTTTCTAGTGCTGTGCCAAATCTTATATAAAATGTCACAAGTAGCAGAACTTCCATTTCACTAGTGAGACTATTCTAGAATCTAAGGCCCTGATCCTGCAGCTGATTCTGTGGGCAGATGCTTCTGTCTGCACAGTCAGTTACGGGATCAGGTCCTAATATATTTCATAGGCAGAAGTTGTTTTTTTTTTTTTTTAATAATCAGTACAAACGTTTGCTTTTTCTTAAATTTGTACTAGCCCATTTTAACTAGCCCATTTTAGCACCTTGAATAATAATACTCCATCCTTGGTGCTTTCAGCCTTCAAATATTAGAAGACAGTTATCATATCTGTCCTACCAACTTCTTCTGAATGATAGTTTAGCCAAGGCACTCATATGTAGTGACTTTTTAAAAGAAAAATAGTCTAAATCAATTCCTCTAGCACTTTACTCATTTTGCAACTCCTCCAGAATCCCCTCTCCATCTTTTTGTTAGTGAGGTGTCCAGAACTGAACACACACAAAATCAATTGATGTAAACTTTCATAAAGCTTTAGAATTCAATAAAAGAAAGCACATTCTTTTCCCCCCTCATTTTTTAAAAAAATGTTAACTTAGAGAGATCAAATTTACCTTCACAAATCCTTCAAGGATGGTTCATCCTTCTTTCTTTTACTACCCCTAACTATTAAAATTAATTGGAAACCTGAACTTGTTCTGTACAGAGGTAATGATGTGCAATTTTTCCCGTTAAGCAGCCTATGCACAGGCAAATGAAAGGTTCTGGAAAGCTGTTGGTTTCCTTTTATAATGCCAATTTCCATTGCCACTATTTAAGAAAATTAATTAATTTTCTTTAGACCAGGAAGCAGTTACTGGTCAGCTGAAAACAAAAGGAGCATATCTCAACCAATCCACAGAATACAGTGCAGCATTTAAAAAAAAAAAAAAACCTGTTTTCAAATTCTAATGAACAAATGTTTTATATATAATATTTAATCACTACCTCCTTCTATTCCCCAACAACATAAATAGAAAATCTATACTACTGATGATTTTCAACAGAGCTAGGGTTGAACTAAAATCCTGGATATGAACACCCACAAACTTTGAGACCGCTAGTATTCAGACTTAGATTTTAGTAATGTCTTGCCCCTACGTCTCCAATCAGCTGAACCCAAACCCCCAGAATTAAATATCTCAGACTTTCGGATAATCTAGATTCTAATGGTCTGTTGATCAGATTTTGGTTCCTACGTGATTAAATGCCTTTGAAATTGAGATGTAGGCTCTTAAATGAGTTAGGCATTGCAATGCTGAGTGCAGCAATGCCTCAATTCCTTTAAAAATGTGGGCCTAAACCAAAATTGCAGGCTTTTTAAATGTGCTCAGTAGTCTAGCACCTAGCACATCACAATTTTTAGTTACTCTCAAGAGTGTTGTGCAGGTTTATTTAGGAGAACAGGTTTTGTATACACATGAAGACAAATAGATTCCCTAGTCCATCTCCCATCCTCTCTGTAAACATATGCTCTTCTGGAGAAAGAGTTTATTACATTACTGGGATTATAATAGCCTTATTCTTCTTAGCTCTTATCCTAGCACTTTCTTGAGTGCATGGAACCTCAATAATTGAGGCTCAATTTCACTTTAGGCACTTGACTTGTGAGTTGGCCCTCTTACCATGGCTCATCTATAAGGGTTTCTGGGCCAAATGATACTCTCCACTAGAAAGACCCAGGCTGGGGAATTCAGTCAGTTTTAACATGCTTTCCTTTCATTTGATCTGGGGTGCGGGGTCTGGCCTTTGCAAACCAGGCAGGGAGCATATCCCACAAACCTTTAGAGATCATGAGATCTACTGCAAAATCCTGCAAACCTTGGAGTATATGCAGAAAGCCAGAAGACTTGAAACAAATGACCAGGGCACAGAGCTGTAACTAGGCATTTTAATTCTTGGGGCAAGCAAGCATATTTGCGCCCCCTACCACTTTTCATCACTTCCCCCCCTTCCACGCATCATTTCTGGGTACATGTGGGGTCACATCCTCTCACCCTGATTTTTTGGGTGTGCCCCCCAACACAGACAGGCTGTGTGGCTTGCTGAGGTGAGTTGGGGGTGGAGGTGGTGCTCCCTCCCTGAGCCCCGCCAGGAGGGACTGGTCCAACCCAGGGCGCAATGCTGTAGGGTGGAAAAATGGGACCAGTCCCAGGTGGTGGGGCTCAGAGAGGGAGCGCCATCCACTCCCAAGTGGAACAAGAATTGCAATACATTCCAGATACTGTACCTAGAAAATGAGTTGGCATGTTCAATGCTGCCTTTTCCCCCAGAGAGAGGTTCTCATCTGCTCTTCTGGCTGAAGATGCACTATTTTTGTTCTGGGTTAGCCACTGGCTTTACTTTCCAATTAATCAGTGGAAAAAAATATATGAATGTTGCCAGTTTTCAGGCTCATTTGTATCAGAAGCTTCATGGATGAATGGTGGTGAATTCCAGAGCTTTTTCAAGTTAAGCCTAGAGGGACTTGTTCAACAGATTTGTGTCTTGGAAGGCAGCTTGCCATGCTGGTAGTAGGAGTATCTTAGAGAAAAAACAAGCAAGATTTATGGGTCATGGTAACACTAGATCTGGGAGATTTCTCAGACAAAAGAGAACATAAAATATAGTCTCATTTTAAATTAAATCAGTAAAAATGATAGAAATAAAACCTAAAAACAACTAAAACTAACTTTGTGAATATTTGCAGATATGGAATGGCCTATAACCAAAGAACTCAATTCCCCCACATATCCGGCACACAAGAGAACCCCTAAGCAGAATAAGACCACCACCAGGAGGGAATGAAAAGCACGCAAATGAAAATTTACTCCAAACAAGCAGGTAATGCAGAGACAACAGCATGCAAGGACTGGGTTTGAGAACCCTCTGCTAGCTTCTGACATGTACTGAAGCTGCAGTGCTCGACTCCACACCATGGTTTTCCTTTTCTATGTGCATAAGTGCTTTCCCTTCCATGAGAGTTTACTACCCATTTCAACTATCAAAAATAATTTATCTAGACTTTGTTAAAATCTCTAATTTCCCCCCAAGTTTTGGAGTTCATCTGGAGTCAGTTTGACTTCTCTTCATCCATCACTAATATCTTAGAGAAACCCCTAAGTTTACCTACCACAATTCATATATATCTGAATAGGCAACCTTTTAAACTATTATTTTATATATAGGCTTTCTTTATTGTGCTTATCGCTGCAGTATTTGAGCTCCTCACAACTGACAATGTTTAGTCTGCTGTAATGTAGGTATGAAAGTACTGTTATCCCCATTTTATAAACAGGGAAAGTGAAGCACAGGGAGATTCAGGACCCAATTCTAATTGAAGTCAGTGGAAAGACTCCCATTTATTTCAATGGGACTTGAGCATGGAGCCCAGCAAAACACTTAAGCATGTGCTTAAGTCCCAGTGACTTTAATGATAGGTTTCAGAGTAGCAGCCGTGTTAGTATCAAGTTAAGTATGTGTATAAATACTTCCCTGAATAGCTATGTAGTCCCAGTCCAATGTCAGCCACAAGGTCATCTTTCCTTTCTCTCTTTCCTATCATTTAGCTCTTCAGTGTTAAGCCTTGGATTAAATAAAGTAACAAATCACTTTGTATGTTAGTAGAAAACACTTGATCTGACTAAAAATATGAGCTCATCTGTCACTGTTGCAGTAACCACAACTCTGAATTTATATGAATGCATTGTTAGGAAAAACCCGCAATGCATTTCTATCTTCTTGGGAAAATCTATTTATATTGTCTCTGTTTTTAAAAGGAAAGATGGTTTTTAAAAAGCCATTTAGGGATCTGGGGCAAAAATCTGTCTGGGGATTGGTCCTGCTTTGAGCAGGGGGTTGGACTAGATGACCTTCTGAGGTCCTTTCCAACCCTGATATTCTATGATTCTATGAAAATGTATCAGCTATTCCTAGTGAAACTGCTGAAATACAATATTTGACCTCAGCAGACTTTCTTGTTTGTTTCTGTGCAATGTGCTTCATGCTGCAGGTGGCTGTCACTGAGCTTTCCAAAACAAGACACTGCTAGAAAGCTGGTTTTTCTCAGAAATAAATGCAAAATGAATCCCTTATCTTTAATAAGTAGCAGCTTGCATGTATAGTGGAGAACAATAGTGATGAAGGAAACTGATGTTAATTACAGTTAAATGGGCTGAGATTAATACGATGGGACAATTGTGTGGGATCCCATATCTTGGCATTTTCTACAGAAAGTGATGTCTGCAATGATTAATAACTATCATCTCAATTAAGATACATCAATCTCCAGTAGACTTCACATCTATTTTTCATAGAACAAGGAAATTTCTGAAAAGAAGTCCTGTTATCTGAGGCAAAACTGTATTGTTCACTCTTGTATCTTTTGGTTTCCATTCTGCTTTACTCTTTCATTATTACATGATGTGTACTATGTTTGCATTTTGTATGTAGGTGACTCAAATGTTTCATATCCATAATGTTTGAAATCAAGCTTGTTGACTGCATTTGTATCTAGTACATGGGTCTGATCCAGTCTGGGAACTCCTAAGGTCCATCTAGTCCAGTATCTTGTCTTTGACAGTGGCTGGTGCTTAATGCTTAAATGTGTGATAACCTGCTACCCCCCATGTAGGTCCCATCCTGATTTCTAATAGCTAGAGATGAACTTAAGCCCTGGAGCATCATTTAATGTGTATTTAGTAGTGAGTGGCTAACACTGGATTTCTTTTTTAATCTGGATCCCTCCAAAATTTGTGGTACAAACAAGAGAAATTGATCCAAGCTGACTCTTGTTTTGTTTCTGCCAAATCAAAACAGTGGCCTTGCCCCAAGTTTAGAATCTAGCTTCAAAAGACAGCACCATCAAAGTTTAATATTTTATCATCTCCCACTTTTCTGACCTAGAATATGTATTCATTGCCCCCAAAATGTCTTTAACTTTGTGAAGGGTGCCTAGAACCCTTTGGGAATATTGAGTGCTCCTACATCAGAAAATACAGAGTTAAGATACAGACCACCCCACTACAGAACCTTAATTCTTCCCTCTTTGAATGATGCCCCAGTCTCCCTTGACAGACATAATAGCACACTATCTATCCAGAGGATATGGAGCACTGTGCGGGTATACTCAGACAAACTGTCAGACCATGTTCTCACTAAGGCAACAGACCTGTTTAGGGCAGGCTTAATGAAAACCTACTGGCTTTACATGGCCTGTGCTCAACACTTCACCTACTCTGCACAAACCACCATCTTTAAAAAATAATAATACAAAAAGCAAAGAAATAATGGAAATTTAATTGCAATTCTAAAATGTTGACAATTTGAAAGCTTGTTGGATAGTGTAACTGTGTATCAATTGACAGAAGTATTAATTTATTGGATGTATGAAGTTTGAATGTACAGTATTAAATGAAATGGTACTTGAGAAGCACATCACTGCATCATGTGTCTCAATAAGAGAAGCTTACTCGATCATAAGCCGGTTCGTTTATAAGCCGACCCCCCCCTCCCCCAGCCAAGATGGATAAGTAAAAATGAAAAGTTTTTATGACCCATTCATAAGCCTATAATTCAGGGGTCAGCAAACTTTTTGGCTCCCGGGCCATCAGGATTAGCCATTGGCAGGCCAAGATGGTTTGTTTACCTCAAGCGTCCGCAGGCATGGAGGTAAACCTAAGTAAATAAAGTGTCCCGGCACGCCAGCTGCTTACCCTGACGGGCCGGGACAGCAACTGGTGGGGAAATTTTTTTGGGGGGGAGAAGCTGGGGGTCAGGGGAGTAACCCCTATGACCACCCCCCACATACCCCACCCCTAGCCCAGGACCCCCACACTCTCCCCATCCCATCCCTTCCCACCTTATCTGGGGAGGGCCAGGGGAGGATGTCTCTAGCCTGACTGGAGCTGCTCCGGCAGGCTGGGCAGCGTGGCCGCAGCCTGCTCCAGCAGGCCAAACTGGGCGGCGCGGCCACAGCCTGCTCTGGGGGGTGGGAGGGCGAGTGGCACGGCTGCAGCCTGCCAGCCCCGGAGCTGCAGCTGCTTCGGAGGCTGGGGGGAGAGCAGCGTGGCCAGAAGCAGAGAGACTCTGGCCCTGCCTTTTCCCTTCTGGCTCTTCTGGCTGTGCTGCCTCTCCTTGCTCCCTCTGTTGGGGGGAGGGGCTGTGTCCCACCTCTCCCTCTCTATACCCGTTCATAAGCCGACCCCCTTCTCTGGTGCTTCCCTTTTTTACTAAAAAAATTTGGCTTATGAACAAGTATATACGGTAATTCCTATAGAGGGGGATACATAGAACTAACGTTTAGAACTGTAAAACAAAAATTGCATTTCTTATTTTGAGCAAAAAAGCAGCACCCACCAAAAAGAGGTACTGAGATGAAAAACAATATGTTGTATTTTTCCCTCCAGAATGCAGCTGAATAGCAAGGCCATGTTCTGTCTTCAATTTTTAATGCAAAGCTTCACTGATTCCAGTGGGAGTTCCATGCATGAACCGAGAACAATATTAGCCCTAAAATTGTACAGATAAGTGTGGATTCTCATTTCAAACATGACCTTTTAATATAATTCTGTATTGAATGCCATGATCACTGGTGATAAGAGGAAGCCATTTGGGCCATAGGAAAACAAATGTGATTGGAACTAACCCCAGTATTCATAGTGGTAGTTAGCTGATTTCTCTTCAGTTTGAACATCTTGATAGGTTTTGAAAGACAGGAAATACCAAAGAATTAGACTATCTTTAGGGCCAATTTTGGACTAAGTGGAAGTGCAAATAAGCCAATGCTCACTGCGGGTATCTCTATCTTCTAATGGTGTTCCTGTGCAAACGATTCTTAATTACGCTGACCTTTTTAATTCTCTGCGATTTAATAAGAGTTTTCAATCTCTCATTTTACTAAGAGATTATGCTAGAACAGCCTGTTAGCCAAAAATAGTCACTTTCAGTCAACCAAGTGAATATTCAGGGATTGTGAACTCATCTGTGAATTGGATGCACATTGTCTGAGGCTAAGAGTTAGAATTAGAGTACATTTAAGTATCACTAAATGACCTTTTTATATATAGTGTTAGATGACAGTCACTTTAAGGGGAAACTGTCCGTTTATTTTCATTTTTCCAAAGCCTTTGTGAAGGCACTGATGGATTTTAATCACCCTGCAGAGTTACACCAGGAATATGAATCTTCCACCAATAATTAAGAGCTTTGTATTGAATACTTTTAAAGTAACATTTGAAAAGCAACTAAAGTTCATTAATGGAAACGTTGACACAAACTTGTTTAGTTTTTAATGCTTCCTGATACCTCCATGTAACAATGCTGCCTCTAGTGGGACACAACCGAGAATATCAATTCAGGACAAATTGCTTAGAGCAAGGCAGTTACAGCCCAAAGCTGGAGTTCCTTTACTATTAAGGCACCAAATCAGCCAAACAGAGATGACGTCGGTCTCACGGCACTGGCTAACCATAAGTCATACAAGCAATTCCCTTAGACACTTAAGTTTCCCAGTATCACAACCAATGCCACTCATTATGAGGATGAATGGTTATGAAAACCAATACCCCAGTAAAAGAAAAAAGTTCTCTCGATCCCAAAGGACCAAGCCCCAGACCCAGATCAATACACAAGTCAGATCTTACCCACAAATCACGCTGTTGCCAATCCTTTATAATCTAAAATCTAAAGTTTATTCATAAAAGAAAGAAATATAGATGAGCGTTAGAATTGGTTAAATGGAATCAATTACATACAGTAATGTCAAAGTTCTTGGTTTAGGCTTGTAGCAGTGATGGAATAAACTGCATGTTCAAATCAAGTCTCTGGAATACATCCATAGCTGGGACGGTCATTCGGTCCTTTGTTCAGAGCTTTAGTTTGTAGCAAGGTTCCTCCAGAAGTAAGAAGCAGGATTGAAGACAAAATGGAGGGGTTTCCAGGACCTTTTATATTCTCTGCCATGTGGCTTGTGCTTCCTTTGTCTCAAATACAAGCTGCCCAGCACATGGCATGGAAAAACCTTAGAGTTCTGTCTATAGGCATGTCCCTGCATGCCTTGCTGAGTCACAAGGTGTATCTGCCTTCTCTCAATGGGTCACTTGTATAGCTGATGGACCTTAATGGACCATCAAGTAGGCTAGGCAGTGCTGACGCCAAATTGTCTGGGGTGTCACCCAGAAGCATAGCACAAGTTTGAAATACAGACAGTATAGAGCCAATACTTATAACTTTAAATACAAAAATGATGATATGCTATCTGTATGCATGTCATAACCAGCAAACCCTAACCTTGTCTTAGACACCTTACTTGACCCTCTTTATACAAGATTTGGTGCCACTACAAGACCTTGGTTGCAACAATGATCTATATGGTCCCAGTTCATATTAATATCGTCACACTCCAATCAAAATAACTTTTACTTGAGATCTGCTGTCTCAGTTGGTTTGCTGATTGATGTGTACCCCTCCAGTACAGTTATAACAAGAAGAAGGGAGCAACCGCTGCACGTGGTAGACCTAAAAGGCTGGATTCTCTGGCCTGGCTGAGCTGTGTATTGCTGAGTTCAGGAGGGAGTACTACAGGGTGGGGAGGGTAAAGGAGCTATTAACCAATCTTTGCACTCCCTTTGCCTCACCAAAATCTTAGGCTGGCCAGAACTGGTCCAGTTCCAGCATAAATTGGAAGTTCCTAATGTTATACCAATAGAATAAAAACCAGCAGGATCTTATTATGAGGGATAAGGCAAAGATGCCACATTTATTGTAAATATAATGATAAAGCAAAAGATAAAAGTAAACAACGTTGTTTGACTACTTATTCCTATTACTACTTATTCCTTATACACACACACACACACATATAGATAGATAGATAGATAGATTCATTCACACAATCATTCATTCAAGTTCTGTATAGGTGTTATAGTTACCAGCCTAGAAGTTGCTCATGCCAAGTTACTGGCCAGGTAGCTTAGTCATGAGGATGGAGCCGAGTCTTGTGTCAGATGCATCTGATGCTCCTGGAGCTTGGCAGCAGAACCAGAGAGACTCAAAGTCCTCAGTCTTGAGAGTCCATTCTTATAGGATTTAATTCCTATGTTAGTCTATGGGAGCTGTTTCATCCTGCTGTTGCTGACTCAATCAGCAGTTGGCACACATTCCTGTCCAAAGTGGCACATTCCTGGTGGCTCCACACTGTCCAAAGTTTGTGTTTCTTATCCTTCCAGGTGATGGGGTGGATCCCAGTTTACCCTCCGGGGGTTTTCTGGTCATCCACTTGACACATTCTTCGGCCGATGGATACTTCCTTTCTAGGCTGGCACCTCCCTAACCATCCATGTATATCAAGCATTCATCAGCATACATTCCATACCTTAACCATATTTTAATTGACTGTCTCCACCACTTTCGGGGTGTGTGCTAATTCATTTGAGACTCCCGGCCCTTTAATCACAGAGAGGGGGGGTCTGTCCTAGGAGTCGTTGAATGAAGTGAAAGTTACTTAACAGCTTATAGTGTTTGTTTACATTGTATCAATTACTTTGAGAACAAAGTCAGTTAACTTGTTTGTAAGTTTTACATAGTAGTAACGCATCTTTCACAGGATAGATATACTCAATGGTTTCTACAGACAGTAGCTTACAAGTTTTAACAGAAGACCCAAGAGATTTTTGTACTTGGTGAAACTGTTGGATTTTAAAGTGTGGGGGACAAATTATGAGGGGGTCACTGTCACTTGGGGGAATCACTGTTAGTACCTTCTTTAATATCCCTACATAATCCCCCTTTTGACACTACGATATTTATATAATCGTTAGTGTCACTTTCTTTTTAACCTGTTTAAGAGAAGGTACTGTGAGGCAACATGTGTTTGTGATTCCAATTTAGCGTACATTCTTTTTATCTGAAAACACATGCCACACATACCAATTATACAAATACAATTTAATATTAAGACTACTATCAAGGGGTGTAGCATTACTGATAGGATGCCGGTGGTAGTCGGGGACCATCCAGAGAATATATCATACCAGTGGTAGGTTGTAATTTGTTTCTCTGCAGTGGCAATTTGTAACATGTCCCCATTGGCATGTATAATATGAATAGTCAGATTTCCTACTTGGTCATTTGTCTGTTCTAAAAATTTGGTTACTTCTTTGCTTTTAATGAGGCTATCAGTAAGGTCTTGCCATCTAATTTTAAGGTCAATTGAGAAGTCGGCCAGCTCAGCTGTTAGTGTTAGCTGGGACCTTTTTGGCCACGGTAAATAGTAAGTGTGATTTCTAGTAAAAACAGTACTGACATTGCATTTACATTCATCTACTGGGGGGTTGCTAACACTCCCATTCTCCCAAAATACCGTCTCCCACGAGTGGATACATACACATTGTCCATTGTACAATACTTTGGTGTCATTATCCAATTCATCCCACATACATGATTCCAATGAAACATCTTTGCTACAAGGCTCTGGGGCAACAGGTAAGGTGAGGCATACCCACTTTTGAGGAGTCCATTTGGTACAACCTCTAGTGTCCAATAGTTTTCCTCCCTCCCCAGCCCACTGGCTCGAGGTCCGAGGCAGCCAGAATGATCCCATGTGTAATATGGGGAGTGGGCTAACCTTCCATACCTTTGCCTCCAGAGACTGTTGATGTGCTATTTTTACAATTATTTCCCCAATTAACAAGTCTGGTTTCACAGTGCTGGAAACATACTGCATCCAGTCATATTGGTAAGTATCAAACAGAGATCTTTTCCTTTGTTTTAACAAATGCATTAAAACCTTAATATTACCCAAAATTACCCAAAACATTTCGTGTTCCAAAGTAGATAGGGCAAGTATCTGCATTTCAGTGCATCCCATAGCTATAGCCGTTTGCATACAGATCACTGCTGCTCCTACAACACTCTGCCCCTTGATCTATGATCATTACAGTACAGTAGTTGTTGTCATTGTAGGGCACAGGTGATCTGTTGTAAACAAACCAAACAATTATAACCAGGTGAGTATAACTAAAATCATTACAATTGACTAAACACCAGATATAATATAAACAGAAATGCAAACAATTACACAATAAAACCATTACCATTACAATAATTGGGTACATTGACTAACAAAATGAGGCCCAAGTTTGATACTGTAATAGCCATTAAACAATAAATGTCAACCCTAACCCTTAAATACACACAAGAAATAAGATTTGTAGGAGTACCAGTATCAATAACAAAACTTAATAACAAAATGCTTATCAGAGAACCTAACAAAAAATAAACCTGATGCATTGGGGACCAAAGTCTTTTGGACACAAGTGGTGATTGATAAGTCGGATGGACATGGGGGAAGTAGAGAGAGGAAAAGACATTTGCCCTGTCTAGTGTAGTATCCCCTCTTTCTCTGGACCCAATGCTAGCACAGGACACCACTAGAGACAGACACAGAACATGCAACACAACACAGAACATGCAACACAGAACACTGAAAACAGACTTTGTCGCGACACTATAACCATGGTATTTTATAACTCTTCAGCTGGCACCAGCTCTCCTGATGTTCTGGTTTAGAGCCTGAAAGATAAAAGCTTGGAAACAAATTAGCAGTGCTCCCACCATGGCAGAACTTGATTAGTCTCTGCCACAGTGTGTTCAGTACTTGGGGCTGCACAAATGCTAATTAAGTTGTGCATTTCTTTGTGAGTTTACATTTTTTTTTTTTTTTCATTTTAAAATCCCCAGCCACTTTGCCATGGCCTGGAGGTCTGAGGCAGAAGCAGGCACTGTTGTTACTGTTGCAATGGCATTCTGGCCCTGGGAGGAGGAATTTACCCAAATATCTCCCTTCCCAATCTCCAGAGGGGTCCCAAAAATCTGCCCCTTCTGGGGTTTTAAATGTTCCTTCTTCTGATGTTACTGTTGCTGTAAGATTTGAGAGTGCTGTTTTAACCCTCTGTACCCAACCTTAAGGACATCTATCTGGATTTGGGTACTAATGGACATACATTTTATTTCTCTGCTTTTGCAGCAGAGGCTTGTAAATCTTGGTGCAGTTTTTCATTTCTATATTTAGCCAATTGAAGGAATACCTTGTTACAGGTTTTCCATAGAAGCCAAACTGCAGCTGCTTCCTTTTGTTTTTACAGAGTTTTCATGTACCCTTGTCAAAGTGACAGTCTGATTACACAGAGCCATCTTAAGGCTCAGTGTTTCTAGCAGTGCTTCTTTTTGTTTTGTGCACCTCACCCCTGCTGTTGCTTCAGAGGGGCACTGTTAATTTTTTATTCTTTTACTACAGCTCTCATCTGCTATTTTGTTACACAGACAAAAACAACTAAACAAACAAACAAGAAGAATTCAGAATCTTTCCCTATTTTCCTGATTTTGACTGCCCTGCTTTAGTCACAACTTTGGTTCTTTAAATTTTGTAAAGCACCGAGTTACCCCTTAAGGGTTAAATGCCAAATCCCAAAAGTCAGCCAACACTGATTACCTGTGTCTGGCAAAAAGGTCTGTCACTTTTGCAACATTGAATCAAATAGTTAAATGGATTTTTAGTGGCATTATTAAAAACAAAACAAAACTAATTTATCTTAAACCTACAACACAGGAGTTTTACAAACCAGATGTGTTGGTATAGGTTCTTAGAACCTTACATATTTTCACAGACAAATAGATACATACACATTTTCTTTTCCTTAACATCTCTTCTACACTGCTGTTTTTACATAGCTGTACATATATTATATTCCCTTCATACATTTGGGTCAGTTAAATTCCAATAGAACCTCCTCATGTTTTTAACAAATTTGACTAAATTGTCCATAGTCAAATGATTTCAAATACCTGGATTATTTACAGACATTCCTTTGGAAAAGGGCCCATTTTTTCTTCAGAATGGCTGCAAAGAAACCAAGAATTTCTTTTCTCTTTAACATGGTACTTTTTAACATTTTTACAAAGTTTAACTGCTTAATTTTGTCCAGCCTCTGTAGAGTTAACTTTTCAGGGTTTTTCCTTAAATTACTGTTTATCTCCCAAAATGACACCTTTATCAATTAGATTTTACCATTTTAAGTATTGTTTCAGGGATTCATGCCTGCACTTACTTACTCTTTTCTGCCACTATGCCCTTAGGGCTTCCAACCTGTTTTCCAGTTTCTCTATCTGTTGCTTGCCTGCTTGTCTGGGCCTGATCCTGCTTTTTCCAATTTTCTACCCCTTTTTCCAATTGGGATAGTTTTTCTTTTAGAGATATTTTCTCCTCTTTACAGGCTGTTAGGCGGAGGTAGCTGTCATTACAAGCCTCCCACAGCAGCCAGATCCCTGCAGCGTCTCTTTTTGCTGCATTTGGGGGTTTACATATGAGGATATATTGGGCCAATCTATCCTCTAGATCCGAAATAGAGCAAGCATCTGCAAGGGCTTGTTCAGTCCAAGGACTGTGCCCATATCTCTGAAGGATTTGTTTAAAGGGTGTTATTTGTTTTACAAAAGGTGAGGTTGGAGCTCCTTCAAACTCCATTCCTCCCTCTGAGACTGTTCTCCCTTGTCTTTTCTTAAACATTTTTAACACGTGTATAGTTTCCTTTGTCACCCCTGAACCCTTGCAGCGAGTGACACAGCCTAAATTATCTTATCCTGCTACCCCTGATCTCGTTCAGCGAGCAGCTTTACCTTGCCCTATAGGCTCTTGTTACCCCTGATTTCTCAGTGAACACTTTGGATAAGATTAATTGTAGCTTAAAGTTTTTATGAGCTCTTTTATGAAGCCTCTACCCTCCGGAAGTCAGTAGGCTTTGGTTAACCAAAAATAGAACCGCTCTCTATAGAGCCTGCTGTGTGCACACCAATGTTTACAATAACTGAGGCATTTTACCAATATTCCCCCTTTCGCAATTCTGCACCAAAATGTTATACCAATAGAATAAAAACCAGCAGGATCTTATTAAGAGGGATAAGGCAAAGATGCCACATTTATTGTAAATCTAATGATAAAGCAAAAGATAAAAGTAAACAACGTTGTTTGACTACTTATTCCTATTACTACTTATTCCTTATACACACACACACACACATATATAGATAGATAGATTGAATCTATCTATCTATCTTTCACACAATCATTCATTCAAGTTCTGTATAGGTGTTATAGTTACCAGCCTAGAAGTTGCTCATGCCAAGTTACTGGCCAGGTAGCTTAGTCATGAGGATGGAGCTGAGTCTTGTGTCAGATGCATCTGATGCTCCTGGAGGTTGGCAGCAGAACCAGAGAGACTCAAAGTCCTCAGTCTTGAGAGTCCATTCTTATAGGATTTAATTCCTATGTTAGTCTATGGGAGCTGTTTCATCCTGCTGTTGCTGACTCAATCAGCAGATGGCACACATTCCTGTCCAAAGTGGCACATTCCTGGTGGCTCCACACTGTCCAAAGTTTGTGTTTCTCATCCTTCCAGGTGATGGGGTGGATCCCAGTTTACCCTCCGGGGGTTTTCTGGTCATCCACTTGACACATTCTTCGGCCGATGGATACTTCCTTTCTAGGCTGGCACCTCCCTAACCATCCATGTATATCAAGCATTCATCAGCATACATTCCATACCTTAACCATATTTTAATTGACTGTCTCCACCACTTTCAGGGTGTGTGCTAATTCATTTGAGACTCCCGGCCCTTTAATCACAGAGGGTGGGGGGTCTGTCCTAGGAGTCGTTGAATGAAGTGAAAGTTACTTAACAGCTTATAGTGTTTGTTTACATTGTATCAATTACTTTGAGAACAAAGTCAGTTAACTTGTTTGTAAGTTTTACATAGTAGTAACGCATCTTTCACAGGATAGATATACTCAATGGTTTCTACAGACAGTAGCTTACAAGTTTTAACAGAAGACCCAAGAGATTTTTGTACTTGGTGAAACTGTTGGATTTTAAAGTGTGGGGGACAAATTATGAGGGGGTCACTGTCACTTGGGGGAATCACTGTTAGTACCTTCTTTAATATCCCTACACTAACAGTCAAGACATCTAGGTTGTAGTCCTAATTCTACCATTGCTCTACCGGGTGACCTTGGGCAAACTGAGGCACAGAGAGGTGAAGTAACTTGCCCATCTATAAAATGGGGATTATGATGATGACTTTCTTTGGAAAGAGCTTTGAGAACTATTGATGAAAAGTTCTACATAAGAGAGAGGTGGTATTATTTTTATTACACTCCGCTACCTATAGCCCTAAAGCTGGGAATCACTGGGTTGTGGGGGCATCCTACCCATGACCATTGCACTAGGTAGTATAGATTGACCCGTGTTAATATAGGTTGACTCATCCTCATTTCATCTATATTATCCTGTAGTTTTAAGTGAGAGATGCAGTAACAAATAAAAAAATCCAGCTACCACTATACTTCCTGTGGCATTAAAACCAAACCACACCAAAACAAAACACCTTATTAAATAAAATTCATTTAACCATTTTAAATTGTATGGGTAGTGCAACCATTAATTTATAATCCTATTCTTTAATATGTTTGTTGTTCAACCCAATTTTCCTCCTGTTACCTGGTTCAAACAGTTTTAGTTCTCAATCAGAAAGAAGAATTGAGGTTTTTGGACCAATTTTATAAAATGATATCTCCTGAGTGGACTGATGGCAGAATTCTATTTTTTTAATCTAAACTTCCTCTTGTAATAAATTAAACAGCTTCCATTTTACTTGCAAAGATGAGTTACAAGGCTTTGCTGGTTTACAAATGTAGAAATCACAGTAGGTATTTTTGCAAGTAATTACACTTCATTTATCAAGTTAAAAAAAACTTCTCTGTAGCACTGACATTTACCAAATTAGTGATTGTAAGTTAATTATAAAATAACACTAGCCTTCTGAAACTGATGCAAAATGCTGTACCTACATAGGCTTTGTTAAAAGTAGCGCTGTAGCTGATAATTTTACAAAGTATATAGCAAGAAATTTAACAAGGCATTGGTGCATTGCAAAACCAAGTGGAAAAAGTAATAATTTAAATTTTTTTAAAAAACATTTCTTGTTTACACTCGCTGCACTGAAATTCCATCTTTTATCCATCTTTCCTTTAACATGAAAGATTCATAGATTCTAAGGCCAGAAGGACCACTGTGATTGTCTGGTCTGATCTCTTCTATAATACAGAACATCCTGTTTGAATTAGAGTATATCTTTTAGAAAAACATCCAATTGTATTTTTAAAAATGCCAGTGATGAAGAATCCCTTTGGTAGCCCTTGGTAAGTTGTTCCAAAAGTTACCTTCACTGATAAAAATCTATGCCTTATTTCCAGTCTGAATGTGTCTTGTACTCAGGGCCGGCTCCAGGGTTTTGGCCGCCCCAAGCAGCCAAACAAAAACAAAAAAAACCAAAAAAGCCGCGATCGCGATCTGCGGCGGCAATTCGGCGGGAGGTCTTTCGCTCCAAGCGGGAGTGAGGGACCGTCCGCCGAATTGCTGCTGAACAGCTGGACGTGCCGCCCCTCTCCAGAGTGGCCGCCCCAAGCACCTGCTTGGTAAGCTGGTGCCTGGAGCTGGCCCTGCTTGTACTTCTAGCCATTGGATCCTGTTATACCTTTTTCTGTTTGATTGAAGAGCCCTCTGTCAAATTTCTGTTCCCATGCAGGTTCTCATAGATTGTGATCAAGTCATCCCTCAACTTTCTCTTTGGTAAATTAAATGGATTCAACTTCTTGAGATTGTCACTAGAATGCATGTGTTCCAATCCTTTAATCATTCTTGTGGCTCTTCTCTGAAGCTGTCCAATTTATCAACATCCTTTGTAAATGCTGGACACCAGAATTGGAGCCAGTATTCCAGTAGCAGTCATGCCAGTGCTAAATACAGAGCTAATATAACCTTCCTACTTGAGATTCCCCTGTTTAGGCATCCAAGGGTCACATTAGCCCTGTTTTAATAACAAGGTAAAAGATTAGACATGAGACCTTATCAGACAAAAGCTTTGCATGTTCATTTTTACTTTCAGTAATTCCAAACAGAAAGAAAGTCAAGCATATGTTATTTGCCACTATAAAAGACACTGAAATCCTTCATGATCCCTAAGTATATCACTGCTTAGGTAAGTATCGTTGTTTGTTTTAAATAATGGAAGAAACTAAGTACTTCATTAAACTCAAAACCTTCTTTCTGTAGGCTTGATTCATAGCCCACTGAAGTCAATAGCAATTTTTCCACTGACTTCACTCGGCTTTGGATAAGGATTTATGTCAGTGAAGCTTTTTGTTGTCATAACCCCCAGAGTGTGATAGAAAAAAGGGATAGCAGTATCTTTGAAAAAAATGCAACCTCTGAAGGAATGTTTTGTCATAGTGTATATATACAATAAAGTTAGGAGAAAACAGCTCAATAATTTTTGTGACTATTTGATTTTAAACTGAATGTTTCAATACATGTTTATACCCCCTTTTTTGTATATATTTTCTATAAACATTTAAGTAAACAACTTCTGCTGCCTGAAATATGAGTGGAAACTAAATTTTAAAAGTTGCATGTAAAAACATTAATAGAAAACAAATTTTAAATGATCTTCGGTAAGTATTTAGCACAGAAGTGCTTGTGTGCTTATTCAATCAGACAGCAGAAACAGTCTGACTAGATTTATCTGATCAATCTCAAGTAAGCAACTAATCAAGCAGCTTGATTTTTGAAATCTGCAAATCCTTAACCAGAGTTTAAAAAATTACTGGACAAATGTAAATAATGAATAAATTCAAAACAATGGTCTTCTCATGGAATTCCATAGGCAGAAAAAGGAGACGAATTAAGCAAATACATTATTCTTTACAAAATTTGTGCCTAGATCTAACTTGTAGCAAATGATTTATTATCCCCAAATGAAATACTTTAGGGAGATTAAAACAAAAGCTTAGGAATAAGTGGGTGAATATCTGTTACTCCTATATAATGTAGTTAGCTTAAAAATATGCTGAGAAGTTTGTCATACAGCTAAGAGTTTAAAAGGTGCCACCCTGTGGTAACAAAGAATATTGCTCCATTATTGATGGATTTTAAAAAAAAAATCTGAGCTATTATTTCAGGGCCATAAAACCCTGCTCTATAACCAAAAATAAATAAAAGTGGTGCCTACAGAGGACTCAGATATTTTCTTTTTGGATTACTATGGGCTAGATCATGCCCATCCTACATGCTGCTGCAAGAGAATAGACTGCAACCTGTACCACAGCTTCCTGAGCGTAGGGGGGAAGCAGACTGCCTGGAGGCACTACATCTCTTTTGTGGGGATAGGTGGGGAAAAAGAAGGGAATGGGTGAGCCTTGACTCTGAACCTCTAAAATGCCTGGTGATGTAATTCCACTGGCATATCCAGGAGAATACACAGTGTCAGACCTGTTTAAGGGTACTCCCTCATATGGAGCAACAGTCATTGTGTCACCATCTCCCTTCGAGAGTGCTCCAGGGGAAGTGTGACCGTGCAGTTGCAAGCAAGGGGTAGCAAACTGTAATGCCACAAGCTATCCCTTAATTAGTTATTGGCATAGTTTTCTCCCTACCTGGAGCAATGAGGAGACCTGTAGGCGGGAGATACTGAATCACAATCTACCTCTCAGCCCCTGCAGGCTGCTCTAGGGGAAGTGAAAGAAGATGTTGTCCTTTACTATGGACTAGATTCCAAATAGAGAGTCTATCCCTGTGTTTGCTGTTAACTGTTCAAGGGTTCCAAGCTAATTCTGTGTGCGTGTGTGTGTGTGTGTGTGTGAGAGGGGTGAAAGTAAGTCCAGTGACTTACTTTCCAGCTCTGGCCGCCGGAAGGGGCGGGGCCTAGGGCGGAAGGGCGGGGCTGAGGGAGTCAGAGCCAGCCCCAGCCCACCCTGTAAGGTAAGTGCCCCCACTACCGGGGTAGCAGCAGCAGCCCAGGGCTCTGGGGGCTATTTAAAGGGCCTGGGGCTCCCCTGCTTCTACCGCCCTGGCCCTGTAAATAGCCGCGGGAGCCCTGGGGAAGCAGCAGGGCTCCCGCGGCTATTTAAAGGACCAGGGTGGCAGAGGCAGCTGGAGCCCTGGGCCCTTTAAATAGCCCCTGGAGCCCCGTGCAGCCCCTGGGCTCCGGGGGCTATTTAAAGGGCCCGGGGCTCCCCTGCTTCTACTGCCCCGGCCCTTTAAATAGCTGCCGGAGCCCCACCGCCACTACTCCAGGGCCCCGGCGGTTATTTAAAGGGCCGGGGCGGTAGAAGCAGCGGGAGCCCCAGACTTTTTAATAGCCCCCAGAGCCCTGCAGCCCTACCCCAGGGCTCCAGCAGTGGGGCTCTGGTGGCAATTTAAAGGGCCTGGGGCTCCAGCCCCTCCTGGGAGCCCCAGGCCCTTTAAATTGCCCCCTGGGGAAGCCGGGCAGCCCCAGTACGGCAAACCGGCTCTTGCCGGTATGCCGTACCGGCTTACTTTCACCTCTGGGTGTGTGTGTGTGTGAGCGCCCATCCTTTTTTTATTATTATTTCACACTTGACTCGGCCATAAAACCCTTTTCTGAAATTTTGTGTACAAGCTCTCTGACCAGAGAGAATCTTTAAAAAAATAAATCTAAACAGAAATCTCTGCCCAAGATTTTTTTAAAATGAGCATAAATTAGGGCCTTGTGTCCATATTAAGGCACCTGTAGAAACTTTTTGAAAAATGCTGAGCGCCAATCAGTTCCCATTGATTTCACCCAGATGAATCCAAAAGTACTTTCCAAGACAGCATACTGTATAGGAATTATTTCATCACTGAAATGTAGCTACCACCCAAACAAAGGAAAGGCTCTTTAAATCAGAACTAGAACTGCCATTATAGTGTGTTCATAAATCACCCCATTGTGCACACACGATCACGTACAGTATTATCTGACACTAAAACCTTGCAATCCTTAACGTACAATATTGTAAGTAAATATAAAACTTTGAGAAAAGTAAGACATTTCACAGTTATTCTCAGTGAGAGGTGGGTCTCAAATCTCAAAATAGCTAGATAGAACTAGAAAACAATGGGTGAGATTCTCTGCATTGTTCTGTCCAATTTTCCATCTTTTTTTGTCCCACCAGTGATGCAAATTGCTAGCTGGGAATTCCTCTTGTGCAGAGGAATCTAGGCATGGTGTAAAGCTGGCATGGTTGGCCTTATCCTTCCAGATCCTGGTCATCCCAGCTTAGTACGAACAAGGGCCATGTCCAGAGCACCTTGTATTTTGCTGATGCTGTGCCTCTGGTATGGTCCCTAGGGGCTGTTACCAACCAGTGTAAATTGGAGGAGTCCAGGGCTGCTGTAAATTGCGCTGAGGACTGAACTGCCCCCCAAGTTGTCCCTAGGATTAGAGAAGAAGAGAGATAGAATCAAACCACCTATGTGTTTACCCCCAAACCATGTCCTGCACTGAACATAGCTGGGCCTGATCTTAGATCAGGCCCAGGATATCAATACCTCTTAAATTTTAGAGCACGGGCCTTTCAGAATCTGGACCCATGTATGAAAATGAATTTTGTGGTTGACTATATCTGAATCCTTTGGATCAGGATTTTCAGCTTAACTCCATCTCTACTTCCAATTAGGCTTTTAATGTTATTTTTAAAATAATTTTCTTTTATAGCATTTGAATGGAAATAAGACCAAATCAAAGTTTACCAAACTTACTTAGCTCTCTGTTTCAAAGGTGAAAATCGGGAGTTGTAATGCTGATGTCAAAAGAGTTACATGGTTGTAAGTTAGGGACTGATTCTGACCTAACTTGTTTGAATTTTTTCACATTCCCTTTTGGATCTGTTGTTCTGGCAGGGTCGATCAGAAGCAAGCTCCCCACATACCAGGACACATCAACTCAAAGCAGCACCAGACCTTGCCAGGACAACAGATGTAATACCTGCAGCCACATCTTCACTGCTACAAGGATCAATACCCCCCATAACACACCTTTCAAGACCCATGGGTCCTAGATATGTCTATCACAACATGGTGTACCTCATCCGGTGCATCAGATGTCCCAACAACAACTAGATGGGTGAAGCCAGACAATCACTGTGCTCTCAAATGAACTCACACAGGAAAACGATAAAAGGCAAAAACACCCTATCATCCATGGATGAAAACTTCAAAGTGATAACCCCATCACAGATCTCTCAGTCCTCCTCCTCAAAGGAAACATGCAGAATACCTTCAAAAGATGAGCTTGGGAACTTAAATTCATGACTCCACTAGCTACTAAAAATCATGGTCTTAACAGACACTGGTTTTATAGCTCATTAAAATCATTTGTAGCCTACTAATTATCCTTTGTCCTATGACTGCAAAGGTGTTAATTGCCCTCTTCATTTTAAGTGGTTTCTTGCAATGTGTTTTAACCCCTTATGTTTAACAATCTGTCCCTCCTTGTAATTAGCGTAACATTATTCTGGTTACCTTTCCCAGACCTGAAGGAGAGCTCTGAGAAGCTCAGGAGGATGTCTCTTCTGCCACCAGAAGTTGGTTCGATAAAAGTTGCAAAGTCAAGCCCTCCAAAGTTCGGAAATGCCAGAATTAAGGCTGCTGGTGCAACTTTAATTCAGCCCTCTCGAGCATATAAATTATAATATAGACTTCAGTTAATTACATGATAATCATACTTTTTTTTCCTATTTGGCCATTGCCTCATTTAATGCACACAATGGATGGTGCTCACTCAGTGAGCAGCGGTTTAATATTTTGTTTTCTTGTCATTGCTCAATGCGTGGTCCCATGCTTTATTCATTGCACACTACTCAAACTTTGCTCTGAACACACTATTAATTTCTTCATGGGCTTTTCTATGGCACTCATCTCCATAATAGCTAAACATTTCACAAACATTAACTTATTTGCATAACATCCGTGTGAGATGAGGAGATATTATTATCCCCATTTTATGGATGGGGAACTGATGGGAATCCTTCCATTAGAAAACTTTCAACTGGCTCAATACCTGATGCAAAGGTAAGTCCCTGTTCTAGGGGGTGTTGGTGCTAGATCTTTTGAAATAAAAAGTCACTAGCATTTTTTAACATGGACAAAACAATGTACTTTTTTCCTATCCTCATTCTCAGAAATGGCTGGGCTGTTTTGGCTGAAATGTTTTAGAAAACACATGGCCTGAGGCAGACACCTGATATGGAAAATTTCAGCCCAAACCATTAGTCTGGCAAAGTTATAAGCAACTGAAAACAGGGTCTTACAATGAGCACTGTTGGGCAATCTTAGTAGGAAGGTGCTACCAGTCCTGGTTATTATATGGTTATAACCAGCCAATTCTACATTTAGTATTCAACTTCTCGTCTGCTATTAAAAGTAACCCTGAAGTTCATCTGTTTACTGAAGGCTATGATGATGGCTCTGGAGTAATAAGCAAATGCCAGATGATAAATCAAATAGATTTTTCTTTCATAGAGCCTTACATTTCTTACAGATCTCATCAATCCTATCACCTAAAATAAATAGTGTAGTCCAAGAACGGAACAGAGAAGATTAGGCAATAAGAAAAATGATCATAAAGATAAAAGAAAGTGATAAACAAAGTTCCTGGCCCTGGGGCAGTCCACATTGCAAGGTTCCCCAGCAGCTCCCAAGGAGAACTGGCAGGGAACCAGACAGGATTCCAACAGAACCCTATCTATGATTTAGCAGAAGTTCATTGAACCCAACTGTTTTTCAGTTTGGATATGACCTAGTGGCATTTTCCAACAAAATTCTGTTTCACTGGAAAATTTCCAACTGGCTGTAGTCAATAAAAATAGGTTCCCCATCTGTGTAAAAGTGTGTTTAGTGCAATGTGCTGGGTTGGCTGCCCCTCACTGGCAGAAAAGGGGTTAAAAGTAGCCCTAGGGAGGCTGTGCCAGAGGCAGCCAATTAGAAAGGGGCTGAGAGGAGCAGCCAATCATAGCCCGGCAGGCTCATATAAGAGAGGCTTCAGAGCAGCACAGAGTTCAGCAGCTGACTGGAGCTCCTGGGGAAAAGATCAGGTTCCTAGCAGGAGGAAGGTGCACCAGCACCTGGGATAAAGCGGTGCTACAAGCAGTGACTAGAGAAGCTAGAGAGAGCTTCTGGATGGCTGCTAGGGTCTGTAGGCTGAGGCCTTGAGGTAAGGGCAGAAGAAGCTGCTGGAGCCCGATGGGAAGCAGTCCTGGGACAATGGACTGTAGTTGCCACTGAGGGAGTGGCTGGACAGAGATTACAGGTCTGAAACAGGGAATAGAGTGTAGCACAGCCGGAGGGCAGTGTCACTGAAGGGGATGCCACAGTCCTGGGAGCGGTGCGGGTCCTGGAACAAAACTGACAGTGGTGAGGCACCACCAGAGGCGGGTGACCTGGTAATCTTAGCTAGTTTCCATGACAGTCGGCAGGAGATACCTCAGTGGTGAGTGAACCCGGTCACACGCACGTAAATTAAATTGCCAAACCTCTTCCTCTAAAGTTGTAGAAGTTCATTTGTATATTTATTTTTTTTATTCATGGAGCTATATAAGGGTGGTGAGGGGTCTATCCCTAACAGACTCTTTAGCTCTTGTTAAATTTGATTCCATAGGGGCTAGATCAGTGGCTCTCAAACTTTTTTACTGATGACCCCTTTCACATAGCAAACCTCTGAGTGTGACCCCACCCTTATAAATTAAAAATACTTTTTTATATATTTAATACCATTATAAATGCTGGAGACAAAATGGGGTTGGGGGTGGAGGCTGACAGTTTGTGACCCCCCCCCACCATGTAATCACCTCATGACCCCCTGAGGGGTCCCAACCCCCAGTTTGAGAACCCCTCGGCTAGATGATAGGACAAATCCACACAATAGGTACAGTATCACAAGCCCTACCTTGATATCTCCAATATTCATTGCTCTCATGTAAGTCCCTGTGCTTTATGAGCACTGATAACCAGTGCATAAGATGAAGCAGTTTATACTGAATGTTCTGTTTGGTCTTTCTTGTATCATTATAAAGTATTTGTATGCAATATATATTGTATTTCTATCCTATCGCCCATTTAATACTAACAGTCAGATTTAATGCTTGACTTCTGATGGTAGAACTTAAACTGAAGGTTCCTGTTATCGGGCCAGCCAGCGCCTGAATGTGCCCTCATGGCCTGTAGTGGCTCTGCAAATGCCCGGCCTCTATTTCCCCTCTTCAGAGCCCCCAACAGGGTACCCTGTAGACAAACTCTTCTTAAGTTCAGCAACACTCCTTCCTGGGGCTGGATTTATTAACACAACAAAATATTCAAAATAAATGTTCTTAAGTTCCAATTGAGTCCTGCTGTGGGCCTCCCAGGCCTTCCTTGACTGGAGCCTTCACCCTGAAAACTGAGGGTTCCCTGCTGGAGCCTAATCACTCCCAGAAACCTTCCCCCATTTCCTCCTGCTCTTTAATGGGGGAATCAGCTGATCTCTGGACAGGTATGCCTCCTTAGTAGCTAGGGTTGATTGGTCCCAGGCAACTAACCATTAAGGAGTAAACCACCCTGTTACAGTCCCTATAGTGAAATGCTAAAACTATATTATAATGTTCATCTACTCATTGGTGCCATGTGTAACATCACTTACCTGAATTGGTGACAGCCACACCTGGCAGTGCATTAAAATCTCTTAAAAAGAACACATCTTTTGTAGCTCCTGCCCCAATGGAAACTCTGTAGCCAGTCCATAACTGGTACAGAAGTCTGACCTGCTAGTAGCAGCCCTGCTGTGTAAAAAGGAATACATGACAGACCTCCAACAGAAGAAGGTATGCCTGGCGGAAAATAGTTACAGAGCAAGCCTCCTATGATCCCCTACTCTCATGGGGACTGGTGCCGAGATTAACCAGAGGAGGAGAGTGGGACCCAGGTATGCAGAAGATGACTTTTTCAGACCAGCCGCTTCCAACTTCTGTCAAAGAGCAGTGGTGCCTGTTCTCCTCCAGGAGGGAATGCTTCCTACCCCCACTGCACATGAACACATAGATGGGGGGGGGTTGCAAATTTCCCCTTCTGTGCCTGATGAGAGGCATCAAGCCTGTAGGTATTTAATTTTCTCATGTTTTCCTGTTTTCAGAAGTGACTCAGGCACCTAGGAGACTGAATCCTACTGACTTTCAATGCTACTTGGGCTCCTAAGTAGCTAAATTACTTTTGAAACTGGGACTTGGGTTCCTAAGTTATTTGGTACTTTGGAAAATTTTAGCCTTTATTAAATACAACAGAAGGCACGTCTGTTCTAAACTCCTACAGTTAGAGATGAGAGGTGTTTAAAAATGTGTGGCCTGAAAAGTAAAGGAACATTGGAAATGGAAAGTGTCAGTTTTATAAAAAGGCCTTCAGCTTTACAGTTCTAACAGGCAAAACACTATTTTTTTATTTAAAAACAAAATTAGATCCAGATCACATATAAGACCAAGGAAATGGAACTAAATAACACATTTTAGTGCTACTCCCAGAGTGCAATCTCCAACTTGGGTAATTAAGGAGAGGATGATTTCTCTCCAGTGATCTCACTTTACTTTTGGATCTGGAAATAGATTTTACAGACTCACTAGAGAAATGTTATGCCAGGAATATTTCAAGAAGTACACATTAGTTATAGCTTCTGTTAATGAGTTCCATGATCTAGCTCCACTTCTCCTCAACATGCTGTCCCTTGAACTCTGCAGTCTTTCCCCTATTTGTCAACTGTTTCATTGCTCCATGGAACACAGCTATCATGGGGTCAGGAAGGCGGCGGTGTGAAAGGAGTTAGGGTGCATCCTCTGTTTTATCTCAGGAGGGAGCTAGTGCAGAGATCAGAGCACTTTTAGGTAGACTTAAGAGCTTCAAGGCAAACCTTGGTCTATGAAAAAATATGTTCTACAATTTATTTATTATCGTTATGTGAGATTTGGGAATTAAAGTTAGATTTTCATTTGCCTAGACTGTTTGTTTGTATGAACCAAATCAAAGCACAATTAGATTTGTTTTCCTTACTTAATATATCTGAATATTACATCTTTAGACTTCCACAGCTCAACAAGAAAGCTATAAACCAAGTTAATAGCCTACATCTACTTTAACCAATGCCTCTCGTGCATTATACACTTTAATTAGCTCTTGTCAGAACCCATGAGAACACAAGCCTCCCATAACGTTGATATTCCATCAAATAGATGGCAAACTGCCAGTTTTTGTCCAGTTTATGTGATGTATACTGTAAACACTTGCATTGCTACTGAAATTTACACTCTAAACATTTTGTCTGTTGACATTGATGTGTGTATTAAAAAAAACCTGATTCAAAATTCTTAAAAAAACAAAACCTCTAATATTCATCTGCTAAATGAATTGAAACATAGTGTTGGGAAATGAAGTGAACTCAGTGCCATTTCTGTTTATCAGGGTATCAGGGCACTGCTTTGTTCATTCCAGCTGCAGAATGGACATCCCAGGCATGTCCTTGATGGCAGTGGTGAGGGATGAACTGCTCCCAAACTGCGTTCCACCAAGTAGCCAGGATTAGCCCAGGCTGGGCTCCTGTGGCTGCTATTCAACCCCACTGCTTAGTTCCGGGTGGGGATGTGGTATATGTATGCCCTGAGGTAGAGCGCTCCAGCCAGCCCCAACTTTAATCTACCCACCTACCCTCACTCCATTCTTGGTGTAGTTTGTTCATGGCCGCTGCTTGTGGGGAATCTATGGTGATTCACTTGGAGTGCTTTGGCTGGTTGCCTCTATAGTTGGGGAAAATATATAATGCATATTGTCATGAGCAGTCAGGGGATTTTTCATCTTTCTCAGGGTGCTGTGGTGTATTATGTTTGTCATACCTTTGTGAGGCAGGCACACAGATCAGAATTGTGGTGGTAGGAGGAACTAGCTTATGGTTACCAAATCCCATTACAGGGCTAAGACACTTTTGGCCAGGACCTGTTGTGCTATGTTGACTTCAGAGTCTTACACAGCTTGACACACCCTTCATTGGGACCCTCAACTCTCATGTGAGGCAAGAGTGGGCTGGTGTCTCTGACAATTGATTCCATACACCCAACCCTGTGGTTCCTACTGCCCATAGATCCTTCTTACAGCGACAATTCCATGCATATTCCCTTACCCACTAATTAAATTGTTGCTTCAACCCTTTTATGTATGTGCTTCAGTTGGGGTGTACCCAGTCCACGCATCTTTCTCTGGGGTGTACCACCCATACATGTAATGGACTGAAAGGACACATTGACGAGCTCCGGTTGCACCCGCTCCCGCATATTCGCCCATAAGGAAGTATTTCCAGCTCCAGCCAAGTTGGGGCCAGCTTAAATCAGGATCCTTCCAGATAGGTAATATGAATGCCAGTAGGGTTACATTCTGCAAAGTGGTTAAATTGTCATATTCTCAACGTTCCAGGGGAGACTTCATGCCCAGTCTAGTATGTACATAACTGCAAGCCTAAAGATTGTTCTTTATGGAGGTACCATTATGATTACACATGGTAACACCACACCCCAATTGTGGAACCCCATAACTCAAACACCCCAGGAGACCAGACAGTTATATGTTTTGGGGGCCCTCCGTGACAAACCACATGCCCAGATGACTCTGTTTTCCACTGTCATTCATTATGACATATTCTAAGGAATACCATGCAATATTTCCTGATAAATTTGCTATTCTCTATCGGATTAGGATTCCCACTTCAATTCATACACTACATACCAACATTGCCAAATTTCCATGGGGGATTAGTAGTAGTTTTCCACGGGTAAATCTTTAAAATTCTCCTCTGCTTCATTACCACCACTTTGGGGTGTAACAGTTCATGTGTTTCCTCATTTTGCCACTTTACATCGCGGGATCTGGGCAGAGTTTACAATAGTGACAATTGTGATTAGCAACAACGATTTTTCCATTCCAGGCCAGGGAATCCTTGGTTTCCCCTTTGTAGGTCCACCTGTAATATGCACGTAACAATTTATATATTTTTCTTTTTAGCCCCCATTTTGTACCTTTTTTATTAGCGTGCAATAAACCCATTTCCATTTTCTATTTTCTGTTCCCAATAGCAGCAGGCTGGGCCCCAACTGGTTAAAGACTAGGTAAGGAACCCTCCATTTAGGAACTGGGAATGGATGGTATTCTCCTGGAATGCGGTATATCATTTGATTCCCCCTGTTGGGTAGATCGTGCTTTCCAGGCAGTTATACCATGTATTAACCTTAGCTGCTATATACATTAATTTTTCTTGTAAAATATCCACTAAAATAATGGTAATAACAAGAGAAACACAAAACACACAATACAATCTTTGTCGTGACAGTAGACCCATGGTGTTCTGGGTTGTTCTTTTATTAGCGCTAGCTTGCCCACAGTATCTGAAAAACAAAATAAACATTTCCCAGCCCCTTGGTGGGGACAGATTATTGCTTAAAAATACCCCTTTCTTTTGCAAATTCTTTTGCTGAATGCAGAAAAACAGAAGAATTACCTTTATACTTTTTGTTTTGTTCTATAGGCAGGCTAGGTTTTTACCCTTAAAGGTAAAGGGTGAATTATTCCATTGTTTATTTATGAAATTTATGAGGTTGTGTACCTCAGTTTCCCCTCTTGTAATGGTTTTTCTGCTGTGCCAAGTTTTAAGTTTATTCACAGGTAATAGCTGAGGCTTTGACATGAAATTTGCTTTCAATTACCATTTTTAGCATGCTTAAAAATTTCCCCCCAAAATCATACACATTATACATTTTTACCGGATTACTCACTAGCATTTATTCTAAGGTTTAACATTGTGATAATCAGATTACTTAAAGCCACTTTAAGGCTCAGCGTTGTGCATTTCACCCCTGCTGTTTCTCCAGAGGGGCACTGTCTTTTAACTTTTTTTTGTTTGTTTGTTCCCCTCCTTCAGTTATTAGCTGCTTTTTTTATTACCCAAAAAAAAGATACAGAATCTTTCCCCATTCTTCCAGTTCTGGCTGCCCCAGCCAGGAACATATTCTATAATTTTTATTTAAAAAGATATTATGGAACATGGAAGTACCCAGAGGGTTATAAATGCTAAATACCAAAGCCACATCACACTATCTGCCCCTGTCTAGCACAAGGGTCTGTCAGTGTTGCAACTTTGAATGAGAAATTGAAATGGAATTTTAGTGGCATTGTTTTTTTTATCTTAAAAAATAAAATAAAACCAATTTATTTTAAACCTACAAACAGGATTTTATAAACCATGAGTGCTGGTTTAGGTTCTTAAATCATTACATGATTATACAAAAAGATTCACACACACAAATTCTTTTTTTGCTCAACACCCTTTGCACTGCTTTTATTTTTTTATACAATTGTATTCCGATTACAGCTTGTACAACTAGAGACAGTCAAGTTAAGTTCCAAGAGAAACCCCTTACATTCCTATAGTGATTTTAATTAACTCATTCAATAATTAAATAATATAGATCAGAGTATTTGGCTGCTTGCTGCTTGCAGCAGTCCTTTACAGTCCATTTCTGTGGGAAAAGGGCCCATTTTCACTCAAAATAGCTATACATGCACCTGGGGGTCAAAAACATAGTGGTGGTAGTAGCCACCTGACCTCCTTGTTTAACTGGTATGTCTAACTACCAGGAGTCCATTCAATGTAACTTTACCGAGTTGCACATATATTTACATTTACATAACTGGGTTTTATTTTTAAACCATAAATTCTCCTTTTAGAACACCACAACTACTACTCTTTAATATTTTTACAACTGTTATCTTTTAACATTTTCACAACTCCCAACTGTTTACTTTTCTTCAAACTTTCCCCAAACTTTGTAGTATTAATTTCTACAAAGCTACTTGTAATTATTTACTTAAAGTTGTTTACTTGTGCATTCAATTTTTTAAGGTGGTATGTTTTGCTTGTAATGACTTAGCCACCAAGTACAATCCCTGCAACACAGCTGCCTTACCCTGTGCTTCCTTTACCTTGGGATTGTCTGTCATGCTTTGTTCAAACAAACTTTTTACTAAGTATCCAAAGTACCGTCCATTAAAACTTCAGAAAACTAAAAGTGTGGCCCACAATGTTACCTGTGCTTCAGGTTGAGAACCACAGTGCCCCTTCCTCAAACCTGCCCACACCCTCCTATGGCCAGTGCCCCTGCCCAGAGACCCCTCCTGGAGTGGGGTCAGGAGTGGAACCCTGGGTGCAAGACAGGCAGCAGCCCTGGACCCGGCCATGTGAGGGTGGCCGCGGCCTTTAGCACACACACGCAGGCTGTGGGTTGAGAACCACTGTGTTAGGGCATTGATCCACAATGAGCATTCAAGATCATTTACTTCTGAGTTGTCAATGACTTGGAAATGGGTAACACTGTTTTTTGATTGAGAGTGCCAGTCCCTTTCTGCCCACCTAATCCTTCCTAAATAGGTTATAAGTAGTGATTTTTACATCCCAATCATGTTTATCTTCCCATTGGATTTTAGTCATACCAACTAAGTCAAATTTATGATTATAAATGAGCAATTTCAAATCCAGGCTCCTAGCACAAGCAATGAAAGAGTTTGAAAGAACTAAGGGCTGGATTGTGGCTGGCCCTTGCACAAGCACAAAGGAGGGGAAAGAGTAAAAAACCTCCATTCTTTGTATGACCTATGTAAGGGCCTGTTAAATTTGCAGCCCCTGCATTAAAGAGAGTGCTTCCAAGATGCAAAAAAGCAGAGGGGTAAGTAAAGAACCCAGAAACACTGCTATTGATTGTTTATCTGTATGCTTATACATTTTGAAGGGTTCAAAGTCCATTAGAAATTCACCATCAGATTTTATATACAATCCAGTCTTTGTATATATGCTCAATAGTATGATGTATTTCCTTAGAACTGTAATGTATCAGTTTATCTAAAACCTCTCCAGCTCTTGATATGTTTGTTTCCTAGATATTGAATATTGTGCAGTGAATGCATCACATCAGCTATAAGGAACAATAACACTGCTCTACAGCCAAAATGCTTCTGAAATAAATGTAGTCAAACTTTACTAATTCTGGGTCACTGAGAACGAAAATGATGCTTAAAATTGTTGATTGGCTCTAGTTTTCAAGATATGCTATTGGGTCAGTATATACGACCCTTGACTTGGGAATGGCAGAGGATAAGTGAGTTATAAAGGGAAGGGATCTCAATTTAAACCAGAAATGACTAAAATACATCTTTGACTGGATCTATGAATAAATCTATGACTGGGTTTGGACAGTACTTGCTTTTTAGGCAAAACAATGAATGATGCAATCTGAAGCTGGTATTGCGTCATACATTATATGAATTGCATCATGTTATTCCTAGAAGTCCTGGATGATGCAATCATAACGAAGCTTACATCACTCTGCTGAACAAATTGCCCTATATCAGCTCTAGAAATCATACAGTGTCGTGCTCTCTTACTTGTCAGTGTTTGATTTTGCAAAGGGACACATTTCTGTTTACCCAAAGTGAGCAGAGATGCCTCGTACTTGTGTGAACAGTGCAGATAACTTCTGCTATGTTTGTGGTGAACTGACTTTTGCATCACAAAAGCGCAGTATAACCACTATGGTTAAGAAAGCCTATCCCCTTTATTTTGGCTGCAAAATTGGAGATCAGGACAAGAGGTGGGCCCCACACATATGCTGCAACACTTGTGCAACAAATCTTCGCCAGTGGTTGAACAGGAAAAGGAAATCTATGCCTTTTGCAGTGCCAATGATTTGGAGAGAGCCAACAGATCATACCAGCAATTGTTACTTCTGCATGGTGCCTCCAGTTGGGAAAGGTGTGTCAAAGAAGAAAAAGTGGACTGTGCATTATCCAAACATTCCATCAGCTATACGCCCAGTACCCCACGGAGAAGGACTGCCGGTTCCTGATGCACCAGAATCATTCTCACTTGAGTCAGACGAGGAAGAGGATGAAACTTCTGGTCCTGAACCATCAATGTCACAGGACCCACATTTTCTCCCATCCTCCTCCTCTGAACCACACCTCATAACACAAGGTGAACTGAATGACCTTGTCAGGGATTTGGAACTACCCCAGAGTAAGGCAGAGCTGTTGGGCTCCAGACTACAGCAGTGGAATCTCCTGGCAGGTGATGTTAGGGTTTCCATGTTCCGTGACCGTCAAAAGGATCTTGTCTCATTCTTTTTCATGGAAGGTGATCTTGTAGCCTGCAACAACATCGATGGTGTGATGGCAGCCCTCAACATCGTTCACGATCCAGATGAGTGGAGACTGTTCATTGATTCATCGAAGACGAGTCTTAAAGCTGTTTTACTGCATAATGGCAATGTTTTGCCATCAATTCCAGTTGGTCATGCAGTCCATATGAAGGAAACCTAGGACAACATGAAACAACTTTTGAGGTGCATAAACTATGACCAACATCAGTGGCAGCTTTGTGGCGATTTGAAGGTTGTTGCTCTCTTGCTTGGTCTGCAGACTGGATACACAAAGTACTGCTGTTTTCTCTGCGAATGGGATAGTTGTGCAAGAGATTCCCACTACATCAAGAAAGATTGGCCACTCTGACAGTCATTGGAGCCTGGGAGGAAAAGTGTTCAGCATCCACCACTTGTTGAATCAAGGAAGATTTTGTTACCACCCTTACACATCAAGCTGGGTCTGATGAAGAACTTTGTCAAAGCCATTGACAAAACACAAGCAGCTTTCAAGTACCTCCGTGGAAAATTTCCAAGGTTAAGTGAAGCTAAGATAAAGGAAGGTGTCTTTGTTGGTCCTCAGATTCGTGAACTTCTTCGAGATGATGCATTTGACCATGCACTGCGTGGCAAGGAAAAGACAGCATTGAAAGCCTTCCAGTTAGTGGCAATAAATTTTCTCGGAAACAACAAGGCAGACAACTACAGGTTGTTGGTGGAAAACCTCCTCAAGGCATACAAAAGCCTTGGTTGCAACATGTCACTAAAGATACATTTTTTTGCACTCTCATCTAGATTTTTTTCCACCAAACTGCGGAGCAGAGAGCGACGAGCACGGCGAGCGATTTCACCAGGACATTGCAACAATGGAGAAACGCTATCAGGGCAAATGGAGCCCATCAATGCTTGCAGACTATTGCTGGACAGTGACAAGAGATGCTCCATTTAATGAATACAAGAGACAAGCCAAGAAGCGCCGAGTAGACACTGAATAGGACTAAACTATGTACAGAATAGTTTTTTGCCTTTTGTTTCATAATAAATTTTATTTATATAACCCTTTTGCTGATTTTTAAAGTGTTACATAAACAGGACAGGTGAAACATTATCATGTAAAGCAACCATAAACACATGAAAAGACCTAGGTTTACAATTTATGATTAAAACTCTACTATCTACACAATATACATAGACATAAAATGTAAAAACTTAAATATCTTAAACAGTAGCCAATCAGTTGTTTTAATTGTCATATTTGAATTCAGCACATCAAAATAGCACATTTTGTCTCTGAAGCAGACGACTTCTCAAAAATTGTAGACCAGTGTAACAGTTAACATGCCCATTTCTCCATAACTACTACAAATGGAAATCTAGTCAAGTTATTAGTTTTCTTGGCATAATAGCAGACTTCCATTTATTGCAATCAAGTGGACAAACCTACATTTGTGTAAATAATACATTGAAGAACAAACTCATAAATCCAATAATAAAGTCAATGGGCCAATTTCATCCCTCATGTAACTCCTGGGATGAATTTGGCACAGTAGCTTTTATGTGTATTGGTTTAGAATAGCTTATGTCCTGAATTAACTGAAGGTCTGATAGTGCATTCAAGTGACTTTATATTTATTCTGTGCTTTGGAGTTCTGTCTATATAATTTCACTTTAATGATAGAATTTGGGTGGTTTTGCTTTGTTTACCATTTTGGTTCACTCATTTTAATTAGTCATAAATTTGTAGCTTTTTAATAGTAATAAAAGTGTTGGCACATACTGGCACTGCAGTGTGTATAGGAGAAATGTGGTGCTCCACAAACTTCATGGGCTCTAATTAGAAGATTGAATTTAATACACTTCTTTCCCTAAGTAATATTGGATTTTATACATGATTTATAAGATCTGAAAGGCCAAAATAATGTACAGAGTTTAATAGTCAGACTGTAGACTGAGGTTCCCTGACTTTTGGGAAAGTGCAGCTGAATTTAACTTGATTGTGTATTAACTGTTCAGGAACATCCCTACTGTTTCTAGAAGTGTTTTGTAATTATTTCTTTTTCTAAACAAGAATTTTTTTAAGAAGATGCCATCCTCTTTTAGCTAGCTAATTTCTAAGATACATCTATTACAGTTTCTTTACCCTGGACGACTTTCTAGAATGGAGGGAGGATGTTAGAGACCCCATTTCAGCAACGTAGGCCTGGTCCACACTAACCCCCCACTTCGAACTAAGATACGCAACTTCAGCTACGTGAATAATGTAGCTGAAGTCGAAGTACCTTAGTTCGAACTTACCACGGGTCCAGATGCGGCAGGCAGGCTCCCCCGTCGATGCCGCGTACTCCTCTCGCCGAGCTGGAGTACCGGCGTCGACGGCGAGCACTTCCAGGAACGATCCCAGAAGATCGATTGCTTACCGCCGGACCCGGAAGTAAGTATAGACCTACCCGTATTTAAGCATGTGCCTACAAGTTAGACATATAACTGGCCAGATTGGGACCACAAGGCATGCTGGAGGTCAGTCTTTTCCAGTTATGGAAATCAGAAGTTTTGTATATACAGTTGTCTGATAAGTGTCCTTGGAATTTCTTAGGGAGAAACAACACATTATAAAATGTCTTTCTGGGTAAGAGCTCTTAAACTTCATTAGGCTGGAGTTTGTTTTGCATTTCAGTGCAATTTTGAGAAATGTGCATTATGGGTTGGAAGTGAAAAAGAGCTTTCTTGTGGAGATGAGGAGCGTGAGAGTCCATTTAGATAGTATGATCATAAAATCATAGAAATGTAGGAGTGGAGGGCTCCTTGAGAGATCATCTAAGCCAACCCTCCACACTGAAGCAGGACCTGTCTAACCTGTTCTTAAAACCTCCAATGATGGGGATTCCACAACCTTCCTTGGAAGCCTATTCCAGTGCTCAACTATCCTTATTAGAAAGAGGTTTCTAACGATACCTAACCTAAATTTCTCTTGCTGAAGATAAGCCCATTACTTCTTGTCCTACCTTCAGCGAGCATGCAGAACCATCCTCTTTATAACAGCCTTTAAGAGTTTTCAGATATGTTATCAGGTCCCCCATCAGTCTTTTTTTTCAAGACTAACTATGCACAGTTTTTTTTAACCTTTCCTCATAAGTCAAATATTTTATGATGTGTGATTAATAAGACACATCAACTGCAGTTGGGATGGATGTTGGTGTTGTCTGAACTGTTGATTTCCTTGATTTTTAGTGATTGTGTTGATAGGAAAGTCACGTGAGTAATCTTAACTATAAGAAAGATGAAAGATAAAGGTACATGAAAGATCATCTAACATCGGTGAGGGTATTAGAAGCAAAGGATCCACAATTATGAGACTAGTAGTACAGGGAATGATCTTACAATATGAAGGGAGACACATCTTGGACCAGCTGGTGTAAATAAACAGTTTCATTAAAGTCAACGGAGCTGCAGTGATTTGCAGTAGCTGAAGAGCTGGACTCTTTTATGAAGCCTAAGATGTAAAGATTTAGTTGCCTTTTTATTTTTTTTTAATTTTTAGTTGAAAAGATCTTATTTCTTTTTGCATATGTTACATCAGTCATGACTGATGTAAGATGCAGCAAGTTTTTTAGCTCTTCAACTTCTGCATTCAGAACAAAGCAACAACCCAGGATGCCTCCAGAAAGGGAAAACTACAAATAAAATTAATGCACTTTAAGATGCTTTATAGTTTATACAGAAAAATGTATTTGGTGGCTTAAATTGATCATTATTTCACACTTTTTTCAAATCAAAGTTCTCAGCAAGAAATATGGAGAAATGAAGGAAGACGACAAATTTTTCATGAAATTATTGTAGTATCTCTTAAAAGGACTTCCGTGACATATTTAGTTCAAATTAAAATTGAATTGTATACCCAGTATGCTAAATTGTCATGTATGTAATGTACTTCTTTAAACATGACTATAATAGAATGTCAGACTCTCATACATGATAGGGATACAGGCTTGCTCTATTGATTCATCCTGATATCAAGTGCTTGAACTCTGCCTAAAGAACAAGGTAATGACTGCTACATCATAGTGGCATATGCATCTTGTTAATTATAGCCAGAATATAAAATGAGTTGAAGTGTCCCTCACAGGCAGAGGTAATTAGGGCAGGGATGGAAGAGGTCATGCAGGGAAAATCCAAGGCAGGCCAAGTTTGGGGAGAAAACTTAAGCACATGTTATCTGATAGTGTGTCATCACTGCAGAGGGAACTCAAGTTATCTAAATTCAAGTTATTTCTCTCAAGTCAGCCTAGCTCAAGTGAGAGCAGCCACACTATGAAATAACACTAGCAGTGCTGTGTCCGCACTGGCGCTGTGCACACTCGTGTGTGATACTAAGACTTCTGAGGGCATATTCCATGGCTCTTTGTGCAGCCGTATGCTGAGCTGCTCTATGAATTCTTTGCCAGTGAATTGTGGGAGAACTTGTCCTTTCTGGACACATGAGGGAATTGTGGGATGGCATTGAAGGACCAATGGCACTTGAGTGGAGCTAGCCTGCATCCATACTGCAGAACAGTCATGTTAGCAGCTGACAATCTGTGTTAACTCTTGCTTTAGCCCAGGGGTCGGCAACCTCTGGCACGCGGCTCGCCAGGGTAAGCACTCTGGCGGGCCAGGCTGGCTTGTTTACCTGCCGTGTCTGCAGGTTCGGCCGATCATGGCTCCCACTGGCCGCGGTTCACTGCTCCAGGCCAATGGGGACAGCGGGAAGCCGCGGCCAGCACATCCCTCGGCCCGTGCTGCTTCCTGGAGCAGTGAACCGTGGCCAGTGGGAGCTGCGATCGGTCGAACCTGTGGACGCAGCAGGTAAACAAACTGGCCCGGCCCGCCAGGGTGTTTACTCTGGCAAGCCGCGTGCCAGAGGTTGCCGACCCCTGCTTTAGACTACGTCCCCTGACAGGCCAGCCACTGTACTCAAGGTAAGAGTTTTTGTGTGTGGATGGGACTCAAGTTAGGATAACGCTTGAATGGTAACTTGAGCTAACTTTGCAGCGAAGACAAGCCTTGAGTTAGCAAAAAACCCAAATTACTGGAAGAGGATACATTTGGATTAGGCACAGTGGATTTATATTCTGTTCAGAGCAGAATGGGAAATCCATCTGCTTACTATTGCTCTATATTAACTATATTTAAATGGGGACTTTAAGGCTGCATTGTACATGAAATGTTGAAGTAGAGATAAGATATGTAAAGTAAGAATGAAATCACTCTTCCTCACAAAGAGAAGAGGAGACAAAATTAGATTTTGCTCATGTAATTTTCCAGAAAATAAGTTTGTTTCTGAAGAAACAATGAAACACATTTCTTGAACTGCTCTACTGATTTTCACAGAGAAAGAGGAGTCTTTGAAGTGGACTCAAAATATTCTGAAATACTCAGTGTTCAGTAAAGCAGAACAAAAGAACTGTTCATTCTAGATGGAAATTCAAAACCCATGGGACAGAATCTAAATATTCAGAAATTAAAAGTAAACAGGGAATTCTGGCAAAATTGTTCCACCCAGAAAATGGCAAACATACAAAATAACTTGAATTGCCAAGTAAAACTATGATTGGTATTAGTGAGTCTAGGAATTGATGATAGAAACAGAATAGAATCTGGTTTTATATGGCAATTTTGATGTTCAATTACACTGCATTTCTTTATGATGGATACTTGTAGTACACTGCTGTATTAACCACATGGCCATATGTGTCTGTTTGGATTTATGTGTATGATCAGTGCTCACTGTCTAATGGTCACTGTTAGAAATTCCTCTAAATCTATGCAGATTACATGTGTGCTGTATGACTGAAATATGACCATTCATAAAAATGATAGTGCCACTGTTAGACAATTGCAACAAATCTTATACAAAGTATGTCATGTAAGGTGTCAATGGAAAAGTTATGACTTGCTAAATAAGATTATCCTGTTTAAATCCTTGTATCATCACTGTATCTGAAGTTATGAATATTGGCTATATATCTATATCCCAAATGTGTGAGTTCCTGGGGCAACACCCACCACGTAAAATCTACATTGAAGCCAGACAACTTTGTGTTGATGGCCTATCAAAGACATGTAGCTCTCACAATGAGACATAGAAGAAACTCTTTCCACCCAGATAGTTCTTCCTGCAGATGCTCCAGGCTCCAAGGGACTTACCTCCTGTGAGTCATTAAGCCATGTAAGGACATGTGATATACTCATGTGACCCTGGATTCCATCTTGTGCCACTAACTTTCCACAAGCTTGGCTATGAGCTTTGTTTGGGACAGTAAAATTCCAAGCACAGGGCAAAAGGTATAAAAGACCCCTGAAACATCTCCATCTTGCCACTTTCCTGCTCTGTTTCTCTGGATTGTGGATTTACAACTGGGAGGAGCATATTGATTAAGGACTGAGGGCCTTCCAATATTTTGGAAGTTACCAGAGAGATTTTACAAGCCAGCAGTCTATAACATCACTGCTACAAACCTGATATAAAAACATTGTCATTATTGTATGTATATGATCTACTAACCATTTTAATTCTCTTCTTTTCTTTGATAAACCTTTAGATTTTAGTTACTAAAGGATTGGCACCAGTGTGATTATTGGCTAAGATATGAGTTATACATTGACCTGGTTGTGTGGCTGATCTCTTGATTGATTGTTTGATTACATAGTTTTTCAATAACTACTCATCATAAAGTCAAGTGTGTGGGTGGTGAGATGAGGGCTGGGATGCCTAAGGAGACTGCATCTCCTTCTTGTTAACTTCTGTCTCACGACACTGGTTTACTTTTGTTACTAGCTTGGTATAGCTGGGTGGGTTCTCTGCCACCTGCACGGTGCTAAATAGGCTGCTGGGTGTCTGCACAGCTTACATGGAACTTAGCCCGTGACCTATCGGTGACTTTTACTAAAAATATGCATGACAAAATGGGGAGCTGCGGGGTCCCCCCACCGCCCATGGCACCACTGGGAACTGTAGGGTGCCCACGGCAGCTCCCAGGCACTGTGGGCTGAAATCACAGAAGTCTCTGGAAATCACAGATTCTGTGACTTCCATGACCCCCATAACAAAATCATAGCCTTACACATAGTTAAGCTTTATTTCCAATCTATAAATGGAGGTCACTTAGTCCAGCACTTTTCACACACACAACATTCTTTTGGGAGCATAGAAATATCAGAAATGCCAGTGGCATCAGACTGGTGGTACTTCTAGTTAAGTGTCCTATGTCTGACAGTGGCCTGTACCAGCTGCTTTAGAGGAAGGTGCAAGAACTCCTGTAGCATACAGTGATGGAATAACCTCCCTGTAGGGAAACATTTTCCTAATCCCAGACAATTGGTTGGTTTATGCCCTGAATCATGAGGGCTCATATCCCTTATAGGATTTTTTTTATCTTAATTTAACTGTGAATGTTCTTATGATTCATATAACTGTCTAATCCTCTTAATCCTGTTGAGCTCCTGGCCTCACTGAGATCTGTGACTGGGAGCTCCACTGTGGCAGTGAGGCTAATTTTCCATTCTCTCTTTATAAAATGTATTTCTTCCTCTATCAGCTTTAATGTGTTCCCTTTTACTGCCGCTAGTCTAGTGTTCTGAGTATGGTAAAAAGGACATTGATTTACTTTCTTTATGGGCTAGCTTGCCATTGAGCTCTAAGCAGATGCACAGAGGTCTAAGGGGGGATGCAGGGCCCTGCCATGCCCAGCACAGCCATGCAGGATTTACCCAGATCTCCAGTCTTGGCACAGGGGGCTGCTACTCCTCCCATGACCATAAGTCATGGGGTGGAGTGGGGAAGAACAAGGACAGAGCAATGGCTCCACTCTTTCCCCATATCCCACCTAGAGAGCTGAGCTGAGGTATGTGTGAGGGGGAGTAAATTGCACCATGTAAATTGCTGCAATAAGTTATTTTCTCCTTCCACCCCTCACCTCACGCTCCCAGACCAAGACAAGAACATGGTGATTCTGTCACAGTATCCTCCCAGGGCTCTCCTGGGGTGGCACAGCTCTGCACCAACCCATGGCTCAGGGGAAACTCTCTCAAGCTCAAATGGCCCTCATTATTTTAGAAAAGATGGGTGAGGTAATATGTTTTACTGGATCAACTTCTGTTGGTGAGAGAGAGAGAGTTTTCGAGCCACACAGAGTTGCTTCTCTCTCTCTCTCTCTCTCTCACCCTCACCAACAGAAGTTGGTTCCAATAAAAGATATTACCTCACCCACCTTGTCTCTCTAATATCCTGGAATCGACATGGCTACAACACTGCAAACACTACTTTACTTTATGTACTACTTCTGTGTAATCTCTAACTTTTTTGCCTTTAAATGACAGTCATCTGCTACAGAAGACATTTTCAGCCTCTAATAATTTCTGTTCCTCTTCTGTGGCTCCTTTTGGCTATAATCTTTTTGAGATGGGATGAGCAGGGCTCACCATCAATTGGTATATAGAAACATAGGGTTAAAATGGACTGCAAGGGTCATGGTCTTACCCATATATATAAAATAAAATAGTATATTCTATACAAAATATTACACTGAAAGCACTCAAAAGACAGGAAATGCTATATTAATATATTAGTATATATTGCTGAGAAATATGGAAATACCATACTAATATGTTCAGTACTATTCTCTGCCTCATTCTTAATACAACCTAACAATATTTCCTCCTTTTTTCTGCTTCCTTTGTAGAGTCTCATGTCTCACATTGAGATCAAATTTATAGCAGATCAGTGGAGGGGGAGGTGCAAAAAGGGCTTATATCTCATCTTTGCTCTGCCCTGATCCTGGTGCAGCTGTATGGAGGGCTGCTACCCTATTCTGCAGTACTGCTGCCTTAGAGGTCCTGAAATTCATGCCAGCTGCAAACTGCCACAAGAGGCCAAAAACATAACTCTGCATCATGCCAACCCTCAGGTATCTCAGAACTTATGACCTCTGTCTTCCAGCTAACCTGTGCCAGCAGCAGGGAGGGGGAATGCCATAAAAGCTCTTCGTCACTGGATAATCACCTTTACATGGGGATCATCCTCTTTGGAGGAGTTGCATTGGTTTTAGGGCTCATTGTGAAGTGCATCATGGCTGTGTTGCACTTGAGACTGAGGCCCTAGATATTTAAAATCTTGAGGCATTCTCTTTCAGGTGGTTATAATAAGAGGGTCAGAATTCATGCCTATTCTGCAGCACTTGATGCTTTGACTGCCCTACGAAGTCTGAATTGCTGACTGTCCAGGTGTCTAGTAGGCCTTATATATCTGTCTGCATATTTGTGATGCATGAACTACAGTTCAGAAGCAGAGCCAGCAGAAAGAGAAATCTTACTGGAGAGAAACTAAATAGGCTGCAGTCAGAAATGTATACCAGATCAAAAGAACCTGCGACAGATTCTTAAGCCCCATCAGTATCAGCTGAAAGCATTAAAATTTCAGTTAAAATGTACTTTAACAGACTACAATAATAACGGAAAGTGTAAAAACTGCTAAACATGCCAGAATCAGCCTTCTGCTATGGTTGACAAGCTTATTTGAAACCTTTCACTTGAACATTTTTGGCACAGCAGTATGGTGTTAAAATGCAAATTACATTTTGCAGAGAACAGGGGAGAAACCCAATCTTTAATTGAATTTTCCTTGATTCAAAAGGTTAGAGTCCCTGCTGGAAAGGAAGTTACATTGTTTCAAATCTGAATTTCCCATCAGACAAGTTTTTTTTTTTGCGGTAGCGTTCCCTTCTCTTCCCTCCTTTTGTGCTTCAATTTGCCTTAAGAACCTTTCCTGCTGCCTGAGGAAGTTGGTACAAAGACTCACGAGGACACAGGTTATTTTTTATATATATATTGTAATATGAACATGTTGGCTAACAGAGAAGAAAATAAGCACTTTTCACTCCATTAAGTACTACAGTCCTTTATTTTTGTATTCTGTATCATCTATAGCTCCATATTCATTTTTAAAAAATGATAAAAATATTTTCTTATAGCATTTCTTCCTCTCTTATGGACCAATGATAGTCCTCCTTATGCAGGAGTTTAGCATACTGTAGTAAACTTACTAGTGTGTGTATGCATCACCAGCACCTTCTGGATGGAATCAAAACTAAAGAAATTATGCCATAGGCATACTTACTGCTTAACAGCAATGGGTGTTAGCTGAAGTGACAGTAAACCGTACTTCTAGAGCACCAGGATCTGAGTTCTAGCCCATTTATTGTCAAAAAGTTCCAAGAGGCCATGGTTTGGAACACAGTGACAGCTGCAAAGTCCCTGGGTGCTCATGGTTTTTGCAGAAGACTGTGCAAATCTCACTGGTATAATGATCACATCAGGATTTGCATAATATTTGGTGATGCATTTGAGCTGTTCTTGAAATTTCTACAAGACACTTTCATATCAACACAAGCATACTTTCTAAAGGTTAATCAAACCTCTCAACCTTTAGGAAGCTTCTGCACTTGTCCTCCCTTTGATTCTTCTCCGTTTCACTTCTTTACTTATTTTCAAGACCTGCCGAACATTTGGATAAGGTTTCTCCTTTTTAATGCATAGCCCCAAATGTTGCTAAAATGTTGCAGCTTTGCTGTTTAATTCATTTCTTTTCGCTTACTGCACATCTTCACATCCTGCTTCCATGTTTCACTTCTTACTCATGCAAAGTAATGTTGATTGGATTTAATGTGGTTTTTAATATTTGTTCTTTCACAGCCAGCATTCCTCTCAGTGCTTTGTTCTCACAGGCCTTCAAAACTGCTTTGAAATTTTCTTGAAAGCTAAATTCAGTCATGAGACTGGTGGTCTGAGACTGGTGGTCTGTCATAATAATATGGCATTTCATTTGTTTGTTTAAATCTCAGCGATTGTGTACTGGTATATTCAACTCTTGAAAAATAGCTGATTTCCCCCACCCCCACCCCCACCCCCCAAAGCAACCCTGACAGGAGCAGATTCTCTGGCCAGTTAAGTCTGCTTTGTGCTGCTCTGGAGGCTCAAAGAAAACTAACCTTAGATGGTAACATCCTACACCATTGCAGTGGCGTAGAGCCAGTGCAGAAGTTCTTTTGCCAGTTATCCTTCTGTCTCCTGGCATGGCAAGGGCAAAGGGAGCGTGGTGGAGTGTCCCTGAACCAAGATGATCTCTGGCTGCTGAAATGGCCCAAGTGGGCAGTTGCTCAGTCTTATGCCAGGTGCCAATCTTCAGGCTGTGTGCTCCATTTTCTGCTAAGGGTCAGACGGGTGTTACCAGCCATAGGTTCAGGAAGTCACAAAGGTCATTTAGTACTACTTTTGCCACTCCCTCACCCTGTTGCACTTCTGACAAGTGTAATTCATCAATCTGGAGGAACTGGACCAATGTGTGTTTGGGTTTAAGAACTTCATTAAAGTATTTTTTTTTTTTTGGTATTGTATTTTATTTACTATGAGGTGGCCTTCTATTCATCTCGGGAGTAAATTCAAAATTCTACTATCTGTTCCTACTAAAGGTATTGGGAATTTTTACAACAAAGTCAGACTCCTTTTCTTTTCAATCTTTTATCCATTCACTCCACTTTTCTAGCACTGGCATCCTAACTCTCTCCTTTCCATTTTCCACAATTGCAGCATTGTTGACATAAGCGCCATCAGCAGTTCCTGCAATTTGGAATTTACTGTAAAATAATCATACTTACCAGTAGAGCTAGATAAATAATTCATAATGAATTTAACAGATATTTCTTTTTTTCTTCTGTTTACAAATTGCTCATGCAATTCTCAGTTTATTGTTTTGAAACTTTCATGAACCTCTTCAGGGAATAATTACTTGTCTATAGATTGTTTGCCAGTAGCTTGAGGGAATAGTCAGTTTGTGTTGTCATAAGTCACGTTGTATTGTTTCAGTTCCATCAGGAAGATTTATGTAGCTGTCCAGACTACAATTTGAAATCCACTCTCTGTTGGATAGCTACATAAATCTTCCAATGAGGGAATGGTACCAATAGCATGTGACTTCAATAACTGACCAACACAGTCAGAACTGCAATTCTCATAACTGAATATACATTTTAAGATTTTACTTTTGGTGAATATTTCAGCTAAAACTCACTTTTGGTTAAGGAATACAGTAATGTTTGCACAAATTTTCATGAAAAACAAACATGAAAGGGTCATGAATATGGATAAATTTTAATAATTTACTTTCAGATTCAAATGAACATTAATTGAAAATTGTTTTCATTGTTCACAAGTCTTCTTAGTACTTTCACCATAAAAGTACTTTGCAAAATTAATTAATCTTTGATATCTTATTACCATTTAACATTAAGCCTTCATCTCTTTTCCAGATCTATATTTTCTCTCATGCTTAAGTTTCTTAATTTTTCTCCACTGTAGTTATTGGTCTTCTAAAGGGATGTTTTAATTTATCAGGCATTGTCTTTACACAGTAATTTTCTGTAACATCCTGTAGTGACCATATCCTGCCTGCTCTCTGTAATCCTATACATTCTCAAGGCAGACAGTTTGTATGAACAATACATATCTATATAAAATATAGACCCAATTCTCTACCTCCTTCATGTAGACTCCAATGCAAATTCAGTATGTGGAGCAGCTGCAGGATTAAGCACGACAGTTTGAAGTTTAAGAAATATTGGATGAAATCCTGACCTCATTAAAGCCAATGGCAAAATTCCCATTGTTTTTAATGGAGCCAGGATTTCACTGAATATTTTGGTTTACTTGTCTGTGAGATAACTAACTTTCATACCTGGCTAGGCAGCAGGTGAGCTGAGACTACTGGTTATCATACTAGAATTTGCTCACTTTTGTGCTACCTTGGCCTTCTCCTCTTTACTCCCTATTTGACTCATCCATCTTCTGCATCATGTCCTAAATGGGGGAGGGATAGCTCAGCGGTTTGAGCCTTGGCCTGCTAAATCCAGGGTTGTGAATTCAATCCTTGAGGGGGCCACTTAGAGATCTGGGGCAAAATCAGTACTTGGTCTTGCTCGTGAAGGCAGGGGGCTGGACTTGATGACCTTTCAGGGTCCCTTCTAGTTCTATGAGATAGGTATATCTCCATACACACACACTCTAGCTTGTGAGCAACCTGGGGGAAAGACTGTCTATTTCTTTCCATGCCTCTAGGGATGATTTACTTCCTGTCGCTTTAGGGCCCTGCTTGTACCCCTAGGCTCTACTTCAGTAAAAAAAATATATATATACTAATGAGAAGAATGTTTTGTGTGATACAGCAATATCTGCATAGTGTTTCTGTGAATTGGCTTCAGAAATCCTGGTATAAACTGAAAATATTACTAAAATCCAAAATTACAGCTTGTATTTTTCCCCAAAAGCCCCACAAATACTCTTAAGGATTTTTTTTTCTAAATAAAGCATAATTTTTAGAAATAAATTTTTTTTACTTTAACAGCCTACTTTAGAAACCACCTTTAAAAATCCAATAATATTTATTTCAAGACCTCTTAGACTCTTAGGCCTAGATCTTTGGGACCAACTGTGCTGTGCTGTGCTTGATACAGCACTCAAGGTGTAAGGAAGAGCAAATTTGACTTTGATATTTATTCCCCTTATTCTTAGGTCAGCCAGAAACCAGTTTGACCCCTAACACATCTTAGAACAACCTCTATTTCTACGATACCTTCAACAGGGTCGTTATAGTAACCAGGGATTTTTGGAGCACAGCAGCACTCTGTCAAAACTTTGTCACACTCCCAACATCCGAGGCTGAGAGAGTAAAGCCTGGAAATCTACCTGGGAATTCCCCTATGCTGGGGAGGATACTCCCCTGTTGTCTTAAAGCAGTTTGGCCTCTTTGGACCAATGAAGTGGCTCAAAGGAGCCATATCAGGCTGAAGGATTTGATCCTTTTCTCTTGATATTTGAACATGTATCAAAACTACATTAAAACCAAAGCAGCCAATATGAATTTCATAACTCCTGTTTTCCATGCTAATTATTTGAATAACCTCTGGGATTCGTGAAAGTAATTCTTCCTTACTAATTTTGTCCTTTAAAAAAATTGGCAAGGCAATTGCCCATGTGTTTACTTTTGAATGGAGTTGTAATTCCTGTGTCTGCTTTTTAAGTAACAAAACTTAGTTTGTTTAGTGGCTCACTGTGCCCCTAGATACTCCCTTTGTCAACCATCAGCATGGATTAATGTCGTCACATCTATGTGAACTGTCTAGGCTGTTTCACAGCCAGTAGTAGGAGCACAAAGCTAGAGATGGAACCAGGCCACAAAACATAGCCCCAGATTTAAACATGCATTATTTGGACATGTTCTGATTGGCATTTTTGTTCGTAAAGATTTGGCTCTGAAACCTCATTCAGATCAGATCTTTCATTTCAGGCCCAGTTCTATACAAGTATTAGCTTATTGAGGATCCTGACAAAAATATTCCTTCTATGTACAACTGGAAATTACAGACACACCCAAACATACAAATAAAAAGTTATCCAAGTTTTTTGAGCCTCAGAAGAGAGTTGACTGGTGTGAGCTGGCTGTCTTGTTACAGAACTGACTCACCCAATCCTAATTATAGTTATTATTTACTTTAATTCATGACTCAGAGGGGGAAACAAGGTCAATATTCTCTCCCCATTCCCTTTTGGGACACTAGCACTTTCCTTTTTTGCTTTCTGCTACTTCTATACCGGCACAAGACCAGCATGATTTGGCCCTAAACAAAGAAAGCCCATTTGGGCTCTAAGCCAACTCAGTGGGAGCTTTCCTATTGATTTCAACGTGTGTACTTACAAGCCTTACCTTACCTTAAACCTTACCTAATCTGCACACGGTTACCATCTGGAGAAATTGAGTGATGCTGAAAATTCAGTCCTTCCTTTTCTTGTTATCATTTGTAGGTCACTGCTTCTAATAAGTCTCAGATTTGTAGTGATTTTAATATTGTTGCCAACTGCTGAGCACTCCATTTTCTGAAAATCAGGTCCCTGTAATTGTCTCAAAGTGGATACCCAAGAGTTGAAAATCCCAATATTTTTAGTCATTTTTTAAGCTTTGGCAGCCGAAATGATGGGAGAAGAAAAAAAGAGAGATTAAGCGACTTGTCTAAGGTCATGCAGAAAGTCTGTGGCAGATTCAGGAATTGAATCAGATCTCCTGAGTCCCAGTCCAGTGCCTTCACCACAAAGCCATGACAATCTACCCCTATCTAGTAGACTGTTACTTACCTACTGTTCATTTGGAAATATTAATCATTTTGTTCTTCTGCCTTTCTTGGATGCTTCAGAGCCATTAAATGTGGTCTCGCCTAATTTACAATAAGTGGTCAGGTCTATTTAGCTAGACCAAGGAAATGAAGACCTTTACAGCACCCCATCTTCCTGGAACAAAATCAGTGATAACTAAGGATTTACCCTTTTATTCTGAAGCTCCAATTTAAGACTCCTATGAGGAAAAATATTTATTAAAATTAAGAAAAAATTGCAGAGAAAGTTCCAGTCATGCTAGGGGTGTATTTGTGCATATTTAAATACTTGATTGTATTAGAAATATTTATATTTTAGTAAATCTGTAATTTAAAAGAAAATGAAAAAAGCCATTTTGTATCCACCATAAATTTAAATAAATTTAAAAAGTGTATGGGTGAAGGTATCACCACTAATAAATCTGTTTTACATAAAATATTTTGAATGATATTGGCAAGTTCATTAAAATTAGTATGCACTAGGGCTGTTGATTAATCGCAGTTAACTCATGTGATTAACTCAAAAGAATTAATCGCAATTAGAAAAATTAATCATGAATAATCAGTTTTAATCGCACTGTTAAACAATAGAATACCAATTGAAATGTATTAAATATTTTGGATGTTTTTCAACATTTTCAAATGTCTTGATTTAATTTAAACACAGAATACAAAGTGTACAGTGCTCACTTTATTTTTATTACAAATATTTGCACTGTAAAAATGATAAAACAGTATTTCAATTCACCTCATAAAAGTACTGTAGTGCAATCTCTGTGTAAGTGCAACTTCCAAATGTAGATTTTTTTTTTTGTTACATAACTGCACTCAAAAACAAAACAATGTAAAATTTCAGAGCCTACAAGTCCACTCAGTCCTACTTCTTGTTCAGCCAATCGCTAAGACAAACAAGTTTGTTTACATTTACAGGAGATAATGCTGCCTGCTTCTTATTTACAATGTCACCTGAAAGTGAGAACAGGTGTTCACATGGCACTTTTGTAGCCGGCATTGCAAGTTATTTACATGCCAGATATGCTAAACATTCATATGCCCCTTTATGCTTTGGCCACCATTCCAGAGGACATGCCTCCATGCTGATGGGGCTCATTTAAAAAAAAAAATTGTTAATTACATTTGTGACTGAACTCCTTGGAGGAGAATTATGTCTCCTGCTCTGTGTTTTACCTGCATTCTGCCATATATTTCACGTTATAGCAGTCTCAGATGATGACCCAGCATGTTGGTTGTTTTAAGAACACTTTCACTACAGATTTGACAAAATGCAAAGAAGGTACCAATGTGAGATTTCTAAAGATAGCTACATCACTCGACCCAAGGTTTAAGAATCTGGAGTGCCTTCCAAAATCTCAGAAGGACAAGGTGTGAAGCATGCTTTCAGAAGTTTTAAAAGAGCAACACTCTAATGCAGAAACTGCAGAACCCAAACCACCAAAAAAGAAAATCAACCTTCTGCTGGTGGCATCTGACTCAGATAATGAAAATGAACATGCATCAGGCCTCACTGTTTTGGATTGTTATCGAGCAGAACCCACCATCACCATGGATGCATGTCCTCTGGAATAGTGGTTGAAGCATAAGGGACATATGAATCTTTAATGCATCTGGCATGTAAATATCTTGCAACACTGGCTACAACAATGCCATGCAAACGCCTGTTCTCACTTTCAGGTGACACTATAAACAAGAAGCGGGCAGCATTATCTTCTACACATGTAAACAAACTTGTTTGTCTGAGTGATTGGACTTGTAGGCTCTAGTCTAAAGTTTGACATTTTTATTTTTGAATGCAGTTATTTTTTGTGCATAATTCTGCATTTGTAAGTTCAACTTTCATGATCAAGAGATTGCACTACTGTACTTGTATTAGGTGAATTGAAAAATATTATTTTTACAGTGCAAATATTTATAATAAAAATATATATATTCTGTGTTGAAGATTTGAAAATGTAGAAACCATCCAAAACTATTTAAATAAATGGTATTCTATTGTTTAATAGCGTGATTAATCACAATTTTTTTAATCGCTTGACAGCCCTAGTATGATCATTAAATAAGATTTGTCAGACTATTTAGGTAAAGAAATTATGCCATTCAACCAAGCACTCATATTTTATAAAATTGCCAGTACCAACAGTTATTTCATAACTTTAACTAGTAGTTAATTTTCCATTTCACCTGTGAATTACTAGTCTACCTTTTTGGGATTTCATCTTAAAATCAGTTACAGTAAACAGACATCATGTTATAGCATCATTGCACTTAAGTTAAAGATCAATTTATTGTATGGTGTAACTATGGTTACCAGTCATTGGAAGAAACAAAGATCAAAAGACTTGACAGCATTTTTTTTCCTGAGCCTTTATTTTAGAAACCATAAATCAAATTAATCCATTTATAATTAGGTGTGAATTGATGCCACCGTTTGTTTGTCAGTTTCAGGACATTGTGCATGCGAAATTGACAAGGTGTAATGTGAAGTGAAGAGAGGTGCCCAGAGATGATGTGGATTAAGCAGTAAATAACGTAATACATACTGACAGATTTACCATTGAGCCCACTCCATTTCTTTTTCATTTCGGGCCTAACCCTACTTCTATTGAGTTCAGTGTTGCAAGAACAGGTGCTTTAACTAATAACTACAAGTTCATAAGCTGTGTCTATATTAGAGAATTGAAGATCTCTCAGTTGACCAAGTGGGAGAAAGTGGTTTAGCACAAGTGCTTCAATGTATCCACTGTAGCCATGCTGTCTGATCTCAGCCACAGCAGTTTTGCCCCACATTGTTCTAAGCCATTTCTATTGCAATGCCCTCTTGCTATTTTTCTGTCATTTCATGACACAGTTCACACAAGCAGTAGAGTCTGGGAGATTTCTAAATGTCAACAATGCACTTTAGGTTAGCAGTGAGAGGACTAGTTGAACGGGCATCTTGTCTCCATCTACACTAGCACTACACTGGTTCAATTAAAATGTGGTTTATATTTCCTCATCTAATTGGCTATTGGTATGGTACCCATGTACACTGTATTAAGCACTTTTTATGTGTGAATGTGAGAGATGTTAGACTAAACCAAATGGTTCTTGAAGTAGTAAATTTCTCTAAACGTTAGACTGAATAATCATTAATTTCCCACTCACATTAGATTTGGAAACTAATCCAGCACTGTTTACTCAGGCAAAACTCATTAAAGGTTATGTTGGATTGGGGCAAAGGCAGGAAAATTCAAAGGTAAAAAGTTCTCTGTGTTGTATGTCAGAATTACATGCCAAAAAAGTTTCAGAACCTTGTAAAGGCCATATGTATTACTAGTAAAGGATTGTTTACCCCTCCTTCCCCTGCTCCTTATCTCTATTATTTCTGCTAGTGTGAGTGAAACTGCAGCTGTACAGGGTACACTGTACCCTGCCGGCTGTACAGGGTACACTGTACCCTGCCGGCTGTACTCTGTCCCTGCCCCATATTCTAGGGAGACTCTGGGCGTCCCCAGGTCAAAACAGGTAAAGTCCCCACTGGACTGTTCCTACCTTATCCAAGGGTCCGGTTCTGCACCGTCGCCCTATCCACGGGACCGGTTCCCCACCGTCGCCCGCAGCTGCTTCTCCACTGTCTGTGTGCGTTGCACCGTTGTGCCCTCCGGGGTCGAACAAACCACGTCTCTGCCGAGGCCCCCGATGAAGTCACCGGTGCGTGCTGGGCGTCGGGCGTCGCCGTAATCCGTCGGCCACCAGGAGGGATCCGGGCAAGGCTAAATTTCAGCCTCGAGCCCACCCAGGGACGCCAAAACTGTTGCCCGCCTAAGGGGCTCGAGGGGACAACAAAGGTCCGTGGCCCGGTGTGCTTAGCACCAATGAAGACACCGAGGGGAGAAAGCAAGCCAAGTTTATTTCAGAGCTCTGAAATGGCACTAGGAGACCAGCATGTCTCAAATCCAGTGCAACAAATACAAACAACTTTTACCTTTTATACTCCAAACGGTTTCCATACATCTCTTTGTCTGGCTGTTCCCCCTACCCCTCCCTTCCAGACAACTGTTACAATAAGCTCTACATAAGCTTGTGAGAAAACTTTCCCAGTCTTTGCGACCTTGAGTTAGACATCTGCAAACTAACTACCCCTCCTTCCCCTGCTCCTTATCTCTATTATTTCTGCTAGTGTGAGTGAAACTGCAGCCATCTGCTAGAAACACTGACCAATACATTTCTGCTTCAGCCTACTTCAGAGCATGTAAGCAGTGAGCACAGAAGTAGGTGAGAGTTCACAAGATGGGGTTTGGGGTTTCAGATAGGCCCAGAGCAAAAGAGTTTCATCGACACTTTGGCCTTCCACTCTCCCGAGTTACCTGGTAGCTATGCCTAGTGGACCCCAACAGGATACAGTAGAAATCTTAATCCAGAGTGTCTTTGGTTTTGTGCAATGAAGACCCATTTCTCTGTCTAAATTTCATCACATTGTGGCCCAAATTATGCCCACTAAAGAAGAGGGAACCAGGACTACAAGGATTGGGGAAGGGAGTGAAGAATAGTGAGATGTGAGAGAGGTCTTCCTGAACTGCATTAGTTTTCTCCTCTTAAACAAAAAGAAACTGGCAAGAGACACTGGGCAGAGAGGGAGTAGTTAGAGAGGATTTGAGAAGGAGGTGAAAAGTAGAGCAAATGGGCCTGCAGTTGTAAGCACCAGAGTGAGTCAGGGAAGATGAGAAGCAAGACTTAGAAAGAGAGAGGAGAGAATGAATTTGTAGAGGAGGAGATTGGTGTTGTGTGTGCATTATTCACTCAGCTCTAATCTAAGGTATATTTATTTAGACATATGAAAGCATAAGAATATTCAAGCACCTCTGGAATTGTAAGTGGACTCTGCAGTATTGAATTTCTAGTTAATTACAGATTCCATGTAGTTCTGGAAATAGCCAGCACACTTTTTAAATAAGATTGGTCCGGTATCTCTTTAACAATTCCTCTGTCTCACTCTCTGCATGCACACCACCAAAATGTCATTTTGTTTTAAAGTTTAAAATGTAGAAAGGAATTTCTAGGCTGAAAGCAAGAATTTCAGTTACTAAACTTGCTCAAAGGAATTACCTAATATCTAGATATTCTGGTGCTTTACATTCTTCAATCTCCTATAGAGACCTCTGTTTGTGTTAGTAACTATTTCACCCCTTGGCTTCAGAATTTGAAAACACAAGGAAGCAATATTTGTCCAGAAGCCCTGGTATGACATCTGCTGGTGTGATAGGGAGTAGGTGTGTGTATTTTAAAGCTGTTATTCGATAGCAATACATCAGATTGTGATCAGATATCCCAATTTGGATAGAATTCTTCCAGTTTTATTAGACTATTCCAGCTTTCTGATAGGTGGTTACAAACACATAGTTTTTTATTACTTACCTCTTTTCAGCAAGAACAGGAGTAATCTGACCATGAACCAAATTAAAGAGGATGTTAATATTTTCATGTACCATGTTACTAGAAATATACTCTAATATATTCTACTTATGCAAGTGCTATCATAGCACTTACATATCTGTAGATCTCCAAGTGCCTTACAAAGATGGTAACTATTATTATCCCAGTTTTTCAGATGGGGAAATTAAAGCAGAAGAAGGTTAAGGGGAAGATTTTTAAAGGCACAAAGGTGAGTTAGGTGCTCAACTCGCATTGAAAGTCAGTCAGTCTGTTAGGAGGCTCTCTCTCATTTGGGCCTTTGAAAATCTCCCCCCTCCAACTGCCCAAGGTCACAAAACTAGGAAGAAACCCAATGCTCCTGACTCTTAGCCCTATATTCATTTCAAGGCCCTTTTTGAAGGGAGTTCAGAGAAAAATGGAGTTCCTCTGAGGACAGATTAAAAGAACAGTTATAATAAACAGAAAGGAGATAACTGACCTCACCGGGTCAACAGCAGCATTTGAACTTCTGTGCTATATGCCTGAGTTTCTTCTGTTTGAGCTAAGAAATACTTTCTGCTTGGAAGCTTTCACAGATTCTTTTATTTATTATGTGGCCCAGCCGCTAGATGTGTATGAAGCCACACACGCACACTCCTAGTGTTGATGATAGAATCACTTTGTTATAGAATGCTGTTCAAGGAGAAAGGGAGAGATGTCCTTCACTTTTCCATTCCAGCCCCAAAAAGTTAGTAGAGGTGGAATTACTGCCATACAGTTTCACACTTCTAATTTGTAACAAGACTTTTGTTAAGCTCCAAAACTGAAGGCGAAAATGTTTCCCCATTGGGCTAAAAAGAAAGGGATCCATTCAAATTTCTAGGAGATAAAATGGTTTTTGATATTAATATGTGGCCTAAGAGAAGTACGAATATACTGCTTTTTCTGTTCATCAGAACCCTGTTTTGACAGAATTAAACAGGTTCCAGAAAATGGGTTGGAAGTTTAGTTTCTCTGGTTGACAGGGTACATAGTTGTAATGCAAACTGGGAAATGACATGATGGAATATATTAAGTACGCTTTGTTAAGCTGGGGAAACAGGTTTGTCAGAATGACCAAATGTAAGAAGACTATATTGGTAAAATTGTATAAGAAAAGTTATCTAAGCTTCATTGTTCCACATTCTGTCCTCAAATGTGTACAGGACTCCCATTAATGTTTCTGATGATCTTTGCACATTCTAGGTCAAAATGAAACTATTTGTAGGGAAATGTCAGAGGTGGGGCTGCTCCATAGCATCCCTGTTAGGCTGTAGGCACTCCCTCCCTTAGTCCACAAGTTGTGGCAACCTGCTTAGACAAGGGTGTCCCATATCCTGAGAAACCATTAACTAAAGATAATAAAGCTCAAAAATTGGCATCTGCACCTTTAAAAAACAAAACTCAAAGGCAAAGACTTAGCTGCAATGCTTGAGCGCAAGATCCTGACCTGGCCCTGTTGTTCTGGGCTAGCAATGAAGAGCATCTCCTCTGTTCCAGTCTCACCCTGCAGTACCCCCAAAAGAAGCACACAACCCTACTTAATTAGCTGGATGGCTGGCTCCTGATTGGTCAGTGGCTCCTCCTGGCCTTTCTAGGCCTCTAGAGGACTAAGTCTTATTAGGAGTCTGGTCTGAGTAGGTTTTTCTTGACTTGGGGGCTGTCAGGATGCAAATGCGTCCAGCTGGGGGCAGAGAAGGCTGGATAGATCCTGTCACAGGGGAGATATGCCACCAAATCGTAATACCTGGTAAAATAACCTGTTGAGAGTCCATAACCCAATGCACCCAACCAGAGTGAGAACGGTGTTTTTCTCCGACACCAGATAACGGGGGGAAATGTAATCTGCGCATCTCCAAAAGACAATAGTGTGGTCCTGCTAAGTACATTTTAAAAATTGCATGTGGGGATTTAGCTATTTGGTTCTACTGATACATTAATCGGAATTGCATAGCAATTATACTCTACAGAGAAGTTAGACAATATATCCTATGAGACTGAGTCCTCTTTACTGCACTCTTGCAGTGAGAGGGACTTTGTGTTTAAACATCAGAACAGTGAAAAGGTGCCTTAGTGTAATGAGAATTCAGGACTTGCATGCTCAAGCCCCTTTGTGCTTCTTTTAATCGGGTGAATCGCAGACAGCTGCTGTTGTATTGTTGACATGCCTGTCTGAGATGAACATAGCTGCTACTAATAGACGGTGTTTTACTTGTTTACTCTTATTTGGGGTGAATTGTAGAGATTATATGGAAGTAGAGGGCTGATTTCATGGGGGCCTGCTATCAGTCATAACAGAAATTGTTGCTAGTCTGACCTCAAACATCTGTCTCTTGTCAAATTAGCAACAAGAGAAGCTGCATCGTTTGCTGAAAAGCTTAGCAAGAGGGAACTTTAGTTTTGGAAAGTAGAGATAGCTTTGATTATTTATTCATATTACAAAAATGCATAGAGGCCCAAAGTGAGATCAGGGCTCCATTATGCTAAGCACTGCACAAGTGTGTAGTAAGAGAGTCCCAGCCTCAAAGAATTTACAGTCGAGAATGACGAGACAAAGGAGGGGCAAAGGAAATATCATCATCCCCATTTTACAGATAAAAAACTAAGGCACGGACTAAAGGTTTGATTCCCCCCCGTAAGCACTTGCAGTTCCTTTTGATTATTATTGGAAATGTGGGTGTTTTTAGCATTTCTGAATATCAAGGCTCTGACTGGCCCATGATCAAAGAGGAAGTTTACAACAGCCCCAGGAACTGAACTTAGATCTTCTGACTACCAGTCCAGGGTCTTAACCTCTAGTCTGTCATTCTTCAGTAATAGGTTACTAGAGTTTTACCTCTATGGAATAATAACTTTGGTGGAGGGGCCTAATGGGGGAAAGCTCTGATTAGGGTTCAGTGCCTTCTAGGTAAGCTACCACAAAAACATCTATCTTAATGCAATGCAATGTCTTTACCTCTGCACACGGTATTAGCGAATGTATATTGTTACTAAAATTTGGTGTCCACACTTTCAAAACGAATGGTGACAAAAAGGTATAACAAAATCCAAAGGTTGGAAACAACTTCAGGCTAGAAATAAGGCAGAACTTTTTAGCAGAAGAGATAATTAACCATTGGAACAACTTACCTAGGAATGTAGTAGATGTTCCATTACTTGCAGTCTTAGAAAAACATCCAGTCTTGATGTAAAAAGAGAGGCTATAGCTCGAACAAAAGTTATGGGCTGGATGCAGATATAATTTGGTGAGGTTTTTTGGCCTGAGTTATGCTGGATAGAAGATCATGGTGGTCCCTTCTGGTCTTAAATCTATGAATCCAAAACTGTGTACAATGAGTTGTTTTGAATGCCTATGTAGTGATTATAATAGCATAGTACAGGTGTACTCATTTCATAATTGTTTGTCAATAATTATTATATAAAAATAAGGGGAGTATCCTTATTATAACACTTATCTGATTGTCCATTGAAACTTTTTTCCTACTGAACCATCTGGACATAACCTACGTCAGCCTAAAGTCAATGACTAGATATGTAAATTAGAAATGTTTAACTGCCAGCCCTGCAAACGCTACCTAGGATCTCTTATTTATTATTCTTTATATAATAGCAGCACCCAACAGTCCTATTATATTAGAAACATAAGCAGACATGACCCCTGCCCTGAAGAGCGTAACAATGTAATGTCCTAATCCTTCACATTGTTCAGTAAGTTCCCTAACTTCCATGGGGCTCTGCCTGGGCAATGGGGTCTGCCCAAATGGGACTGACTACTTCCATATAATCTCTACAAGTCACCCCACACTGGAGAGGAAGGGGTTAATGGAGGCCTCATGGGCCTGCCACTCCCTGTCCCAGAAAGGAGCAGGGGAGGTGAGTCCTCCAAGCAGCCTAGGCTGTGTAGGAAGCAGCCAATTAGAGGGTGGCTACATGGAGCAGCCAATCAAGGCACGGTGGGATCACATAAAAGGGAGCTGCGGGGCAAAGCAGGATTAGTGGCTGCTGGGTGTTTAGGGAGTAAGGACTGTGTCCCTGAGACAATAGGAAGTACATTAGACAGAACAGCTGCTAGCAGGGACCGGGGGAGCAAGAGGGAGTTCCTGGCTGGCTGCTGGGACTAGCTGGCTAAATGCCCTGAGAAGAGGGTAAAGAAGGTGCTGGGGCCTTGGGGAAGTGGCCCAGGGAATTGAAGCTGCAGAGAAGAGGTTAAAGAGGCACAGCAGGAGGCTTTTATCCACAGGCTCCCCGGGCTGGGAGCCGGAATAGTGGGCAGGCTCGGGTCCCTCACTTGCCACTGGGGAAGTGGCTTGACTCTTGATGGAGATACTCCCCCCTCCTCTCCCTGGAAGGGGAAAACATGGATGGTGACATGGCTGGAGGGTCAAGTCATGAAGAGGATGCTGCATTAGTTGGTCTGAGGTGGGTTTGCAGGCAGTGAGGATGATGGAGAAACACCACCAGGAGATGGCGCATCCGCTTCGAGAGCTAATCCCTGTGATGGCCAGCAGGAGGTGCTGCTGTGATGAGTGGACCCAGTGACAGGCACTCATTGCAGGATCAAAGCTTAGTTAAAAATATGATGCAACAAGTGATTCTAGCAAACAGGAGGAGAAGAGATGGAGGGTAACAGTACTGGAGTCATGCTAATATAAGTGATCAGTGAGTGCAACTTGATGGTGCTGAATCAGTCACATATTTTAATTATCATTTAAAAATATCCTTATTAAGCCATAACCCCCTGGTCTCCTGTAACATTAGATGTGCTCATGTAAGCTGTTTTGTAAAATCTATTTTCTGAATGATCTTTTTTTAATCTGAAACTTGAATATCAAAATTGCTAGGCTACCTGAGATCCATATTGTTAGTGGCAGCAGGATGTATTTTCAAGCTGCTCTCTAGATTGTAGTTTCTATTTAGCAGTTTGCCCTGCCTGCTGCCTCCTCTTATAGATCTGTCGATGAGTCATTTTGATATTTCAGCTTCTTTTACAAAAATTATGGGGGGGGGGGAATAATTGGGCTTTAGTATTAATTAGACTTTGGCTAAAGATGCTGAAATACAGTTAGATTTGGTGACTAAAGGGATGAAACTTAATGAATAGGGTACTGCTCTCCTGTCTTTCAGGGCCAGATTTTCAAAGTAACTCCAGCACTCACGACCAGGGACAGACATTTAAAAAATGCTCAGCTCCTGTGTAGGCACCTGAAGTAAGGACCAGACTTTCAGTAGTGTTCAGCACCCAGTAGCTCCCATTGTGACACTTACTGTTAGATTTGTCAAGAGAGCTCAGCACCTGCTGGGCACACAATATGCTGAGTTTTCTTGAAAATCTGACTGCAATTATAGGAGCTGAGACTATGTGCCTTAATGTTCCAATGTTCATGACACAGGATGCAGATTTCAAGGAGAAAATGTTACAGATATGCATAGGGTTGTCAGCAGTTACATTGATTTTGGAATGGTTAAATTTGAAGCCTTCCATCCAGTGTCCTGCAAATTTAGGCACATGACATAAGGCATAGACAGGTTTGGCCACTGACACTTCTATTTTTAGTCATTGTCCATGTTTATTTTCAATTTCACAATTGACCTACTGTCACTGTGCTTCAGTGGCTCACAGCTGAGAATACCTGATTCAGGACAAACTGCTGAGAAATAGCTCAGAACTGAGAGTACCAATGTCAGGACAGACTGTCAGAAAACAGGGCAGACACCCCAAATTGGTGGCATATTCTATCATTAGATTTCACCAAGCCAGTAACAACTATGCACTCCTGGATCACTATACCAGTATTCCTATAATGTCACAAACAGTCCCCTGAAGGTTCTCCAGCACATCTTGCCTCCCAGACAAAGTGGACTTTGTGATAAAAGGTTATTAAAACCAAAAATCACTCCTGACCCCAAAGGCCCACTCATTTACCCCAGGTCAATGGATACTCAGGATCTCACACCAAAGACAACGCTATAGCCAATTTCTCTAGTTAACTAACTATTTATTAGCTAAGAAAAAGAAATGTTATTGAGAGGTTAAAGCAAGTAAGGTACATTACAGGTGAGTCTAAGTTTGTAGTCCAAATGATAGCAGAGATGTAGTTTCCATACCTGCTAGATCTACATAAGTCTCTCAAGGTTATCCAAAATGGGGTTGGGGACCTCTGTCTAATCGCTCAGGATTTCCCTGTCAGAATCCATCAGTCCAGATATACAGGATCATTCCTTTAAGTCACTGTATATAGGTCCTGGTCACAGAAAACAAGCTGACAGGTGTCTTAACCCATGTGGGTCCTTTCTTTGATGAAGAATCAGCAATGCAGACAGTCTGTGAATTCCCATTGTTGAATTCAATGACCCATGCTTTGAAGTTTAGCATGCTTCTCATTTACAGTTCTAAGGCTTCAATCCCAGTTAATGGGCAATCCAATTACAGAGACATACATAAAGTATTTAGTTATAGCCATCCAGACAATCTTTCATTAGTTTTTATGAATAAGGCTGTGAGTATTTCACAGAGGTCACTGATTCCGTGACTTTCCAGGACCTCCGTGACTGGTGCAGCTGACTGCAGGGCCACCCAAGCCGCTGCTCAGGTAGCCCCATGCAGCTGGTCCTGTGCGCTGCCCTGGAGCAGCGGTTCGGTAGTGCCGGAGGCGCCCTGGGCCACCTCTCTTCCCCCTGCCCCGCCCAGAGGGCCCCCTCAGAGCAGCAGTATCTGCTGGAGTGCCCTCCATCCCCCAGCACCTAAGATTTAGTTAGTGGCATGGACAGCTCCCTGGCCCTGGCTTTTGTTTACTGCCCGTGACCTGTCTATGACTTTTATTAAAAATACCCATGACTAAATCGTAGCCTTATTTATGAACAATGTGATAGCCAGAAACAATCCTTCATTAGTTTTCATGCAGTTTTACACATTAAGTAAATTCTCATTTAAATGCTAATGCATTCTTTGATCTAGGGCTAAGCATTCACAGGAAACAGGAAAAACAATAACATTACATTCCTTTGAACTATTCTAACATAGAAATGAATTAGTACACTTAACACTACTTTGAGATTCACATCCACATGAATTGTTCTGGCTCTGAGCTGGTCTGTCAGGGTCACAGGTGCTATCTCTTGTGTCAACAAATGGTGAGCAGATTTAACCAATTAGCAGACTCCTGAATATGATGTCTGGAATCACTGTGGCTGCATTACTGCAGCCAAGACATGAATGGGGACCTCCTGATGCACTGGCAACAACTTTGTCAAGTGAACCAGAACTGTAGTAGTTGCTAGGATCAGTTTCTCTTGGCTGTAAATTAAAACTTTATAATTTTTAACATTTTCCTCTCTGAGTGCTGCATGTTGAAGCTAATCCTATCCTTGTTAGCTGGTGGCTGGATACAGCAGCTATCTTAATGAATTAATAGTCTCTTGGCAAGTGAATGGCTTAAACTTGTTAATAATGGAGATATCCTAGCACTGGAAGGGATCTTGAAAGGTCATTGAGTCCAGCCCCCTGCCTTCTCTAGCAGGACCAAGTATTGATTTTGCCCCAGATTCCTAAGTGGCCCCCTCAGGGATTGAACTCACAACCTTGGGTTTAGCAGGCCAATGCTCAAACCACTGAACTATCCCTCCCCCCATTTATGGCAGCTGCCATAAACTTGTTTGGCACCTGCACATTCCTGAGGATGAGATTCAAACCGCTCCCAGGGAGTCTGTAGGCAGTGTGTAGCTGGGTATTTTAAAAAGGTAAAAATGTGTTTTGAAAGATTTTTTTTCACATTTTTCACAAATTGAGAGAATTTTTCAAAAATCTCTAAGAGGTAACCCAAATACATGACCGAAAATGGAATCTTCTCCAGACCAATTGAGTAGATGTATTAAGTTTTATCAGGTGACAGTCACTCTCTTTGCATTCCCTTCAGTACTTTTAATCTAGTGGTTTACCACAATTGTTTACTATGGTCACGTGCCATGATCTAAAACAGGATGTGCATTTGAACAGACATGCTGAGTGGACGACATTAAACTTAGGTCAAAAATTCAGCATGCGCTTCACTAGGACACCTATTGTTTTGAAATTTTGATATAAGGTAGTTATCTATTCTTGCCAAAATATAACAATGCCAACTGTGAGGAGGAAAAGGAGCTGGTTTAAGGGTAGTAGACAGAGCCAGTTCTCCCAGTTAACGTATAGTGGTATATATTTTTGTGGATCAGATATCGGGTTTTTGGTTTTTTTTTTTTTAATTTAAGGCATTCAGTACATTCACATGCTAGCATATTCTACATTACTTGTAACCAAAATGCATTTTTCAACAGTTTTGACTTATTCATGGATCTCTATCTTTAGTGACTGATTGTAATATAATTAATAACCAGTGGTTCCCATTTTATTGAACACCTTCATTAATAAGCATGTGTCTTGTATAAGAGGAGCTGCTGCCCTAATTCATTCAGGTACACAGCTACTTTCCATTAGTGTCCGCGCAGAAACTTGCAGTAAAACCCCTCATTTAGTGACAGCACTATTGTTCTTCCTTCTTCAGAGTAAAATAAAATGCTTATGCTTTTGTGGGAAACATTCTTACGTTACATTCTTTCTGATGTTAAGTACAAAAAAGTCATTCCAAAATTCTGTTCATTGTCTGAATGAGTCATCACAATAATCCCTTGGAGAGAGCGAGCGAGCGAGATTCCTCTTCATCACTAAAGGCATTTGGCAGACAGGTTTGCAAGCATGATGGACAAGTCTGTCACAGTTCAGGGCAACTGCACCTAGATTTCCACTCTGTGGCCCAAAAAGGGGATCCACTCTAGGGTCCAGGCTCTTCCGCCATCACTTTTCTTGGGTGGAGACCTACATCTCTCTCTGTACCTCCTGACTGGGGTATTTCCAGGCTGGAATCACTATGGCTGCATTACTGCAGAGTCAGAGAGTCAAACCAATGGTCAGAGCTGAAATTGGAAACCAGGGGCAGGGACCAGGAGTAAGGAAGGAGAGCAAGGCTCAGGAGTCATGCAAGAAGGCAGGGTCCAAATGTAGCAGCCAGATACATGGACAAGTTCCTGTGCCAGCTTCTGGCTTAAATAGCACAGCTCAGCTGGGCCAATTGGTGGGGCCGGGTGCTCCTCAAATCAGGACACCCATGGGTGGTGCCACTGGTAGGGTCAGGGTTCTGTTAGCCACTCAGCTCACTAGTAACTAGCAAGCCTCAGAAGAGCTGCCAGGATGCAAAGGTTGTCTAGGACCCATGGATCAGGTTAAAGACCCATGGATAGTCTCTGAGGGCACTCCCTACCCTAGGGGACTTTCAGGGAGTCACTGGACTGGGTTTTTAGGCTCTTATCACTGAATCTTTGTGTTAGAAGGGAACACAAGAGTCATCTAGTCTAACTCCCTGCAGGATTTGTTGTGTCTAAACCATCCAAAACAGATAGCTATCCAGCCTCCTTTTTCTACAACATTCTCTGTGTAAAGTTGAAATACTTATTCCCACAGCATCTAGTTCTCAGTTGTCAGCTGTGTAATTTGGGCCCCTGTCACCAGCTGGTTGTCCACCTGAAAGCAGGATACCCATTCCGGTGATTCCTGCACCCCTTGGGGAACGGGAGGTCTGCTGGTCCCATCTTTCCCCATGTATCCCACCCCCCCAGGGCTAAGGCAGTCAGCTGTAGTGGTTGGAGCAGGAGTTAGTCGGGAATTGGCCAAGGGTCAGAGCTGGTATCAGTCACAGAGTCAAGGCAAGGGTTGGTGCCAGACTTGGAGACCAGGGGCAGGGAGCAGGAACCAGGGACAAGTCAGGAGAGCCGAGGTCAGGCAAGAAGGCAGGGTCCAACATAGCAGGCAACCACAAACTCACCCAGTTGCACAGATGACTTCCTGTGCTGCCTTCTGGGTTAAATAGCACAGCCGAACCAGTTGGTGTGCACTCCTTCAATCAGGACACCTGTTAGCTGTGCCTCTGGAGGAGGCTGGAGTTCCATCAGCCTACTAGCAAGCCAGGATGCAAAGGTTGCCTGTAGACCTGGGTTCAAGACGTGTGAATCCTCACTGTGTTTTGTAACATTTTGGTCAGTTTCAGTGATTGGATTTAGTGTGTGGGTGTTGGTGGCCTTAAACTCTATGGCTGTGTGAGCATTGCACATCAGTGGCAGCAGTGTGTAGAGCATATGTAGTTATGAACAGCAGGCTACAACAGTAAGGAGGCCATGGGATGCTACCTGGCTAAAAGTAGCAGTGTAGATGGGGAGGCTCAGTTGGTGAGTAGAGTCATGCAGGGTATACACAGGTACACACCCACAGGCTTCTGGAGTGACTTTACTCACCCAAGTTGTGCCTCACCATCTATGCTGCTATTTATACCCATGCTATGGCGCTCCCCAGGCATGTACTCTGCATGCTGCTGAATGAAGTGTGCAGTGTAGACATGCCTTATTTCATTTCTCTGTACCTCATTTATTTATCACTTTATGAGGACAATGCTTTCCTATATTAAAGGCCTCTTCTGAGGATCAAATCACTTGTTTTTGTGCATTTGGCTAGTGGGTGATAATTGCCATCTAAAAAGCCTATAAATAAATTTCAAAACCCCATATGCTTTATTCAATGGCTCACTGACACATTTTATGAGGCAAAGGGAAAGGTGTATGGCAACAATGTGTATTTAAAATGTCCTTTATGTCAGAATAGTAAACAAAATTGTGGTGTTTTGTAAACCAAAAAAATATATAAAAAACCATTTGTGGAAGCTCTAAATACAATCAGTAACTTTCTGTAAAAAGTCAGTGAGAGAAATGCCCAAACAGTCTGTCTTTTATACTTAGTTGTTCAATACTAAGTAACTAGCTTCTCCCTTGGCTCAGTCAAATTTCACTTTGGTATGGCCGTTCCCACACAGTTACATTCCTCTGTCTGGACAAACCTGCAGTAATTCCTCCTTGTTTAGGGATAGGATTTTAATTTATTTCTGCTACTCAGTAAAACTCAAATTCTGCACTCAGTTAAATGCATGATACCCCACTGCAGGCAATGGGGTTACATACATGTAACAGAGCAGAATTTAGCCCTAGGTAAACTCTGTACCCCTCAATGCCCACCTATTTTCAGTTCAGTGTGTCTAAGCTCAGAGTGCACTCCTACTCAAGAGCTAATATTTGATTTGATTAGATGATGGTAAATCAGTATCTGGAGGTCAGAATGACAAATGGTTATTACTAGGGAAGCCCAATGTCATAGCAACCTATGGGGGGCACTTCTTAAATATGAGTTTGAGTAATTGGTCATTGCTCTTTCCTATAAAGATCAGAGCACTGTGGCTGTCACATTTTCCTCCATCTGGTCAATTTTGATTCATCTGTGGTTTGCTGACTCTAGTCATCCATGGCTATAAATTGCTAAAGCATGGTTTTGAATGCTGCTGATGGAGAAAAGCTCCTCATCCTTCTGGTGTAAGCTATGCTTTGACCTGAAATTTGTTTACTTATTTATGTTCTTACATGGACATGAAGTGTAGGTGAGAGAGAAACTTTTGATACCTCCCTGCCACAAATTGAGAGGGGGTGAAAGTCACATCCTAGCCTCATGGAGGGCTAGATTTTTGTGTGTGTGCATTTTTTATGAAACAGAAAGGAAGAACCATGGGGTGATGGGAATATGTACAGAATTTTGCATATGTAGAGTCATGGAAGGAATGAGTCCTATGGTGTGTTTTGCTATAGAGTAATACTATTCATATTCCTGTCCTAGAAACAATATGAAATTGAGTGTTCAAAGGGAAAGTTAAATGGGAGGTATAGTTCCAAAATGGACCTTCAGGGGAAGCTAGCTGGCTGTTGTTCTCTCATCTCACAGTCTGGCAGCACGCTTCTGGGAAATACAACAGGAGTGAACTGCATGGGATAAGGAAGATGTGGAGAGAAATCTTGGCCAATGCCATCATGGGAGACTTCCCCTATTTTGGCTAAACTGTTGAACAATCTAAAGGCGGTTCAATACAAAGTGAGGTTTGGAAGATCTCTGTACAGAAAGGAAAGCCTTGCCCAGGCAAGTTAAGGAACAGCTTCAGTCGCATTGCAATAATGTTCTGCGTGCTAATCTTAAGGGAGTGTTTCTGAATCAGACAAATTTTCCATCCATTCAGAGTCCAATATATTATTGGACTGTTACACCCCATCACATGGTATACGGTAATTGCTATTCTGTTATACATTGATGGCTGACGTTTTAGCCTTTGAATTGCATTAGACTTCCTAGTTTACTGAAAGTGATAGAACAGAAACACTAAGCATTGGCAATTGATCTGTTGCAATTTTATTATTGCTGGATAAGGTTTGGCTTGTATCCTTTTGTTGCAGAACTGTAGGCAAAGTCAGTGAGTTAACAATAAATCAGGATGAAGGAGGATGTGAACTTTGCTTCACACTGATTCAATTAATTCTGTCCTATTGCTCTTCAGAAATGGAAGCAATAGCTCTTCTATCTGAGCCCTCATGTTGGTATCCTTCCCCATCTAATTATCTGAATTTGGGCCTAATTTGTATTTTGTTCAGTTGTGTTTGGTATTTATACACCTCTGAACTTAACTTGAATGAAACCCCTAACAACAGGAGGGGAGAAGCTGAAAAGAAAAGTATTGCTGGTCAGGAATTTTTTGACAAAATGGTGCTGGTGGTTGTTGGAAAATACCGAATCATCAAAAATGAAACATCATGGGAAAAGGCCAGTTTTGACAAATTTATTGTTTTGAATATTGCTTGGAAAAAGTTTTGAAAATGTCAGAATGTCCCACTTCGACTTTTTCAAAATTCAGAATTCCATTTTTTTGGTCTGAAACTACTTTTCTGTTAGAAATTTAAGCTAATTATCGTAATAAAGTTTTAAGGTCAAAACTGAAAGGAAACATTTCAGAAATAATTAAACATTGTTTTGTTTGACCTTAACCTAAATTTTTATTTTTGTTTGGATGGTCACTTTGCACAAATTTTCAAAATTTCAATGTTTCCAGACAAGAAACTTTCCAAATCTCAAATGTTCCTGGGATGGGAAAACAATTTCCTGCCCAGCTCTAGAAATATATTCTTTGTTCTCATATTTCTCAGCTGGTTTCATATAGATTTTTCTCTCTGCTTCCATTCAGACAAGGCTCATATGGATATATCTAGCCTTTACTTTCATTTCACATGCTCAAGACTTTTGGAGTGCCCCGATTATAGTATATGAACTTTATTAGTGATGCAGTGCTGTTATAGCAGAAAGCTAGAGAGACTTAACAGCCACTTCACCTGCGTCTATTGCATGTATTTCTTTATCTCTCAAGCAATTCTCATGTTTGTCATAATAGCTCCTAAATCTTCTGACCTGAAACACAGAAAGCACACAGCCACCTAGTGAACATGCTAATAGGAAGTCCTCCAGTAAAAATTTTGTTTAGAATCCTCACCAGTATGTAAGGAAAAGGAAAGTTCCTTATCTTATCATTCTGTTGTATGGAGATGGATTATCTTGTAAGATTCTCAGTCCTGGATCTTGTGCTTCTTGGCATTAAATAGGTGAAACTCCGCAGTCACAAACTTTTTTAAGAGCACCAGTAACCCGTTAAAACATGAAGCTTGGAGAATTCCTCCTGTCTTACCCTAGGGAATACAAGATCCAAGGAGTGATGATCTTGCCCAGCTGGTATCTTTAGAGAATCTTTCTTCCTTCTCTGTGTACCACAAACAGTGTAGAGTTGTTTGATTTTGCTGTTTAAAGTAAACCTTTTGCTCTCCAAGTAACCATTGGGTCCATTTTTATACCTTTTAATATATAGTCCTCCATAAAATCCAAACACATTATAGCAGGATATTTCTCCGAAATTTCCCACTCTCTCTTTAGGTTTGTCTACTAATGTATTAGTGGATAAAGGCTGTCAGAGCTGATCATGAGTCCACTGTTCATTCATAATGCTCATCTCAGCTATTAGGTATTAATAATACTATGTGGGACTTTAGGATTTGTTCCAAGTACTAGAAGCTGTCAAAGTGTAAGAAGCTCAAAGATGACACAGCAAAAGCAACATTTATTGGCTCTAATTATTGGGACTTCTTTCTTTGCCTTGGAAATAAAATTAAAAGTAAACCCATCCAATACTACAATAAGTTTTAAAACAACATAAATGTTTGGCTTTATCCAATACACAGAATAAGAGTTGAGGCAAGCTTCACCATATCTGACATTTTTGACAGGTTAATGCACCTATTGCATTGTTGTCTAAAGTGGAATTGGTTTTTTTTACAGTAGAAGTTAAAATAACTAACTAGCACTGTTAGTTCATAGATCTGAAAGTGATTAAAAAAGAAAGGTAAGCATTATTATCAAACTGTTAGGGAAGCCCTAAAAACATGCATAGCATTATCTTGTTCATAAATGGTTTGAACACCTACTCTAAGTCCAAAAGTCAGAATTTTATCCATAACCAATTTAGGTTAGAAATGACACATTGTGAATTATCATATATGTACAGTACATTGGTAAATTTCCTAGTTGATTACAATGTGCAGATGGTTTAAACAATATAATTAAACTATACACCTGTTTGAAGCCAGCCTACATTACAAGTTTGTAATGGGCCTGACTCACCATTGCTTTGCACCTTAAGTAGTCTTTCTTGTGAAGTGCCCACAAACCAGAACCACAGCATTTTTTACATCAACTTTCTATCCATCTATCCTAGGTTCTGATATGATGCCCATTACTGTACTGTCTGAGCATCTCAGGATGTAGTTATTCTCACAGCGCCCCACTTAAATAATTACCACTTTTTTACTGCAGGAGAACTAAGTGACTTGTCTAAGGTCAAGGATGAGAAACGTGGCCAAGAATTAGGGCACTAGCCTAGGATGTGGGGGACTCAATTTCAATTCTGTGCTCTGCTTCAGACTTTCTTTGCGACTTTGGGCAAGTCAGTTAACATCTCTGTGTCTCAGTTCTCCAGCCTTAAAATGGGGATAATATTACTTCCATAGATAACAGGGGTGTTGTGAGTATAAATACACTGCGAGGCACTCAGATACTAAGGCAATGATGCACATGTAAGTACCTATGATAGATTACAGCGGGAACCTGTGGAGGAGCAGGAAATTGAAACCAACCTTCTCACTTCTTTGCACAGAAGTAAATGACTGCACAAGGTGCAGAGCACTGGAAAATCAAAGTCCTTACAGAGAAACTGCTTTTTATCCTTTCTTATTGTGTTTTCCTGCAACTGAAGATTAGTTGAATAAGCTTTATGCTAGACACAGATGCCATCTTGTGGTAGAATGTAGGTGGTAGCACAGAATGCTTGTAATTTGGAAGTAGAGTTAAAGTTCTCTCACAATAGTTTCATGATTATGATTACAATTTATATTTGTATTACTGTAGCACCTAGGAGCCCTTGTCATGGACCATCCCATTATGCGAGTTTCAGTTATGTATTTTGATGGTATCTGGAACTAAAGTTGCTGCAGAATAAGTAACTATAGAAAGTACTCAAAATAATTGCTTTTAATTGACAACGAACGTGTTAGCAGAGTAAGTGACAAAAATACAAGAGAGCTAGATTCAATTGCTACTGACAAAATGATTGGCCCCACTTAAATGTAATCTGGTTTTAGTGGGCTTTTTTCTTTTTAAGAAAAGAAAATGAGTGCATATTTTTGCACTTATGTCTCACAGAATGGACCAAATTAATTCTTGTGCTGTTTCTAAATTGCTTTAAAAAAGTGGGTGTTCTTCAGGCTGAATCTGTCAATCAATAAATGAATTAAATAGTATTCAGACTGTTTGTCTTACTCAGATTGTAAAGCTGTAGTTTTCTTACATGTGATAGCTACTTCAGGATATTCTAATAACATGAGTTTGCCCACTGTTTAGAATTTCTTTTAATTTAGGATATTATTTTCCAAGATTCATTTTGAATTTGAAGAAAGTGGTGGGGTTTTTTTTGTTTTGTTTTTTTAATCAAGCTGGAAAATAATTATAACTAGAACAACAAGGCTGCACAAATGGACTGGATTTTAAAGACTACTTCCATATATGCTATGTGTGTGTAAATACAATTGATAGTTGTGTTTGTAAATATCAAATATCAGTATCTTCCTTCCAGCAGCCTCTGATTCACTGTGGCTTCCCAGCTATCTTGAGCCTTGAGCCACGAGCCACTAATGCAAATGGCACATTTTACCCCTTAAACAGGTTTGTGGCATACCAGATGGATAGCAATATATTAGTGATTAGGTCCTACACACTGTCACTTTCAATTAATGTGATGCAAGAACACAGTAATTCAAATACAGCAATAATGTATGGCAATTGATATGCAATATTAGGGATGCCTTGGTCATGACTCCATTTTAAAGCTGAGAGGAATTTTACATAATAGTTTAGAGAGGAGATGAATAAGAAGTGATACAGAGTAAATGAATAAGGAATAGTATACAAATGTCAATCAGGCATTTCTATTTACCTCTTCCCATAACATAAGAACACAGGACACTGAATGAAATTACAAGGTAATAAATTTAAAATTGAGAAAAAGAAATATTCTCCAGATTTCAGTATTTATCTGTGGAACTCATTGCTATCGATATAGCACTGAGACAAAGGATTTAATTGTATCCAGAAGAGGCTTAGCCATTCTTATGAACAATAAGAGTATAATTGGCAGTTACACTCAGAAGGATAAAATATTCATAGGGAATATCCCTTTATGTGCCAGAGGTGACCACTAGCTGCTTGAGTTTAGAAGATGCTTCCCCTATTAGTGCCTTATAATAATTGTCTATTATGGTCTATTAGGAATTTGGTACTGACCAACATTAGAGATAGGATACTGGACTAGGTCACCCATTGGGCTGATGAAATATGGTAATTCCTGTGCCCCTATAATATGGGGCCATATTGGTAAACACCAGATCCTACTACAATCAGTGGAGCCCTATGTGTATATCCAAAAGCTGAATGTAATTCTTGGTATCTGTATTTTCAGCAACTTGTTTGATTTTATTGAGGAATGTTAGCTGTTATTAGGCAAGGGGAACAATATAAAGAAGTCAAGGCAGACAACTTGTGCTATCGTGAAGAGTGTGAAAATTTACTGAAGAGTTAAAGAACACCCAGTGGCCTGACTGGTCTTTTTTCCCCTGTTTGCCAATTCATTGCACTGGAATGCGTTACCTAGGGGGTGGTGGAATCTCCTTCCTTGGAGGTTTTTAAGGCCCGGCTTGACAGAGCCCTGGCTGGGATGATTTAGTTGGGAATTGGTCCTGCTTTGAGCAGGGGGTTGGACTAGATGACCTCCTGAGGTCCCTTCCAACCCTGATATTTTATGATTCTATGATCATTGTAAAAATTTAAAAGCATTTATCAAGCTAAAGCAAATATCACTTGGAAATTCTGACTACTTGTGCAGTCACATGCAGAAAAACATTCAAATTTCCCAAGGTGAAAACATATAGATATCAGTCTTTCAGTTGTCCATCTCAAACCAGTGCTTTTGCCAAGTGAATGCTTTATTCTCCCACTTGAACCTGAGCTCTTCTGAAAGATCGCTTCTGCCACTCTTACGAAGATAACGAGATAGGAGTCGCTGTTTATCAGCTGATCTTGGAAGATTCTTTTTCCAGAAGCAAAGAAGCTCATAGATCTGATGTGTTAGATTATCAGGGCACTTCAGTCTAACAAGCTGAAGAGTGCTCCGACGGATAGGCAGGTGCAGAGAGAGCAATGATGCATTATCTTCTGAGAGCTCCTCTGCGAGCCAGTACAGCAAGTTATCCCACAGGGCCTCTGTTAGTCAGAATGTAAATGCTTAAAGGTGTTATTTAGACTTTTTAAAATAATATTACAAATATATTTTAAAAGATCTATAAAATCATTTATTCCTGATGCCTTCTCCTAGACAAATGTTTAATTTTAAAAAAGATCTCCAAAGCTGAACATACTGTAGACTACAGGTGAAATCCTGTTCCCATTGAGGTCAAAGGGAGTTTTGCCATTGACTTAAGCAGAGTTAGAATTTTACTGTCTATGCCTGTAATTTTGCACTCTGGTACAAACTTGGATTATTAACTTCCCTGACTCAGTAACGATCATTTATACTTAAATTGTGCAGAGGAAATCAGCAATAAAATGCAGCAGCTCAAATATTTTCTACAACAGACCAGGGAAGAGAACAGACCTTCAACCCTCAGCTCCTGAGGGCTGACGGAAGGCAGGAACTTCCTTGACAACCACTGCCTGAAGGTTCCTCCCGGAGGGCCATGTCACTGGAAGATGCAGGCCACTGCAGAGGTGGAGCAACCAGCAGCAGCAGACCCCAGTGGCGAGAGGGCTGCCACACCATGCCCAGCCACGAGGAGGCACAAGTAGTGAGCTGACCCCTTCACAGGAATATATAAGCCATTTGTTTCCCTGGTAAAGTTTCTCAGTAACCATTTTTCCCCCCATTTCATTTAATATAATTTTAAATATATTTACATTCTTCTGACCTGAATATGAAAGGGTCAGTTTAATAAATGAAAATATTGGCAACAACTAGATTAGTGTAACTTAATACAATTAACTTTAACCATCTAGTGCAAAAAATAGCTCTTACCTGATGAATCTGTAGCAATTCTTTTTGTGCTTTGTGGCCGGTTGATTAATTTTTCATGCTACCAAAGAAAAAGTATTTAGGGAGGGAGAATGAACAAATCTGCCAGGGTAGGGGGATATGAGGATGGAAATCAGTAAATCAGCATTTCAAGTTGAGTGCTGCTTATGCCATTACCACATACTGGGCCAGATTCAAAGCTACTGTAAATCAGCATACTCCGATTGAAATCACTGAAGCTATGTCTCTTGCCCCAGCTGACAATAGGCCCACTGTATTTGACGGTATGGCTACACTGCAATCATAGGGTGTGATTTGGAGCTTGTGTGGACATGCCCAATTTAACTTTAATCTAGTTAGCTTGGACACCAGAGGTGAAGGTGTGGCACCATGGGCTACAGCACTGGCTAGCTACTCAAGTAATTATCCAGGGTTCTCAGTAGGCCTCAGGGCTCTGGTACCCACATTATTTAGATCAGCAGTTCTCAAACTGTGGGTCGGAACCCCAAAGTGGGTTGTGACACCATTTTAATGGGGTTGCCAGGGCTGGCTTTAGACTTTCTGGGGCCCAGGGTCGAAGCTCAAGCCTCTCCGCCTGGAATCGAAGCGGAAGCCTGAGGGCTTCAGGGCACAGGTTACAGGCCCCTGCCTGGAGCTGAAGCCCTTGGGATTCAGCTTTGGACCCCTCCCCAACCCCCCTGACAGGAGGCTTAGGCTTTGCGCCCCCCTCTCATCCCTCCCCCCCCACCTGGGGCAGTGGGACTTGGAGGAGGGGGGGAGCTTAGGCTTCAGCCCTCCTCCTGGGGTGATGTAGTAATTTTTGTTGTTAGAACAGGGTCATGGTTCAATTAAGTTTGAGAACCCCTGATCTAGATTAAAGCTATTTCAGGTATTTATAAAGGATACCCAAGCTATATATACATAAGTTGCTGCATTTGTGCAGATGTGCACAGTAGCAGATGTTCTAAGATAGATAGCAATGTGAATCATGTGTATATGACAAATCTATTGTGAAGGGGTGTGCGTGTGTGTGTATATAAAGGAATGGAGTCTAATTTCAGATACTGAAAGAAATGTGCCTGTGCACCCATGTGCACTTGGTTTAGGTTGAACTTCTCTAATCCAGCACTCTCTGGTCCAGCAACATCTATGGTCCGGCATAGGCGCTGACTCTGTGGGTGCTCCGGAGCTGGAGCAGCCATGGGGAAAAATTAGTGGGTGCGGATCATCCATCGGCACCAAGCTCACCGCTCTGCCCCACTCTTCTTGCGCGCCGGTGGCCCTGCGCTTACCACCTGCTCCCCCTCCCTCCCAGTGCTTCCGGAGAGCTGCAAACAGCTGATTCACGGTATTCAAGCTCTGGGAGGGAAGGGGAGGACCTGGGGCCAGCGGCTGGGACCCCAGATGGGGGGCCACACTGGGTGCAAAGCCTGGGGGTGCTGCAGCACCCCCGCACCCTTATTTCCTGTGCCTATGGAGACCTGCTGACACTCTGCATTGACCTCCAGTGGTTCAGCAAATTCTCTGGTTTGGCACCAGTCAGCTCCCGAGGGTGCTGGACTAGAGAGGTTCAACCTGTACAAGCAAGTGCAAGTATCACTGTTTTCAAAGATGATAATGATACCTAGCACACACCTAGAAATTGTTGGCTTATTAATTTCATAGCACAAGCTTTAGGAAGGGAACACTCCAATGATAAAGTTTCGTGGGTTTCACTGTAAATGAGGAAATGTGTGAAACTTCTCAGATGTATAGATTAATAAATAATGCCACCTTTGCAGCTACACTTACTCTTTTATTGTATGGTGCAACCTGTAATTTCAACACATTAAAAATATCATTATAAGCAATGGTCTGTATTCTCAATGATAAAGTGCAGTACTTTTTCCTACTGCCCTTGATACACTGAGTTGGGGCACAGAGCCACAGTTTTGCCTGTTTTATTCCCCTTTCCTTGCTCCCTGTCTACCTGCTCGGGATGGGGGAATTACAGGTATGTAGCCCCTGCTCTTACCTCCCTCTCTAGCTGCAATATGGGGACTACTAACATGGGGCTGTGTGACTATGGCTATATTGGACTTGGCGACCATCTGACCTTACATCAACAACCTTTTGAAAAGAGTGACTTCAAATGTTGTTTTAAAATTGGAAAGAAGGAACTGAGGTCCATGGGTATAAAGCAGGGATCGGCAACCCTTGGCACACGGCGGCCAGCACATCCCTTGGTCCGCGCCGCTTCCCGCAGCCCCCATTGGCCTGGAGCTGTGAACCGCGGCCAGTGGGAGCTGCGATCGGCCGAACCTGCGGACGCGGCAGGTAAACAAACCGGCCCGGCCTGCCAGGGTGCTTACCCTGGTGAGCCGCGTGCCAAAAGTTGCCGATCCCTGGTATAGTTATGAATTCTAAAGGCCACCACAACCATTAATTCCCTACTCACCTCAACTCTGAGGCTGATTCCTAGCAGTCCAGAAGGTAGGGATCCTAATGTGGATTTTGTGCATGGCAGTGCAAAGCCCAACCAATCTTGTATGCATCTGAGGGCCCAATTCATCATTGGAACACACAAGTTTTACAGCAATGCAACTCCCTTGCAGTCAGTGGAGTTGTACCAATATAAAATGATCATAAAGTGCTAGAAAAATAAAGTATTAAATGGGATGAGAATCTCTTCCAGAGAGGGGCATTGTTCTTCTTTCAATACCACAATGGTCTTGTCTTTCTTTTTGTCTTGCTTAAATAGGCAGTTATATTTAAACATGGATTTTCATTTGCTAATGGGGATTTAGAGCCTCAAACTTCTGAAAAAGGTTTCCACAGATAGTAATTGTAGATGAACTCAATTGCTTATGGGTTGACTTTAATCTGAACCACTTTATACTCCTCTGTTTAAAAAAAAAAAGTGAAAATGATGTATATTAATAATGTAATATGTATTATATCTAAAATTTTTAAATCTGCCTTTAAAAGACTAAAATCTATGATGAAACATCAAATTCACCCAGGCTGTAACTCCACTGACTTTTGGCTCCAAATATTCTAGTTGACAGTGTAAGTACTAGAATAGTCATAGACGGTTTTCTAGCCTAGAAGGCCATTCAATTAGCAAAAGCAGCTGCTTTTCTGAAGCATAGGATCACATGCTGTTTCACTGTGAGACAGTCATTAGGGATAAAACTGTAGCAGAATAGAAATTTGACAATGCTTGAAGATATTGCTAGAATACGTACATGGAAATCACTCTGATAGCCTTTCCATTCATTCAGTAATATAAAATTACAAAAGGTTGTCAGTTGGACCTCTGACACACAACCAGACTGTACTAGCATCTAAAGCAGTAGAAGCAGAACAGGGAAAAAGGGGGTGAGGGGGAATCACCTCTTGGAATCACTTGATTGATTTCTCCTCTTTACTCCACCTTTTTCCCCATGCAATTAGTCCTGATTTATACCAGTAGACGTGAGTTCAGAAACAGGCCTATTGTTTGCTCTTTGGGTTAAAAGGAACAAGTTGAGATAGATGTGACAGGGTACACCTGGCCCTTTGAGGCCCCCACTGGAGGCCCCATGGTCCTACCACTCCCTGCCCCAGGAAAGGAGCAGTGAAGGTGGGTCCGCCAGGCCTGCCTAGAAAGGCTGCACAGAAGCAGCAAATCAGAGCCCAGCTGGCTCAGCTAGAAGGAACTGCAAGGCCTGCTCAGGTCAGTTCCTGTGTGTGTGTGCTTGTTAGCTCACTTATTGCTGGTCACAGGAGCTCAAAAGGAGAACCAGTAGATGGGTTCTGGTGATATTTGCATTCAGTGAGGAGGAAGAGGCTTTGAGAACTTCAGCGCTGAGGTAAGGGTGAAGAGAAAGGGGCTACATGGGGGAAAAGGCCCAGAGAATAGCAGCAGATAACTGAAGGAAGCAGTATGTGGCTGCTGTGAGAAGGGTCCCTGGGCTGGGACCCAGCGTTGTGATTGGGCCCAGGTCCCCCCACCATCTACAGGGCAGTGGCCTAAGCCCTAAGAAGGGGACAAGTCTCCTTTAGAAGCAAAGAGCTGGAATTAGAGGGCCCAGAAACATTCTGGTGAAGGCTGTTAGGTTGTTGGATTGCCCTACCCTGGAAGGGGATCATCCATTTTAGACACTGTGGCTTGTCTGGAGGGCTGAGCTACTGAAGGCCTGCCTAGTGAGGTCAACAACCTACAGAGGTGCCTGGGGCAGCAGCATCACATCCAGCTGACAGGAGGTACCCATGAGAGGTGAGTTTCCATGTCACAGTAGGCAACAAAATTATTAAATGCAGTTAAAACGAGGTAGCTCCATCACTGGGTGGTGCTGCTGAAGACCATTGTGATAATCTGTGATATTGCAGCACATGAAAATATAAATGTGAGAAGAATGGTCATGGCTTGGACACCTTCATTATTTTTTAGAAACCCATTTTTCAGGAGTTTTATATGGAAAAATAAAAAAAAATGTAAGAAAAATATGAATACAACACTAGAAAGGTAGCCAGTTTGAAGTCCAAACTTAAGCAGAAGTTTGCAAACTAGCAGCAACTTCTTTCAATAATTTAACTTATTAAGGTCTGGGATATGGCCAGTTCAGTGTCATTCTGACTATAATTGAGAAAACAGCTAAAGCCCAGAACACGGAGTATTTCATTTCCACCATTACTGGTTCTCCCCATAATGGAGGTGCCAAAGAGGTCTGCTGTCAGAAGAGAGAATTTAAGGCTAAGGTTAATTGTGGCAGAAGATACTATTAAATGTGAAGAAGGGGTTACAAGGTTTGGGTCCAACAATTTTTAGGAAGAATGATTTTGACACTTAGAATTCCAATGGTCAGTGTACATATCAAAGAAATCTGCTGAGAGGGATTTTGGAGAGGGCTGAGGGTATGCTTCCTAGAATGAGGAAGACTGAAAAGGGGTCTCTGTAGGTTTCTGGCTGGCTGGGTTCCTGTTGAATTGTCTATCTAATGCAGCTGGAATTTCATTGTATTAAATGTATTTGGGTGCCTAGAGTCTTGGATAAGCATTTTTTTTATTATTTTGAAGCTAAATAAAATAAGGGCTAGTAATATCTTTTTAAAAAATACATTAGGTGGGGTGTAAAACAAGAGCTCTCTTGGAAGCTATAATAACTCAAAGTGGTTTGCAGTCCAACTTGGTGAAAATAATTCTGTCCTGTGCAATTATTCTCAATGAGCATTAAGGTGAAATCCTGACCTCAAAGAAATCTCTGGCAAAACTATTAACTTCAATGGGGCCAGGATTTCACCATTAGCATCTAAAACACATAAGCTTTTGCATTTCTTGGGGTGTATTTTTTTTTAATTGGGGGTGAGAGTTGGGGGACACAACTATTTTTCAAAAAGTTTACTACTGTTAAGTTTCATAATTTAAAAATGACGTAATAACCTCAAACTTTCAAAAATATTCTTTTTGGGCAGAGATTGCACCAGAAACATTCTGGGCAGTAAAGAGCTTGGTGGTTTTTTGTTTTTTCCAAAGTTTTAAAGGGTGCAAACTGGGCATATAGGGAAAACTAGCTCACCACACACTAACTCACTATCCTATCACTATAATTAAACACACTTAAGGGGGAGCTGAATACCAAATAACTGAAAATATTGTCAGGTCGGTAAGTAGTGGGTCATTTTTAAAAGATATCTCATTTGTCCATGTCACCAAACAACCAAATAATTGGTACAATCCACAGTGTCTGCTTAGGGGACATTGTTGACTGGCATAAAGTGTTGTGGGCCAAAATAATGGTGGCTTCTGTGCTGAGATAATTGCTCAGTGTTTTCTTTTATTATTGCTATTGGTCTTTCACTTTCATGAGTATGAAGCTTAATCCACAAACAATCTTTAAAAAGAAGAACGAGAAGTACTTGTGGCACCTTAGAGCCTAACACATTTATTTGGGCATAAGCTTTCGTGGGCTAAAACCCACTTCATCAGATGCATGCAGTGGAAAATACAGTAGGAAGATATATACAGAGAACATGAAAAGATGGGGGTTGCCATACCAACTCTAATGAGACAAATCAATTAAGGTGGGCTATTATCAGCAGGAGGAAAAAAAACTTTTGTAGTGATCAGGATGGCCCATTTCAAACAGTTGACAAGAAGGTGTGAGTAACAGTAGGGGGAAAAATTAGCATGGGGAAATAGTTTTTAGTTTGTGTAATGACCCATCCACTCCCAGTCTTTATTCACGCCTAATTTAATGGTGTCCAGTTTGCAAATTAATTCCAGTTCTGCAGTTTCTCGTTGGAGTCTGTTTTTGAAGTTTTTGTTGTTGAAGAATTGCAAGTTTTAGGTCTATAATTGAGTGTCCAGGGAGGCTGAATTGTTCTCCGACTGGTTTTTGAATGTTATAATTCTTGACATCTGATTTGTGTCCATTTATTCTTTTGCATAGAGACTGTCCAGTTTGGCCAATGTACATGGCAGAGGGGCATTGCTGGCACATGATGGCATATATCACATTGGTAGATGTGCAGGTGAACGAGCCCCTGATGGTGTGGCTGATGTGATTAGGTCCTATGATGGTGTCCCTTGAATAGATATGTGGACAGCGTTTGCAACGGGCTTTGTAAGGACAGGTTCCTGGGTTAGTGTTTTTGTTGTGTGGTGTGTGGTTGCTGGTGAGTATTTGCTTCAGGTTGGGGGGCTGTCTGTAAGCGAGGACTGACCTGTCTCCCAAGGTCTGAGAGAGTGAGGGATCGTCCTTCAAATTCTGAGTTGGTATGGCAACCCCCATCTTTTCATGTTCTGTGTGTGTGTGTGTGTGTGTGTATCTATCTATCTAATATATATATATATCTTCCTACTGTATTTTCCACTCCATGCATCTGATGAAGTGGGTTATAGCCCACGAAAGCTTATGCCCAAATAAATGTGTTATTCTCTAAGGTGCCAGAAGTACTTCTCGTTCTTTTTGCTGATACAGACTAACACGTCTACCACTCTGAAACAATATTTAAAGTAAATTCAGAGTTAGTGAAAGCAAAGTGGTAATTATTTACAGTTCCAAATAGTAGTAATAGGGAAAAATACATGAACAGAGGGGCCAGATTCTCATTTCATTTACACTAGTGCAATTCTGAGGTAACTACATCATAGTGGTGGATGTGAGATGTTTTAAGTGCTGTTAAACTTAACATCCTCTAGATGCCAGTGTCATGTCTACATTTGCCTTATGTGAAATATGCTGTGAGAAGAAAAAGTTAAAAGCCTGTGGTTAAAGAATAAGCAGTTATGGTATAGAAAGAATGCTCATTATTGTAAACTGGATATTTTTTAGCTTAGATACACTGATCTAGGTGTAAGTATAGTTTGTTAAAATGACCATAACTCTTTTTTGTTGTAGTAGATTGCAATGTATTTTATTTCTCTACCTGGAAGAGAATTGGCCCTTGATTATCCCAAAAGGCCAAAAGCCAGTGTTAGGACTGATCCTGGATCTCCGAGGCAAATTTAGCAGAATTTGGGGGATGGGTACACATTTGGCTTTAAGAATACATAAGCCCCTTCATTTTCAATTTAAACTGATTTTTACTGAAAAATTCTTGTTTTACAGAAAGTATTCATTTTTCTTTCTTTCTGATTTTCACCCTACTTTAGTATCATTCAAATATATAAAAATATTTTTTTAGGAAAATGCAATACATCGTATGATATATGTATTACAATAATACATTAGTCTGTGTGTGTATGCAAAGCTGCCTGTTGAAGTAAGGCTATGTATTCATCTAGAAGATACACACAACAAACGGGCATGCACACAAGCTCTGAAGTGTGTGTCTATCTGAACATACTGATGAATCTCACATCCACAATGTACACATTTCAAGCTCTTAACAGATAATAATTTAAAGATTTGATACACTAAAATTGGCAGAAAAAAAATCTATTACTTTGTGTTCTAAAACATATTCTACTTGAAAGTTTTAAAAACAAAAACAGGAGAAAAGGATGAAATTGAGTGTGTGCGCTACAAATGGTGTGGCCAAATTATTAAATGCAAATATTTACAGGCTAATAGTTCTAAGCCTACAACAGTAAACTGTTTATTCAAATTAAAAGTTTTATTTGGAGATTAGAGACATATTTTCTTAAACTCAGAGGTGGCATTGTGTTTTAAGTTTTGTTTTAGTTCTGCAGCAAACCACATTGATTAACAGAATTCAAAGCATTAATCTACTGAATACTTCCCCCCCCTTTCCATCCACCAAAATAAACCCTGATATTTACCCAGAAAAATTAATCATTTTTTGCACTGATTTCTCCTTGTGTTGGGTTTTTTTATTTTTTATTTTTTTTATTTGTGGTTGTAATAAACACTGATAAATTTTCAGGAAAAAATTAAATAAAATAAAAATTGAAAATGAAGGGCCCTAAGAATACAGGAAAAAATGCAGAGAAGTTTTATCTTAACCATCTGAAAGATTTATCATCCATGATATTAGGATGACTGACCACAACATGGTGTCAAGCTAATCCAAATATGACAAAAGCTTCAGGACAACCTTTTGGGAGATAGACTGGGACCTTTCATTATGACCGAAAGTAAGAGATGCACAAAAAGACTAACTGTGGACACCATGTGTATATTATATATGAGAGTGTCACAACTTAAAATTAGTTTTCCAAAGCTGCTCTATCCTCTTCATAAAAAGCAAGATGTTAGAAGCCCTTAGCAGGACAACATGAGGTGGTTTCTTTGAAGGGATCCATGCTTAGTTTGATGGTATTTAACTAAGTCTTATACAATGTGAACTAGCCAAGGGAAACGAGAAACCCTCTCCTGAACATCACTGCCTTCAAAGAAAAGAATGAGTTCCCTTCCTAAAGACAGCAAGTTGAGTGAGCTCCAAATTCGATACAGCTGTGCCCAAGGGGTGAGACTCTGATTCTGAAGTGCTGTTAAGGGATAGGATAAGTGACTTATTTTCCTGTCTGCCTTCTACAGATTGACTCTCCTTTTCACCAGCTGAGAGGGAAGAGGTGTTTTTTTTTTTTTTTTTTTGTACTGAAAAGCTTACTAATTTTCATTGCTATGCAAAACTGAATTCTTGTAAGATCAGGAACTATGGCTGGCGTAACTCTGCTCCCATTGAAGCTGGTGGGAACGGCATAGAGCTAATGTTGAATGCTTCTGACAATCCCATCCTAAAGCATAAGGAAGTGCAAAGTACTAATAACTTAAAACAACATTCTGTATTGACTACTAGTGTGACTCTTGTTCCAAATCAACCAAAGAGGGAAGAAAGATGCATCTTGAAAGCAAAAATAAACTCCGTGTACATAATGATGGTAAGTATTTAGCATGCTTTAATACTTAATGCATGCTAAAAGGACAGCCCCTTTTTAGAGGAGCTATGACAACCGGAATAGTAGTCTACAAATAGACTGGGCTGTATTGTTATCCATATAACACCAATACCATGTACACTCTGCATTATCAATATGCCAGAGATGAACAGTTCAGAACAGAATGAGCACTGTATTTACTGTGCCTGTGAGATTCATGGCTGTAAAACCACTGTAGAGTATTAACATAAACCTCATAGAACTGGGTAGAGAAGAAACAATGTGGCTTCAGAGTATCTGAAAAACAGAAGTGGGTTAACATATTCTGAAGAAACAATGCCATAGAAGTGTATTATATACTTACTGTAGTGTAGCAAGTGTGTAATATAGGCAGGAAGTTAATTGTGCATGGGGGGGGGGGGGATGTAACTGATTAAACTTCTTGATGAAATGACAATTTTATTCTCTGCACAATAATGTGATAAGGGTCTTGTAACTGCTTCATTAAGTACATCAACACTGTTGTATTAACATCACATGGAATTTGAAATTGCCTGCAGTAAGTTAGCAACATTGCTATTGTAATTACATTTGTAAGCCTCTGCATAGTAACACTATATGCTTATTGTAACTCTACCACCTCATTGTATCTTATATTTGTTATGGCTACCTAGTGCATAATTATTACATTTTATCACTTACATCAGGGGTGGGTAAACGTTTTGGCCCGATGGCCACATCTGGGTATAGAAATTGTATGGTGGGCCATGAATGCTCACAAAATTGGGGTTGGGGTGCAGGGGGAGGGGTGAGGGCTCTGGCTGGGGGCACAGGCTCCAGAATGGGGCCAGAAATGAGTTTAGGGTGCAGGAGGGGGCTCTGGACTGGGGCAGCAGGGGTGGGGTGTGTGTGTGTGGGGGGGGGGGTTAGGACTCTAGCTGGGGGTGCAGGCTCTGGGGTGGGGCTGGGGATGAGGGGTTGGGGTGCAGGAGCATGCTCTGGGCTGGGACCAAGGGGTTCAGAGGGTGGCAGGGAAATCAGGGCTGGGGAAGGGGGTTGGGGTGTGGGGAGAGGCTCAGGGGTACAGGCTCCAGGCAGCGCTTACCTCAAGCAGCTCCTGGAAGCAGCAGCACATCCCCCATCCTGCTCCTATGCGGAGGCACAGCCAGGCGGCTCTTTTACATGCTGCCCCTGCAGCTCCCATTAGCCGTGGTTCCTGGCCAATGGGAGCTACGGGGGCAGTGCTTGGGGTGGAGGCAGCATGCAGAGCAGAGCCCCCTTGCTGCTCCTAGGCATAGGAGCCGGAGGGCAGACATCTCGCTGCTTCTGGGAGCGCTGGAGCAGGGCTAGCCCCAGACCTCACTCCCCAGTGGGAGCTCGAGGGCCGGATTAAAATGGCTGGTGGGTCGGGTGCAGCCTGTGGGCTGTAGTTTGCCCACCCCTGACTTATATGCATACCTATCCTTGCTTGTCTAGTTTTACTTGTTTTATTAAGATGCTTTTGTTCTTTAGAAGCCAAAATCAATGGGAAGGACCTACATATAATTAAAATTTGTGGATCACACCACTGAGCTTAAAAATTAGGACAAACATTTTATGACAACTTGGCCTACAGACTTTTTAGCCATGTTAGTAATTTTAGATCAGGTTATAAAGCACCTTAGCTAATCAAAATCTCCCTTTTAGCTACTAGAATATTAAACTGAGTAATCTTATCAGACTTTGGTATGACATTCTGTTTTTCACTCTGTCACCCTCACTTTCAATGGCATGAGTCCAACTGTGCACCCTTGACCTGTGCCCACTGACTTCCCTGTAAGCTCTTCTGGGCAGGGACTGAAATTTTTTTATGTATTTTGTGAAATGCCTAGCAGAATTTTTGGTGCTATAAAATAACAAATCATATCTTCCTAGCTTTGCCATGCTATCCCAAATCTCATATAAAGATCAAAGAATATGACACAAATTGATACAATGAAAGCCAATCATTTTTGTATTTTTAAGCCCAATTTTGACTTTTAGTCAAAACAAAGTGGAAGGAAAGGCCTGGTGCTTACTCAAATTCAGCATTGCACAAACTATTGCAAGAGTGTTTCTTTCTTTGGCTCATATCTCTTTGTAGCAGCCTCTTGGATGGGTTGTTAGCAGGGACTGAATCCAGAATCAAACAATCAAAATATGAGCCTGCACTGCTTGAACTAAACCTATTAGCTGTAAATAGCAGCAGCCTCAAACTTCACATTGACAAGCCAGTAAAGGAGGACAAAAACACTTTATGGATTATGCTGCCCCCATGCCTGGGAATATGAATCCCAAATGTCTACGGTTCATAGCAGTTGAATTCCCTATATGGAACAGTACCAGACTCATAAACCAGGCCTGGTTTACACTACAAAGTTAGAGCAACGTAAGCTGCCTTGTGTTGATCTACTTGTGCATGTGTCTACACTTACATTTGTTTTCCACCAATGTAAGTACCCTGTTATGGTGAGATAGTAACACCACCTCCCTGAGCAGCATTGATGGTCAATGTACTGAGGTTGACGCAGCACAAGTGCACACATTCCTATGTTGACCCTAACAGTCCTCCAATAGCTATCCCACACTGACCACTCTGGTCTCAATTGTAAACTCCACTGCCCAGGAATCACATAGACTGGAAGGCCCCCTCCCATTTAAAACCCTGCACATTTTTAAAATGCCTTTTCCTAAGTGCCCAGCTTGGTGAGCACACCTAACAGCTCTCCATTGTTTTATGCAATTTCCCAACCCTCCTTGTTGGCTAAATGCTCCAGCTTGGAGTAGACAGGAGATATTGGATCTTCTGTGCCTTTGGGGAGAAGTGGCTGAGCAAGCAGAGCTCTGAACCAGCCATAGTAATGTTGACATCTATAAGCAGATCTCATGGGGGATACAGAAGAAGGGATATGACCGGGACCAGCAGCTGTGCTCTGTAAGCAAAGGAACTGAGGCAGGCATACCAGAAGGCCAGGGAGGCCACCTGTCAATGCAGTGCCAAGCTGCAGACCTGCCATTTTTACAAAGAGATGCATGTCAGACTTGGCGGAGACCCTACCACCACCCTGCACGCCACCATGGATTGTTTCACTAATCTTATTACTGAATAAAATGCTATTATTTGGAACATAATTCATCTTTATTAGTTCACAACATATGTTGCAGAGTGCCTATCAATTTTGAAAGCACCCACTTTGTTGCTGTACAGTGTGACACACCTCACAGGATCAGTGACAAACACACTGTAATAATCATAAATCAAGCACCACACAATTCCTAACAGGCTCCCAAACAGCCAGGCCAGATACAGCACAGTACACCACAACACAATATTGTGGCTCACTGTTAAAGTAAGAGCTCCTTCAATGCTTCACTAAGCTGCATAGTTCTGCATTGAATTCTTCCAATATCCCTTGTGTCTGGCTGCTCAAACTCAGCAGATAGCCACTTTTCCCCTTTTGCTTCACACACATTATGGAGGACACAGCAGGTATCTATAACCATTGGGATATTTTTCTCACTGAGATCAAATCTTGTGAGTAAACAATGCCAGCATCCTTTCAATCTACCAAAAGCACATTCAACTCCCCTTCTGCACCTACTGAGTTTGTAGCTGTATCTTTTCTTCCTGCTGTCAAGGTGGCCTGTGTAAGACTTCATGAGTCAGGGAAGCAAGAGGTAGACTGGGTCACCCAAGATCACTATTGATTGACATTTCAACATATGCTAATAATCATCTGCTAGTTGGAGGAGGGTGGGGAAGTCCCTGCTTGTATCTTTAAGAAGACAGGACTGTTCAGAAAGCTACAAGTGTCATGCACTTTCCATGACCAGTTCACCTTGATGTTGGTGACGCATCCCTGGTGATCCACCAATGCTTGCATAACCATAGAAAAGTAGCCCTTTCTGTTGATATACTCTTGGCAAGGTGGTCTGGTGCCAAAATATAGGGATGTTCATGCTATCTATCACTCCACCAAAGTTTGGGATCCCTATTGTTGAAAATCCATCCAGTATCTCCTGCATGTTGCTGAGAGTCAGTCCTGCATATCAGAGTTGATTTAACGGCCCTGCATACTTGCATGACAAGAGCCCCACAGTGGTTTTTCCGACTCCAAACTGATTGCTACCAGTCAGTGGGTAATCAGGCATTACAAGTTTCCACAGTGCAATCACCACCATTGATCCACTGTTAGTGCAGCTCTCGTTCTGGTGTCCCTGCACTGGAGGGTTGGGGTGAGCATGGCACGCAGATCCAGGCATGTGGCCTTTCGCATCTGGAAGTTCTGCAGCCACAATTTGTCATACCAAGCCTCCATTACAGTGCAATCCCACCATTCAGTGCTCGTTTCTCAGGCCCAGAAATGGCACTCCACCATATGCAGCTGCATTGTGAAGGCCATCAATGACCTTGAATTGGTTCTCGCTATATCCCACAGCAATTGGTCCTCCAAGAAATCATCACGTTCCCTGCTGATTCGTTCTTGCAGCTCGGCAAATACTGGAGGATCCTGTGCTTTTAATGCTTATGACAATAGTGCAGAGCTGTGCAGGCTCCATGATTCTGTCAAAGATGGTGGATAGTGAGGAGGGCTGTACAAGTTTGTGGAATTTTGAAAAAGTTTTGAAAATTATGGGATGGAGACTGTTGCACACTGAGAAGTTGACACCTTGGTCCCAGGCACCCCTGCGTGATTCGTTTCAACCCCACCATGCATTGCTAAAACTTCCTAAAAGACTATGTGCTGGACAGTGGCAAGTTGCACACTGGGATACCTATCCATGGTGAACTGCACTGTGCATCGATACAAGCACCCTGGGTGTGGATGTGCAGTGCTGACGCAAGGAGACAAGTAAGCCCGTGCGCACACGATATGCTAATTTCAGTGGCTTAATGACAATGTAACTTGCATCAACCACAGTTTGTAGTGTAGACATGGCCAAAGTCTAAACCTATGTTCATGAGGGTTTCATTACCACTAACATGCATATGAAATTCCCATTGCCCTTTTGTACATAGACCAATGTCTTTTAAGAGACAGAAGTTGAATTAACTAAAGTACTTCAAGTATTTGTTCTTTTCCTTGCTAAGGTTAAAAAGGAAGGACAGAAGGCAATTCAAAATAGAAATTCTTGCCAACTGTTTCTAAACAGATGCCAGTTCTGTACACACAGAATATTTGCAACATGGAGAGATCTGATTATGATGCTATTTTTTTCTACTCGTAGTCTTTTATAAAGAAGCATTTCATTTTTGGGTGGAAAATTAAGTGCAAATCTTGCCATATGTAAGCAAACTATCCACAAATATGTGAGCATTTCCAAGAACGTACTTTTTTGTATTAATATTTTCATTCAGGGCAGAATCTGACCCCTTTCAGTCTCTCCTAAGTAAACTCATCACCACCAACTAGAGGAAGTTTCTTTGGAAACCCAAGGCTTGCACTGATCCCCTGAAGTGATGTATTACATATGTCTGTTATATATTTCCTATCAAGAAACACATTTTGAGAGTAATAAGGCCTATCTTGCTCAAGGGAATTTTGAAATTGCTATATTCAATATAGCAACTGCATAGTAGAAAAAAGGTTAACTTATTCTAGATCCACAGAAGAACTACAACTCTGACATTTCATCAATGCTTACAAATAAGCAAGGAAGGACCAGACTTATTCCTGGTTTATTCCATTCTAATCTGTAGAAAAATGCACACACTGCAATTTCAGAGTTATTTAAAGCAGCCTGATTACACACTTGGAATTCGCAAGAGGCAAGTATAGTATTAGGACACTTTGAGCCATATGGTGGCTGGCCCTGTACAGACTTTCCCATCATTTGTGCCCATTTGCAAAAGGCAAGCCACAGTGAGGCTAGTGAATACAGCACCTGTTAAATGACTTGTGCTGCTAGAATTCTAAAAGGGACATGGCTCCACTCCCCATGCAAGCCAGCTCTGCTGGCCAAGTAGGAAGGGGGAAAGCATGCTGCACCTTTTCTGAGGATGGCAGATGTTCTGCTACTGCATGTGTTTATCTGGGAACTCCAGGAGAAATTGTTTGCTGCTTCAGCCAGAATTCCCCATGATGGCTTCTACTTAAGGAAACCACTCTAAGCAGACTGTTTTTCTATACCTCAATTTAGGCCCCTCTATTGAAATTATTCAGAAAGAGCTTATTTTTAAACATCTGGATCTAGATTTTGAATTCCCCAAATTTACTTCCAGGGGCTGGGTTTGGGGGTGTCTCCAATAATAGCACATAGTTTTCCAGTCACTACAGAGCAACTACCAAATAACCAATGTTCTTGTGCTTGCTTCTTTCATAACCATTGGTATCCGTTCAGCCTTAACTTCCTTGCCACACTGGGAATAGAAGGTTTTATTGATAGCAAAGATGACCGTAAATTTAAATGGGGGGGGGGGGGGATGTCACATGTAATTACTGCAAATCGATAGAAAGTCCCACCAGGACATTTAAGGGCTAATGGTCTTTGCAATAGAATACAGAAAGCAATAAAAGGCCTTGGCAGGTGATTAAGTGCCAAAGCAAAGCTGAGGCACTTGATAGGTGCAAATGCAGGTTATTGCAAGTACCATCCCATGCCATACATAATATGATTCTTATTATGCACCAAAATGAAAGAAGATGGAATAAACCACAGAATTAGGGGAGTAAGGGAAGGAAACAAAGTGAAGCCTGGGTCCAAAGAAATAGATTTTCTTTAAGAATCCCCTTTGATTCTCCAGGGAAGTGCCACGTATAACTGTTGTAGATAGCTCTGAAGGGAGGCTAACTTTGCTGAAAATTTTTTGTTTTTAAAGGCAAAGGAGTATATTGTCTTGTAACAGAATTTTGTATTATATTTCACCTAAATAAAACCTATCCTGGTGCAAAAATGTATACAACTTAATCATTCAGTTTCAACCTTTTAGATAGCAAAAAATAGCAGAGGGAGAGAGAAATAGAGTATGGTAAATGGGGAAACAACAGCAAAGAAGGCTGTTTCAGATCTGCAGAAAAGGGACAATGGTGGGAGACTAGTGCTATAAAAGTGGGAGGAATAGAATGAGAAATGGAGACATTGACAGTTGATGTAAATTGGCTTGACTTTGATGGAGCTATGGCAGTTTACAACATGGTTCACAAGGTCTTGCAGCAAATCTGGGGAGGATTTTAAAAACAGAGTTCTGTAATAAATTGGGAGATGGAGTAAAGATGTTTCAGGCTGAAGGTGATACAATATTGGTATTGGAGGCCAATTGGCATTTCTTTGTACCTTAGAGTCTGGAGATCTGGGTCTTGAGGAGGCAACAGAGTGACATTTCAATGGTCAAAGTGAGAGAAGATTGTTGAAAATCGTATGCATGTCTTAGAGATGGAGACAAGCCAATAACACACATGACAAAGTTATAGAGACTTACCGGGCATGCAAGGGGATGAAGTATTCAGGTTCAAAGATGACAGTATATCTATGGATACTTAAGAAAAATGGGTAGTCTAAATTCTTCCCTGAGCTCCCCCTGAAATTGTGGCTCTGCACCTTCCCAAACACTGGTCTCTGCCTTAAAGGCATGATCTAGCCCCTATATATTTAATAGTAACTTCCAATACTGACCACTTGTAGCCATTCCATGGTATGTTTTGGAGAGGGGGGGCAGGGGGTGAATTGCAGTATCCTGGATAAACTTCAACTGGGGAATTACATTCTCCCCACAATTTCAGTTGGATGAGATTCTTTATTTCCAGTCCTAAATTAATATCTGGTGGTGCTATGCAAGGTGAAAAAGCTACTATGTTTCAACCCTGCCCCCAGCAGCGACATTTTATAGATGGGTTATTCCTGTGTCTGACTGTAGTTTGTAAAGCAAATTAGGATCCTTACTGATAAAGGATATATTAATCTCATAAAAATGTCTGGAACAGAGAGACTTCAAATAGTAAGGAGTTGTGGAACTTACCTTTGGTAAGGTTAGTGCTAACTTGCATAAAGGTGACTGGTCCTGATAGTCAGCAGGCAGAAGGGGTTGATCCCAGTTCTTGGCTATTGTTTCTCTGGTTATTTTGTAAAATACTGCAGTTCCCTTGTAATGAGGTGAGCTGTAGTTACCGAATTCATCCACTTCTTTGAGTTGGAGCTCCAGTCTGGGCTTTCTTTGTGAATGAAAAATAAGCCTGTAGACTTTTCCAAAATCCTTCCCATCGTCTGTATTCAGTATAAAAAGATGTATTTCTTATACTGAGTTTTAATGTCTGATTCTATTACATATAAACACAATCTTTTGGGGGAGCAAGATAAGTCAATAGGACTTATACAAATAAAATTGTTTTCAGGATTGGGACCTAAGTATGAAACAAAGAGCAACAGCTAATCTTTCCTGGCCACTTACATTAACAGTTACATTATCTTTGCAGTTAACTGCCTCAAAGTGCCTCTAAGGAGAGAGGTGCTGCTGATTGAAAAGCAATGCACATGGAATGATAAAATTAATGAAATACAAACCATGGAGAGACAAGAAATGAAAGTCCATGTTGACAATCAATTTAGTACAAGCAGAAGATAATATTGTATCTAAGGCTCTAGGAAACAATGTGTGCTATTTTGTTAAATGTTACACTTTTTGAGGTGAGCAGCTGGTCAAAGTTCAGGGCCCTTCAGGACGTTCCAGTTGGGAGGGAAAATTGATGATGGAACCCAGGAGGAACCAAAAACCAGGAGACAGTTTCCTTGCACCACTGGTGCAAACTCCTTCAGCTTGCACTCCCTCTATCCCCCCTGCCCTCCCCCCCCCCCAAAGTTTTCTCAGTATGCTTTTTCCAGGGTTGTCTTATAATGTGACCTCTGAAGGTGGTAAACTACACACTCATAATTCATTTCAAAACCTGGCAAAGAAGAGCATAAATATTTTGGGTAGGATTTTCAAAAGTGCTTAGTGTTGAGCTACCTCTACTCCCGCTGCAGTGAATAGTTCTTACCATTGCAATAGTGAATGACAGTAGTTAGACCAACTGTGAGCACTTGTGCAATTTCTAAACAATAGGCCATCATCACATTAATTAAGTCAGAGGGCCACCAACAACAGCATTAATATGTCCTAGATGCCACTATCCATTAAAGTCAATTGAGTTACTCCAGATTTACACTGAGGTAAATGAGCAGAATCTGTCCTTTTTGATTTAAAATCCATTTAACCCAAATGAGATGTTCTTAAAACAACCATAAAAGGAGATTAGTAGAAAAGAGAGGGCTATGGGTAAAATATTGGCCCTATTGAAGTAATTGACAAAATACCAATTAATGTCAAGTGGGCCAGGATTTCACCATATGAACTTCTTTTCATGTAGTCATAGTGAAGTGGTTGCCTATCGAATTACAAGTTTACAAAAAATAAGGATTGAATGAGAACACCGAATTGTGCCATTTCAAATAATTACCTAAATGCAAGCTCACTATTTGCAACAAGTGGAAGCAAGACAAAGGTCTATATTATATCAGATTTGTTCACTTGATTGTATTTATGTACAAGAAATGGCCAGTTTACCTGAGGCAAATATGTTGCCACTAAATCTAAAATGAATCTGCTCTCCTTCTCTTAGTTGAAACTGTTGCGTTGGTTCTGGAGGACCAAAGTATCCCTCCTCACGCAGGCTTTGCAGCTCCCAGTTCAGTTCTTTGGACAGAACCAGTAAAACAACTATTTCATGAGGGTTTTCTTTTTTCCGATATAGTACGACATTAGCCATGGTGCTGCGAATGGCTTCCTCCAGAGCCTGAATAAACAGAACTAGATGTGTATTGTCCATGGCAAATGAAAGGCGAATGACAATAAAGCTGCATTAAGAAGAGAGAAGAAAATAAGTAGTCCCCGAGGTGACGCTTAATTCTTTATTGAATGATAAATAGTTTTATTTACCTTTTGCAACTTATCAAGCAAGATAATACAATGGTTCAGATAACTGATGACCATTCTATCACATTTTTCCTCCTCAAGGTAAGAAAAAATGCTCAGATTAGTTTCCTGGGGTATGACATCAGGCCAAAAGTCAAGCTTTTCAGGGCTGAAAGCTTTATTGAAACATTCCCCTGTTGTACATAATTTTTTTCCCACTAAAGGCCATAGGTAAAATTTTTAATTGTGAGTTTGGCACTTATCCTAAGTCCTATTGACTTTCAACAAAAATCCCATTGATTCCAACTGGGCCTTTTAGTAGTACATTTGAAAGGGAAATGAAATGTCTTTTGTGCTGTGTACCTTTTGGACCTTGTTGCCAGAGGATATTATTGAGTTAAAACAAAATATGAAAGGCTAGATATGTATATGAATAACTCATGCTTCAGGGCATAAGATAACCACAAGCTGGGGGCAGGAAAAATTTTTCTTGCTGTCTTACAATACAGTATTGAATAACTAAATGGTCTTGGTTGTAATGGGAAGGTTATACTTCCATCTGAAACATCCACCAGTGGCATTGACTACTGTTACACAGAATATTAGAATACATTCTCAGTGGTCAGTTCAGGTATGTTAATCCCTATGTTATTTCAGTTCTCATAAAGACTCAAAAACCAGCCAATGAATCAAAATATTGTAATTGGAATAAGAGGGTAACTGGTTTTGAGGGAAGTAGAATTAATGTGCATCAAAAATTGTATAGAAATGATGACTATCATATAGTATGTAGGATCTTCAGCTGAAATATATTTACTCATATTTGATCAACTATATTGTAATTACAAAATGTAGTATGTACATTACAGAGGATAAATACAAAAGCAGTCTCATTTCAGACCTTTATATCATACTAAATTAAAGATTTTAAATAAGTATTTAAAACTATGTGAATTTATATATTAGTTTCATTTTATATTTTTAAGATATAATGAAACTGAGGCAATTTTGTTACATATTTTAATAGCAATATATTTATGATTCAGTATGTAGAGAACTGATTTCCCCCCCACCCATGTTTCTTCCTGACGTGTTTACAGATCTTTTAACTTCTAGAGCCATTTAGATTATTTAGCTGGATGGAACAATAATGCAAGATACGATGAGCCTCTCTAACAACAGACTCCGATGTAAATCTGGATATTTGACATGAGTAAGATACACAACTTGCCGCTACTTGTATGAAACTTAAGTGTTAGGTGTTCAGTGTTAGGGCATATCACAAAATCCTCTATTTTGCTTTCAAAATCATACAGTAATAAACTACAGTGAATGACAGAGGTAATTGCTGCACATGTACATAGTAATCTGCACTTTCAGCTTACTCCCAAATACTTCGCAGTTTGACACAATAAGGTCTTTATTCTAACGTTCAAGGTTTTGAGAACAGAGACCTTATTTTTCCAGAACTCCAATAGACCTCAATAGGGGTTTATCCTGCATAAAGATTGCAGCACTAAGCCCAATATGTATGAAGTCATGTGCATAAATTCTGGGGAAAACAAATCACAAATTGATTTTTGTAAGGTTTAAATGCATTTGTGTCAAGTGTGGTTAGACCTATGTTGTTTTGGTTCCCAGGCATCATCTATCATACAAAGTTTGTTGGCAGAATCTTTACATAAACAGAGAATTTTAAGTGAATATTAGAGAATATATGTCAACATCAAATCTTAAAACTGAGAGTTATGCTCATCCAATCAGGGAGCAGAAACACACTGTCCAATCAAAATTAATTACTATAACTCATATTTCAAATGTCAAGTGCATTCTGTGTTATGTTTGTGCACAATATGCAGATGAAGAATTATTTACCAAAATAAAAATTTTGGCATAATTATTCATAACATACAAATCTAAGAAAGTCATCAGTATATCATGAAACATTTACAGACTGGAAGAGCCAAACTTTGGCAAGCAAAATAATTCTTAGTGAATGATTTTTCAGCTCTAGTAAGTTCCCATTCATCCATTTGTTTGGATATGAATATTTTACCTAAATAATTTCTTTCAATTATTTATGTGTTACCTTTCTAAATACTCATCTACTTCAAATGATACAAGTCCGTTCCGTGCATTCCGCACAATAACATCATCAAGCACAACCCACTCCTCTTCTTTGCTTCTGTAACCCAATACTTTCAAGGATTCACCGAGATTCTCTCCATGTTTTCTCACCGAGGCACTCATTGCCCTGGAAAACCACAAGGCATGAGAAATCATTACAAAGGTTAAAATAAAGCTCTGTGGATATTAAATACTTGTGTTGTAGCAGTGTCTTTTCCCTTCTCTTTAACCTGCCTAACTGCAGACCATCTGGGATGGTTTGTCTCTTACTGAAAAACTGCATCTAGAAAATGGCATGTATGGACTGGTTTCCAGGTATACTCAGGCTCTGTAGTTTGGAAAGGTTCATGTCCAAATTAATGTAGTTAACCTATAGTCTAATATTGAGCAAAACTTTTATCAAGGTTTGCTTTTGACAGGGTCATCTGATTTGCACTGATTCACCAGAAGTGGACGTACGCTTTAGCCCTGTGCAAAACCAAAAGTCTGATCTTGGGGAAAATAAACTAACCTTCCAAAACTAGTTATAGTTGTTATGTGAACCAAAATATAAACTCATAATAAGACAGTTAACAACAACTGGGGAAATTACAGACGATAGCACACTAAGATGCTGTCTATCGGAGCCAGAGAAACACAGCAGCTAGGAGATATGATTTATTTCTGACTTCTTCAGAGATCTCAGCAGAAAGGCCACTTATCAAGGAAGAACAAAATTAAAATAGTTTCTGCTGAACTGGAGTGAACAATCTGATCACATGGGACAGACTCAATCAGGGTCACAAAAAAAACACAATGTGACTTCCTCCACCCAGCCTATCCCTATGAACAAAGCTTGACCTTTAAGGGCCCGATTTTCAAAAAAGCTGAGCTCCTTCACCTCCTATGGACTTCAGCTAGAGCGGTGGGAAATCAGGTGTTCTGAAAAAAGCCTAAATACACTCTAAAAAATGGCCTGAGAAATTTTGCACATATCCAAAGAAAGCAAAAGAGTTTGAATCAAGATGATATAGATGCTGCACAGTGTTTCATGGACACAAGTTCAGTGGCTGAGCTTTTTGGACAAACTGCCCCCCCCCACACACACACCTGTGTCCCTCAGGTGTTTTAGTTTAGTTTGCACCCTGTTTCGTATAGACCCTGAGTCTGTTTCTGCTCTACATTACGTGTGTGGTATAAGCTTATGCTTTAAAGAGTTCTAAGACATTTATTGATTAAATATAAAATGGTTCAAAGTACAAGGAATATGTGAAAATAAGTTGCAGTTTGTTGTTTTATTTTGTGTTAGTCCAGGCTTTGAACACTATGTACTGTATAGGAGCAGAAAAGCTTAAAACGATGTGGCTCACTATTATTAGGTGACTGAATCAAGTTATTCAGCCACATTAAATTGTGTTTGAGACATTATAGTTTGACCCCTGTTTTGTACAGAGCACTCTCTTTCTGCTCTGCATTACAGGTATATTTGTACTAACTGAAGTAATGAAATATCCTGGGTCTTCAAAGAACAGAATCCATGTTACAGGCACACTTCAAATTAGAACCTAGCATAAATTCAAGTACTTCTGAAGTTGAAGTCATGTAGTTTACACAGCTCTAGGCTGACAGCATTGCTAAGTGTGGGCAGATGAGATGCAAGCATTTGTGCACCATCCAACATCCCTGGTTCAGGATATCAGTTTGGAACTTCCTACAAGCAGTGATGACCAACCTTGCCAAATCACAGGGTGGATCTATGATGAGGATGAGGGTCTACACGGGATTAGAAGGAGACTTAATCCTTTTAAATAAAGTAATCTAAGGAAGTTTCTAGAAGTGAAAAATAGGAACACTTACTCCCTTTATCACCTAGACCCCTGCTTGTGCAGAAGCCTATTTATAATATATATTCCATCATGTAAAGACAATTTTCAAAGGATCAGTAGGATGGGTTAAACACCTGTTGGGGATTAGGGGAGGAACATTTCTAGGCTGACAGCAACCTGCTCCAACGGATCCCTAAAAAGAAATCCCACTACCGCTGTTCCTACTACAGGGTTTTATCCAGGCCTTTACCCAGGGAAGCAGACAAGTGGGTTTCATTGTCAGGAGCACTTCATTAATCTGTCAGTTAAGAACTACTATTAGGACTTGTCACCAAGATTACCAAAAGTGACTAGTGATTATAGTTGCCTCTATTTTCTAAGGGGGAGGGGCTGATTTTCAGAAAGAAATGTGGTGCTGTGTGTCCACCCTCTGATCAAGCTGAGCAGTGCTGGGCACCGTGAAATTAAGGCACACAAAAAATCACTAGGTTTTGGAACTCTTGACCCATATAACCTTCTGACCTTTTAGAGTAGAGCCTGGAGACCAGGCTGGCCACCTGCCCATTATAAGGTTGCTGTCCTGGGCAGCTGGAAATATTGATTCTTTTGTGCGTTGGACTATTTAAGTTTCACATTGTACTTGATGTCATTAATGGCCATGAAGAAGCATTGAGTAGGAAACAAGAAGACTTAGAGTCAGTGGTTTTCTTTGGTTTGTTCTGCTAGGAAATAAACTCAGACGTGTAAAGCAATGAAGGGTGAATCCTGGACATGACTGTAGCTACACATTAAGAATCAAATGTTGCCACCCTGACTCGAATTGAGTTGTATTCTGGACTACACATGGAGTAAGATACTACTCAATGTGAGTCAAGGTGGCAAAATCTGGTGTTAAATAAAATGAAAACAGCTAAATTCTTCTTTGCTATAAATGTCTCAATTTTTCCCCATCTTCTGTTTAAAAACACTGGGTGAGATCCCCAGCTGGTGTAGGTCGGGGTGGTTTCATTGAAGAAAATGGAGCTATGCTGTTTTACATCAGTTGAAAATCTGGCCCATTATATTTTTGAAGAGGACACCTTCAGAACACTTTAAGGTGAAGAATACATTTTAATATAAAAATGGTTTAGTCAGGACTATTTGCAATTCCTTTGATGTCTTGATCTTGCTGGATTTGTAGGAGGAAGTTCTCACTTACCGAAGATGATATGCAGTTGTAACCCTGGTTACAGTGGCACTAGATGCTCTTGCATGTTCTGTTGCATCTCCTGGTCTCTTTTTTTCTGGATTTGGAGGACAGGGTAGAATAACACTGACTGACTTGTTAAATGGCTGGGATGAAGGATGCTGGATATGAACCAGTGGGCTAGTAGACACTACTGAATGGTACATGTCATATTTTGCCTTTAATATGGAAACCAGTGATGGCTCAATTGGCTGGACCTATGTATAGCAAGTAACAAAATAATTAATTTACAAGTAATTAAACAAAATTGCTTTAAAAATCATTTTAGTTTAACTTCAGGAACTGGAGGAGAGTTGCATTTCACAAAATCTCTTGACATTTTTTAATTGAGACCATATAGATTTTTTTTTTCTTTAACTCTGTTGAAGAGCTCTAAGGTTCTTCCTTTCTCTATCATTTTACCATATGCACAACCAAGTGCTTTGCAACAGTGTCATCAGAAAATTCTGCCATTGTTAATTAAATAATTTGGACTCCTGTTACTGTGTGTGATTGTCTTAAAAGGTATCAAGTATCAGGGGGTAGCCGTGTTAGTCTGTATCCACAAAAACAACGAAGAGTCCAGTGGTACCTTAAAGACAAACAGATTTATTTGGGCATAAGCTTTCGTGGGTAAAAAACCCACTTCTTCAGATGCAAGGTAGAATTTATACACTACCTTTTTGTCTGTATTCTTATATTAATTTTTTATTATTCTTTTTATACACATTCTATTTGCCAAGAATTTTAAAGTCATGCCACTTCTCTGATTTAACTTGTTAATGTTTTCATTTACATATTACAGCTAGGCCAAATCTTGAGGTTCTTAGATTAAACTCTCACTGACTACACTGGGAATTTTGCTTGAGAAAGGATGGAGCATATTCATATCATTATTATTATTAAAAGTAATTATTTACACATATTTGCAAACATAGGGTCAGATTTTCTGGATGTACCAGATCAGGGAAGCTATAAGGTAGCCAGTTTTATCTCCCAGATTCTCTGTCCCTAGCCTTCCAGTTCTCTAACTTTGGACCAGCTGGTTATAATCCCCTAGGAGCAATACACTATCTAGGAATAGCTGAAGCATATCATAGTCCAGCCATTCCTGACCTCCCTACTCTAGGAACACCCTCTGTGCTTGTGACTCCAAGGAGGAAGGAATAGGAACAGGTTTTATTGGCTCTATGCCTGCTGGGGACACCCACACAATGAGGTATTCCCAGCATAGGATTTATAGCAGTGGTGCCCAAACTTTTTCTGTCATGCCCCCTCTTACCAGTAATGGAATCTGTCTGCAACCCCCCTCTATTACTGCACAGCTGGGGGCAGAACTGGGGATGGGGGAGTAGCTGGGGCTAAAGGCAGAGCTGGCTTTGGGGCAGAGAGCAAATGAGGGCAGAGCTGGGCCGGGGACAGAGCAGGTTATAATCTGGAGTGGAGCTTCGGCTGAGAACACAGCAGGGGGCGGAGTGGCCAGGCCTGGAGCTGGGCTGTGGTGGAATGGAGCTGGGCGGGGGGGAAGAGCAAGGAGTGAAGTGGGGCTGGGGCTGGGGCTGAGAGTGGAGCAGAGAGCAGAGTGGAATTGCGGCTGGGATCAGAGCTGGGCTGGGGTCGGAACAAGGGTTAGAGTGGAGCTGCGTCTGGGGGCAGAGCTGTACTGGCGGCAGTGTGGAGCTGCAGGTGGTGTTGGAGCTGGTCTGGGGGCAGAGCAGAAGTAGGTGTCTTTCAACCTGCTGCCCGAGGGCTGGCCAGGGCTCCACCACACGCCCCCCCCAAACATTCCTCTGTGCCCCCCTAGGGGAGCACACCCCACAGTTTGAGGACCACTGACTTATAGGGAGATGACTCGTTTTTCACTTCCAGACTAGCTCAAAGGGAATGGATGAGAGCGGAGAAAATTTGCCTACAAAATACACCACTGCCTGACCCAAAGACTTCATGCACTGTGTAGATTTTTTAATTATAATAATTATTGTTATTGTTGGAACAATCTTGTTTCCCAGAACATAGCAAGCATATAAATAGCTATTGCTTCATTTATATCGGCAGATGATATGTTTACTATGAGACTAAATGGTTTTAACAAATGTTATCTGTGTTTTTGCCACCACTCAAAAATGAAGTGACTGACCTCTTTCAAATACATATTGGACACTTTCATATAAAGCAGCAAGAAAGTCTGCATGCTTATGCTAATGAAGTTATTATTATTCCTCAAGGGTTCTACTCTGTAGAAAGGCTAATCATGAAAGTGAGCAATTTATTGTAAGTGGCCTTCTTAATCATCTCAAAATGTGAAGTAAAAATTAACAATGTATTTCTGTTCTTACTCCATGCTTAAGATGAAAGGATCCATTTCACACAGTTTTGACTTCCTTGTTCACAGTGGTGAAACATCCACATGTAAAGCTGAAGTAGGCAGGCTTTTTCCAGGGGAAGTTTACAAGGATTGTAGTGGGTTGGAATCTACCTCTCCCTTATAGGCAGATGTCAGACAAGCCTCACATGTCTATCTGACTCTTATCCCTGCCCTTGAGCTGGATTATGGACTGTAATCCACAACCCCCCGGGATCCATATGGATCCACTGGATCCATAGAGTTGTGGATGGATGTCCTGCCAAAACTTCCCTAGCCTCCTTTCAAGTTGGCCTGTTTGGAGTTGACATGAAACCCAGGACTGTTATGCATAAAGGTTGCAGAGTCCCCCTGAGTGTCCACTCCATAGCCACTCAGCTGTCTATGCAGTGGAACCACAGTAATAACACTGTTTGGAGGCCTTCCATCATTATGATGGGTTTCTCTTTGGAACTACTCATGTGACATGGACATGATGCGAAATAAAATATGAATATTTCACACTTACCTTTAACTGCATGGTCACTGGAGAACTGAACATTTCTGGAGGGTAGTAGAAAGAGATTCTAGAATCCATGCTTAGCTTTTGTGAGAGCCCTTTCTTTGGAATAGTGAATGTTTCTTTTTTTAAGCACGACACCACAGAAAAAATACCAAGCTGGCAAATTTTCACCTCTGCAAAGGCCCCCTTTGTGGGAGAAAAAAGATGCTACAATTGTTAGTAGATTATCATTTCCGATGGATGAACTAACTATATTCTGAGAAGCAAAATGAAAATAACTTAAATGTTATTACCATTTTGACAGCCTGGTTCCCTACTGTGTTACTCCGGTAAATTTCAGTGGTGAATAAGGCTCAGCGTCATTAACAAGGTTGCCATCCTATGTTTAGTAAGTGGGAGGGTGGGTGTATGAAGATATAATTGTTACTCTTCTTTAGGTTAAATGCAAAGTAATCTCTCCTCTGTTTCATTTACCAAAGAATTGTCAACTTCACACAAATGCTCACATTTAAAACAAAACAAAACTTTAGAATCATCTGTATTCTGGGGCAAAGAACTTCTCCAATTAATGTTTCTGAAGAGATGTTAATTGGTGAGTTTTGTATCCAGTCAACCATGGGGAATCTTGGAGAGAGAAATACAATTTAGTCTAGAAAAAGATCCACACTGAACCAAATTATGCTCTGAGCCACCTGAGGGAGGAGGGGAGGATAGGCAGCTTTAGGGTACGTCTTCACTTACATCCGGGTCCGGATGTAAGCAATCGGTTTTCTGAGTTCGATTTATCGCGTCTGGTTAAGACGCGATAAATCGATCCCGGATCGATCCCGGAAGTGCCCCGGATCGATCCCGGAAGTGCTCACCTTCGACGCTGGTACTCCAGCTCGGCGAGCGGAGTACGCAGCATCGACGGGGGAGCCTTCCTGCCGCGTCTGGACCGCGGTAACTTCGGACTAAGGTACTTCGAATTCAGCTACGTTATTAACGTAGCTGAATTTGCGTACCTTAGTCCGAAGTGGGGGGGTTAGTGTAGACCTGGCCTTAGGTTTACCTTTATGCCTCCCTATATTGGGGGTTGTTCTGGGGGAGTGAATTAGCACCTGACTTTTGAGGCACCCAAAACTAGTGGAAAATATGGGTCTTCGTGTTTAGGTAACCTCGGCAATATATGGTTTCAGAGTAGCAGCCGTGTTAGTCTGTATCCGCAAAAAGAACAGGAGTACTTGTGGCACCTTAGAGACTAACAAATTTATTAGAGCATAAGCTTTCGTGGGCTACAACCCACTTCTTCGGATGCATATAGAGTGAAACATATATTGAGGAGATATATATACACACATACAGAGAGCATGAACACATATACCAATGTGATATATGCCATCATGTGCCAGCAATGCCCCTCTGCCATGTACATTGGCCAAACCGGACAGTCTCTATGCAAAAGAATTAATGGACACAAATCTGACATCAGGAATCATAATACTCAAAAACCAGTGGGAGAACACTTTAACCTGTCTGGCCATTCTATGACAGACCTGCGGGTGGCTATCTTAAAACAAAAAAACTTCAAAAACAGACTCCAACGAGAGACTGCTGAGCTGGAATTGATATGCAAACTAGATACAATCAACTCAGGATTAAATAAGGACTGGGAATGGCTGAGCCATTACAAACATTGAATCTATCTCCCCTTGTAAGTATTTTCACACTTGCTTCTTATCAAACTGTCTGTACTGAGCTATCTTGATTATCACTTCAAAAGTTTTTTTTCTCTTACTTAATTGGCCTCTCAGAGTTGGTAAGACAACTCCCACCTGTTCATGCTCTCTGTATGTGTGTATATATATCTCCTCAATATATGTTTCACTCTATATGCATCCGAAGAAGTGGGTTGTAGCCCACGAAAGCTTATGCTCTAATAAATTTGTTAGTCTCTAAGGTGCCACAAGTACTCCTGTTCTTTTTTCTTGGCAATATATGAAATTCATGATGGAAAGCATGGCTTATTAATCACTGCTTTAATTGCAAAATTTAACTCAACCTTAACTGTTCAACCACAATAGATCCTTTCATAATACTCAGATACGAATTCACCAACCTTCTGGTTTCCCTGGCACGCATCAAAGGAAATGGGAGTTAAGTAACTTGATTGAAAGTTCATATCGATCACCTTCACCATGATATCTCGATAATTTCCTCTGTAGCGTGCAGTGAATGGGATTGCAATGTTGATAGGAAAGGGAATTAGTTTTCCATGGTCTAAGCACGCAACACTGATGACATTGCTGACCAGCTCCTCAGAATCTTCCACCACCAAGGAACTTATGTCATTGATGATCCTGCATACTAAATTTTCTAGAGTGATGGAAGGTGCTGTAATATAACAGGCAACTTCAGGTTCAATCTTACCACTCACTTCTGCTAGAAATCTGCAGAAAAATACACAGTATTATTCTTTGGGATTTTCTTTTTTTGTCCTATATTATGTAAGAAATAAAGTAATTAATGTATGCATTTAATATATTTAAATAATAAATACATCCAAATTATCTACCTATCTTTTCAGTTTTTATAAAGCACAAGGAACTCATCAGTAATACCTTGCATTAACTAACAAGTGCATAGGACCTAGAAAAATATAAGTGAGACTGATTAAAAATTTGTTACAAATTAGTGGAAAGCTGCCTAATTCTGGGACCTGATCCAAAGCTCATTGACATCAATCAATGAAATCTTTCTACTGGTTTCAATAAGTTTTGAATCTGACCCTTTATGTGCTCAAGATTTTAGGAAACAACATTAAAATCTTCAATGCAGGGTTACATTTTTATTAAGTGTCCATACTAAAGGGTGAACTGACCTTTATGCATCTCAAATGGCTGGAGTGCACGCAGATGTGTGTTTACAAATAGTCAACTTTTGCATACTTACTCTTTGTTAATCCAGGGACTTAATCTTTCCACTTTTTCTGAATCATTTGTTGAAAGATTCATGGCAGGTGTATTGCATATATTCTCCAACCTTGTAGACTCAATTGTATTGTTTCTGTTGCTCCCAGTAATCTCATAAATTTCCTCGTTTCTGTTGTCATCTTTTTCTTCTTCACATGAATTCTCTGTTGGTTTGTGATCTTCATATTCCATCTGAGTTGGGGGTTCTTCACTTACTGCCTGTTCTTGATCAGAAAGATTAATTACAGATCTATCACAGATATCTTCGGATTTTCCAGATATAATTATATCATCTCCATTGCTCCTGGGAACTTCTTGAAAAGCTCTGTTTGGGCATTTCTTATTATAAGACCCTGCTCCATGACTTTCCTCCTTTCCATTGTAATCTTTTTGCTCTGTATGTGAACTCTGTAGTAGCTTGTGATCTTCATTTTCCATTAGCTTTGGGAGGTCTCTGCTTACTGCCTGTTCTTGATCAGGATTTTTTTCACTTAATGATATAGCAGTTTCTTTTCCCACTGTTTTGTTTTCGCTTGGCTGGACTTGGTGAATGTTTGGACTTTTCCTTTCATTCATGGGAGAAGTTACCTGGAGTGGCTGACTTACACCAGCAGATACTTTCCCAGAATGTGTCTCTTCTCCTTCACACACAACTATTTCATTGAAAACATCTTGAACAATCTGGGATTGAGATTTATCATCATGTCTGCATCTAATATCATAAAATTTGTTTTTTGCCTCTTGAAGATGTGTAACTGTATCCAGAAAGAGTTCAATTATTTTTTGAAGACAACCCACAAAAGTGATGATCTCTAGAAAAAATATAATTAATTGAATGTCACTGTGAAATATTAGTGATAGTGTGCAAAAAAAGTCAATACATACACAAGAGAGACAACATGGGTGAAGTAATACATTTTACTGGACCAACTTCTGTTGGTGAGAGAGACAAGCTTTTGAGCTCCACAGAGATCTTCTTCAGGTCTGAGAAAGGTACTCTGAGACCTTAAAAAGACACTGTGTGCCTCGAAAGCTTCTCTCTCTCACCAACAGAAACTAGTCCAATAAAAGATATTACCTCACCCATCTTGTCTCTCTAATATCCTGGGACCGATATTCTTTCACCTTAAGAATAAATGTGCTTGCTTATAGAGAGCTGTATGGTAACTTGTAACGGAGGGCAATTATGCTGTTCATAGCCTCTAGAGAGAAAATAAAGCATGGCTGCTGGTCTGTTTAGGCAGTCTGGCTTGCTGGGAATATCACAATGTTGCCAAGGAACTTTGCAGCCTGGAAAAGCCCCTGTCAAGAGGGAGAGAGATGTGTGTCTCTACCCAAGAAACGTGTGACGGCTGAGAAGCTGGGATCCCAGTGTGGTGCGCTTGGTGGACTATGAGGGAGGAATGCAGGTGTAGTTGCCCTGAAACTGTGTCATATGATGGCAGTGTACGTGGGATCTATGACTAGGTGAACTGCCAGAAGTTTCAACAGCAGTGAAAGCAAATACCGCAGAAGGAAATAGCACAGAGAAAAAGTCTCATGGTGTTTTAGGGAAAGGAATAGTGAGAAGAGAGAGGTGTGTGTGTGTGTGGGGGGGGGGAATGGGTTAAGAACAGCTGAAGAAAGGTCAGCAGCTTGAGTTAAGTAGAGAAAGGCAGTGCAACCCTAAGGAGTGGACAAGGATGCAGCTTGTTGACTTGCTGTTTTCTGGTGACGAGAAGAGAAATGATGGTTCAGGTTTGCAGGGAACATCCAGCCCATTGGAAGAGAGTCCAACAGGTGGGGGAAATCTTGGAGCCAACTCCCTGGAGATAAGCAAGATAAGCAAGAGGCTGCCAGAGGCAGCAACTATGTCTCATGGGGATTGAAAGCCCCACTGCAACAGAAATTGTGGACAGACTGGCAGAGTACAAGAAGCTGGAGAGGGACAGAGTGCGACTGGAACTCCAGCTGTTAACAGACCAGGAGTGGCAGTGCCAAGATGAGAAAGAAGAGAAGACGCCAACATGAGGAACACCAGCACCAGCATGAGGAAAGAGGACAGGGAACATATCAGCTTGAGATGGAGAGACTGTGCCAGCAAAACTAATCCGGTAGATGAAACCAACCCCCCTGTACCTGTCTCCGTGGATGGCATACACTTCAAATTATTTCCTCATTTTAGGGAGGGGGATGACAATGTTTTTGAAGCAGAGTGTGAATTGAACAAGGTGAGAGAAAAGAACATGATGTTGTGTTTTGCTCCACTACTGTCAGGGACGAAGGACTTGGACATTTTCACCCTTATGGACAGAGAGGACTACAAAGACCAAAGGCACTCAAACTAGGCTACCGGCTCCTCAATCAACACCTCTCTTGGATGGAGACCCTCTTCTCTCTCCCTTCTATCTATGGCTTTTCCAAGCTGCACAGTTCCCTGCCCATACTGTGATATCCCATTCAAGCCAGACTACCTAAATAGGACATTGTCTTCATTTTGCTTTCTCTCCAGAGGCTATGAACAGTGTAATTTCCCTCAGTTACAAGTTACCACACAGCTCTTTCTAAGCAAGCACATTTATTCTGAAGGTGAAAGCTTTACAGAGAAAACAAATTTAAAACAATAAAAGAACCTACATGCATGCTAAAAAGCTTATCACACCAGCTCAAGTCTCGAGTTCTGGTAGGTGTCAGTCCTTCAAAACTCATAACTGGGTTTTCCTTGTGATTAGAAGTTCATAACTTTCTCAGATTCAGAATTAGAACAACCATGAATAGTTCAGTCTTTCCTTTGCACAACTTGGGCCTTTCTGGCTTCATGTATAAGGTGATCAGCGGACAATGTCCCACTCCTCAGGGCATCGTTTCAAAAGGCTGGGTTTTGGTTTGTTGGGTTTTTTGGCATAACTGGAGGTGGGGGATTTGCATTCAACTCCCATTAGGTATTCCCCAGTTAAACCTTGGGCCTTAGATCTTGGCCTCATATACAAGATAATCAATAGACAATGGCCCACTCCTCGGGGCATAGCTTCAAAGGGCTGGGTATTTTTTAATAACCAGAAGTGAGGAATTTGCATTCACCTCCCATTAGGAATTCACCAGAAAAACCACGTAACACTTTTTTGTTCCAAAAGTACATTCTCAGGCACATTGTTCAATATAGTCTTTTGAACCGCCGGGTCTCACGTCTGTCACAGTTCCATCCCTTGAGAGGTTACATACAATCCCAGCCCACAATAATACATAAACCATGCATGTAACACAATGAACTCCAAAGATACATAAACTTAATTCAGTAAGGCCTCCCAAGCACACCACAGGAAATTGCCATATCTGTCACAATGTGACCTTATAAGAAAAATGGATTATTTTATTTTCCTGATTTGTCTTGTCTTATGCCCTTTCCTGAAAATTCTTGCAAAGAAAAATGTTCAAGGATTTTAGACGTATTACTTTTATAGCAACCCTCAAGCCTTTTGCTGTCAACTCTGTAGCAAATGGAGAGTTTTGGAACTGTCTCTCTTCGTTTATTAGATGCATTACAAACCTCTGGGAGCATTTCTCAGCATATTTCTGTTCACTACTGTGTGATACTCACAGGCTTGTTTTTGAGGTTAAATTCAGTGCAAGTCAATACAAATAAAAAAAGTGATAGAGATGAAACACCATATGCAACACTTACCACTTGCAAAAGATTGAGAGAGAGAGAGAGAAAGAAAGGACACCAAATAGGGTGATTCTCTTCTGAATAGAATCCAGTGACTCACATTCACTGCTCCTTTTTTCACACCTAATGAGTAAGCTGTCTGGGTAAATCAATACCTTATTGTTTTTGACATGAAAAATAATTGTATTATATGATGATGTTATTGGTGTGATGCTATACATTAGATGGGCCTTTCCTTTCAGTCCTTGTTTTCAGTGGCTTATATCGGTCTCCAAAAATTACATTTTGGAAGAAAGTTTTTTATATTTGTACTTAGCCAAGGAATTAACATTTGAAAGATCCAAAGAAAATGTATTTATGTTTGTTCATTTACCAGAGTATGAAAAGTATATATTTTTTATTGCTGAAGTTGGAAAAAAATTGTGCAGATGCATTTTTTCACTCTAGCAACTCTAAAATGGCTTGGATCTGAGATTTCACAGTTCAAAAAATGTAGTATTCAATAAAGAATGACTGCTTTCATAATGTGAAAAAAATGGTTGCAGAATAAAGAAATGAAAGAGTGCGTATAGCATGATCTGCATGTACCCTTACTGGCTCAAGTATGTGCCATTATGGGGCTAAATTGTGCATGTTGTTTACTAATGTAAATCTAAGCAATTCCACAGTCTTCATTAGAAATACTTTGCATTTACAGATTTACTAGAAGAATTTGGTGCGTGGTTTGTACAGTAAACATAATCCATTCAAGATATCTCACCTTATGGACCAGCTAGAATATACTTGGTAAGGTAACAAAGGGAATCCCAAAATGTCCCTAAATATCCCTATACCATTCTGGCCTTAAAAGGGACTTCATTTAGAATAAAGTCCTATTCTCCTGTACCTGTCCCTACTATAGGCGCCGACTTCCCCACTTTCCCCTGGGTGCTCGACCACCCCCCTCTGCCCCTGGTCCCGTCCCTACTCCACCCCTTCCATGAGGCCCTGCCCTGCCTGTTCCCACTCCTGCCCTACCCCCATTCCAACTCCTTCCCCAAATTCCCACCCTGGCCCCGCCTCCCCCCCCGAGCGCGCCACTTTCCCGCTCCTCTCCCTCCCTCCCGGAGCTTGCTAAAGCTGCCAAACAGCTGTTTGACGGTGGTTGGGTGGGAAATGCTGGGAGATAGGTGGAGGAGTGGGGACACGGCACGCTCAGAGGGGGAGGAGGAGGAGAAGGAAGTGCAGGGGGTGAGGGGAGCTTGGCTGCCAGTGGATTCAGAGCACCCACTAATTTTTCCCTGTGGGTGCTCCAGCGCCTATGGTCCCTACTTCATTATCTACACTAGCCATTTCCAGCCCACCAACACACCAGCAGCCAGAGGCACAACTGATTCCTGACCCAATGCCTCTGCAATATCTGCAACTGCAACTCAGCCAATATGTAAAGGTCAGGTATTCTGTCCATTTATAACAGAAAAAGTGATTTTATTTATATGTATTTTGATTTGTAATGTGTCTAGTCTTAGAGCTCTAAGCACTTCTACCAGATGTAAAAAAAAATCAGTTCATACTATAACTCACAACAATTAAAAATTAATACCAAGAAAAGGATTCTACACTGACTAAATTATCAGTTTTGAGGCACTCATTCTGAGAATATCCCAATGGTCATCTCAGGAACATGATATGCGAGGAGCTCAAGTGTGGTTTCAAGATGCCCTACTAGGGTAAACATTCTAATTGTTTCACCAATCCTTTGAGGTAAAACAGAATAAGAAAGGCAGTGGGGGATGTGCTCCATCCCTTCCACTCTTTGTCCAATACTTTCTCAACCGTCAGAGTAGACTCCAAAAAAAGCACCTGAAAAGCTAAGGTGTATTCCTCTCCCTCACCCACTTGTGAAAATTGCTGATAACATGCAATTAAATTAGGGGATTTTTTAAATTTAAATTCATCATAATCTCTCTCACGCATCAGATACATGTATATGGATGCATCTGGTGCCATATGTGTGGGAACCTACATTTTGGATCCTAAGTGTATGGAGAGAGGGATTCCAGAATGGATGGATAAAGAGGCTATGAGGAAGATCAGTTTCCAGTTGCATCTGAGATCCACTTGGCATAACAGAGAAGGGGAGCAGTAGCAGGACACAAACTCGCTTCAGGGGTTTAAGCAAACAGTTAATACTGCTTATATCACCTGACAAGGCTTGCAAAACCTATTGAGCAATCCTAAAACTATTTAAGTGACCAAACTGTTACCTAATACTATAAGTAGGATCCAGAGCGTAAGGCTATTACAAAAACATCACCATGGTTGCCCACAACAGCAGAAACTATTTGCCTGCATCTAAGTGGTTTCAATTTGTGTGTTATTCGCTAAATAAAGTTGCAGCCATTAAGCCATTTCACCTTAAATTTGTCTCATATTTTCCTTACAGCCTACACACGAGTTTATGTACAGTGAACATGCATATTAAGGCTTTAAAGCTGGCACTAGATACAGTAATACAAAATATTGCTACAGATGCCATGGATATTACATGTAAACTCCAGTTTGGAAAACCCCCATTACCTGAAATTTGGATCTGAAATTTGGAAATAAAAATGTAGATTTTTATTTGAAATTTTCAATTTTCCCCAATTCCATTTTTTTCATATCTTGAGCCATTCTGAAAACTGAGCTTTGCCTATCCTATGTACCTTTGCATTTCCTGACATGTATGTGTTTAAAAGCTGAACCATATCAATGCATAGTAATTTTAGACTATTCACCAACATTATATTAAAAGAGGGGGAGAAGGATAGCTCAGTGGTTTGAGCATTGGCCTGCTAAACCCAAAGTTGTGAGTTCAATCCTTGAGGGGGCCACCTAGGGATCTGGGGCAAAATCAGTACTTGGTTCTGCTAGTGAAGGCAGGGGGCTAGACTCAATGACCTTTCAGGGTCCCTTCCAGCTCTATGAGATAGGTCTCTCTCTCTCTCTACATGTACATATAAGAGCCTTTCCCCATGTTGTTACAATGTTAACCTTAAAATTTTCTTCTGTGCATTTTTTTTTAAAGCATGTGATCACTTTAAGGACTATGCTTTCCTTGTTTTTCTGACCTGAGATAACCCAGTTTCAGAATACAGTGGCAGTCTATGTTTAAGTGTCTCCTAACTTCTTAACTAACTCATTGTTTTATCTGAAAGAGAGAGACTATGTAAAAGAATCTTTTTGGAAAAAGAGAATCAGAGAGTTCTGAATGAATGAAAAGTAGCTAATACAGATCACATAGACATAGTTTGGTTTTCCCAATTGCAAGCAGGTCTTTTCTCACTAGAAAGCTCTTGTATGATCTTGGATATCTTACAAAATCCATAGAGCTACGATTCATAAGTACGGGCATAGCTGAAGATCTGAGTCAGGAAATTATATCTCTCAGTTTCTTAATCCTGGTGTGCTAAACTAGAATACTATTAAATGCAGAAATTGTATTTTTCTGCTATATTTTGCTAAATATTCTTGATGTGGTGGGATTTTGGGGAGATTTTTGGTTTGCAAAAGCATGCTATCCTTTGTTCAGGAAACTATTTTTAATGTGAATCCCACACTAAATCACATAATTGACCCATTAAATGTAAATTTGTGTAATTAAATACTATTAGCAGACTAGTTTAACAGTGCATTAAGAAGGGAAAAATCTAGAGTAATTTAGTTTCCTTAGGAAAGATTGGAGGAAGACTTTCTGGTTTGCTTGAGCTGTGCAGGACCAGAGGGCAGAAGAGCCAAGAATTGGCCCTTAGTTGTTTTTTTAATACAAATAATAATGCAAACCAATATAGATAAGGAAACTTTATATTAATTAAGTTAAATTCATTATTCTACATGGAAACCTTTTTTTAACTCACTGTCTCTTCAGAAAAATACACAGAGAAAAAAAAGTAAAATATATTCTACTGAAAGAACAAATATTGAAGTTCCAATGAATGTAAAATGTGACTTCACATGAGCGTCAGAGGGCAAAATTTGGCTTTTTACATATTAAATAAATTCTCTTTATGTTAAACTTATCTTTACTTGCCTTGACTTGAAACCAATTGCTTGTGTTTGTTCTGAAGAGTATTCAATAGCTGGCAGGTGTCTTGTAGGATCTCTGTATTGTGTTGTAGCTTTTGGCTGAGGGAACTGCTGAGCTCTTGCATGAGAAAGATTAATCTAGGCACATACTCCGCTGTAGCTTCATTATCTTGAAGGTCACTCTTTAGAAGTGTTTCTCTTATCATTAGGTTTAGATGCCAAATCTGTTCCAGTACTTGACTTGGTTTATCTGTACCAGCTGTTATCTTACATTCAGCTACTTCCATTTTTAAATATAGAAAATATTATTGTAACTTCTCACATTCAGAACACTTCCAAAATATGGTAGCTTCAGTTTGTAACTTAATCAGGGCATAAGAAAAATGTTGCATCCTAGTCCTACTGAAAAATCAAGTACCTAGCTCTGAAACTCTGAGCTTGATGTTGACTATTAAAAAGTTACTAGGTGACAAAAGGGAGTGGCTTTCCAGGAACTAAAAGGACTACTGTACAAAGAGATGTCAGTGTGTACCAAACTGATTTCAGAACATAAGTGTGGCAAGATTATATTACTGGAGTATACAGCAGTGGTGTGATTTTCAAGGGATCTGAGCATCTGCACTTCAATAAAAATTGTTCAATAAAATAAATAAAAAATAGTTCAGTAAAAATTATCAACATCTCTGAAGGTCAGACCATAAATTTCTGTTTGTGATTTTGCAGTGTAGAATGTGGATGGCATATCTCAATGAATGACTTGAAACTCTTGAGAACAAACTGGCATTAACTATTACAAAGAGTCCCTAGGCATGCCAGTTCATACATTTCAAGTGAATCCATTTAATTTATAATTGTGTTTTATCAGTTGGTGGGATGGGGTATGCTCTACACAGGCCCTGAATGCAGACCTGAGAGGTCAATTAAGTTATTTACTGAATCTGCAGGGAGAGCCAGGCTTAGCTGAACATGAATCCTAGCTGGGCAGGAGCAGGCTGGTTATTATAAAGAGAGGAAGTTTGTAGCAGAAGAGGGGTGTAGATAGATAAGGAGTCTGCAGTTACTCTCTGGGAACACGGAGGAGGAAACAGACATGGAAATCTGAGGATTCTGAGCCTGAGAGAAGGGTCATCTCAGAGAAGTTGTGGGGAAGAAAGGCTGGGTAGGAAGAAATCCAGGGAAACAGCAGCAAGGAGTAGGATTGTGCAAAGTTGCTGGGCTTGAGTGTAGAGACACTCAAAGTCCTGAGCCAAGAGGGTAAACAGACAGTGGGGCCCAGAGTTGGGGCTGAAGCCTGTTTTAAGGGCTTTAAACTGTTATGTGTGGAACTCTGCTATGCTGGAAGGGGAGGGCTACCTACACAGTGACCTAGCTAGAGGGACGGATCATGAAGAGAGAGTGAGGGATCATGTGTTAGTAACTGACAGAATGGGGTGCCAGATGGGGCAATAGCTAATCCCACACCCAGCCATGAGCAGGTGCTCCTGCAGGAAGTGAACCCTTTTACAGTTGGAGATATTGTAAAGATGTTCTGGGGTCTAAATAGCCACACATCTGGTAACGGTACTGAGTTTGAAATATATACTCAATGGCTAAAAAGATCTGCAAACACACTTTTTTCTAATGGTAGTGAACATGTAAGAAAAAACTGAAGTACTAACATCTAAAGCTTCATTTAAAACTGTAAAACCTGAGTAATAGTAGTGTGAAACACTACTGTGTCACTTTTATTTTAACTAATACCAAGCCATGAAGAGTCAACAATGTCTCTTCCACAGGGGAAAACTGTCCTTATGAGAACCTATGCAAGATGGTAGGAGAGCTGAGCAGTGCTGGTGACACTTGAGTCAACCTGCTGAAGCAGAGCAGCATGGCTGACGGTAGGTAATTCCGCTGTGGGGAGGAGGGAATATGCTGCTGCTCCTTCAAAGAAAAAGGCAGCCTATGCCTCTACTAATGTGTGCTACAGAAAATGGGTCCAGGTGGGTATGTTTTTAGGTGGCTAGCCTGAGCCTCTGCCCATGCCACCCTAGGTACAGTGCTGTTTTTAGCATGCTATCTCAAGGAGAGCTAGTGCAGGTAGTCTACCTCAGCTGGAAATCACACCTCCAGATCAAATGTAGATGTACCCTAGAGGTTCTAATCCAAAGTGTACTGAAGTCAATGAAAAGATTCCTGTTGACTTTGGCGGCTGAAATCCTGGCCTCACTGAAATCAATGGCAAAACGTCTATTGACTTAAATGGGGCCAGGACTTCACCCAATGAGTTTTAAATCCAGATCTAGCTGAACAGAAGTGGACAATACCCCTAAAACAGCAGATTGCTAGTTTTCAAAATCATGGAGTTGGCCACCACTGTAACCCTTGGTTCTCCCTTAACAGTAGATTAGAATCCTTCTATGATGTTGAAGGGGAAAGAGGGGCTCTAATCTCCATTAGCGCAGCATACGATAGTGCTGGGTTTGACCCATAATGTATACTGAAGACTTATCAAGTATGTCTTATGTAATCATTCTGTACAGTTTTCCTTATAGGGCCTGCTATTAATACAATTAACATAGCCCCAATTGGGTTTTTTTTAATACTATTTCAGTATAAAAGTGAAGGGAAATTTCACACAGGGGTATTGTGGGGATTAATTAGGTAATGTCAGCTCAGTACTTTGAGGATGTCAATCACTGCGTGAATGCTAAGAATTACTATTAAATGTGAAGTCTCCTTAATCAAATTGAAAGGATTGACTATAATGTAAAACTGAAAACAGCAGTGATACTACATTGAAAAGGAAAGCTAAAGAAATCAGAATAGTTTGCTTGATTAGGCTGACAAATGTGACACTAACATTCAGAAAGATGTAAGGAAGTCATTAACCCATTGGAAATTCTGATTATCCAGGGCTTAGTTAATAGCTGTACTTTCAATGAGAGGGATTTGGATAGGGAGAGCAAGAAACAGTTTCTATGATAGTCATACAATACTATGCAGATCAGTCATATTTTGTTAGACTAGAAGTGAATGATTTCCTCTTCCGAGACAAAATTTTAGGAGGTATAAGAAACAGGATGGGGAAGAATACAATGCTATTATGTAGATCAATGGTATGATGTCATCGGTGCTACTGGGCCAGATTCTCAAGGGTGGAAATCAATGTAGCTTCCTAGACTTCAATTGAGCAATGCCAGCTTACATCAGGTAAGGATCTGGGTCCATTGTGTTAACTTCTCCCAAATATGTTGCTTAATTAGTGGGTGTTCAAATATGATTGAAGAGAATAGCTGTTACTTTTTTATGTAAAAAGAATCAGGGGTGCTGGAACAAATTTTATAGAGGGGGTGTTGATGATAAAAACCATGTATTTGGTGTCTGTTATTAGTACTTTAAGCCAAGAGGTGCAGCAGCATCCCTATTTCTAGCATCGCTGAAAAGAATAGATAAATTTAAACTCAAATTCTCTTTCAAAACTTGTAAAATGAAGCATAGTTAATTAACCTGATACTAGAATCGTGTCTGATGTACAATAAACTACGTTGAATGTAGGAGATCTTATTAGAATCTGTGGTCTATCATATCCCTCAGAAATGACAGTTTTACATATACAAGTTCTTCCAGAAGGGGGAGGCTCTGAGATACCTAATGGTTATTGTCAAAGAATTATACACCCAACTCCTATTTGCATTAATGCATGCTACCTTCATGAATTCCCTATGCATATTTGGGAGAATACATAAGTTAACTTAGAAAACACATTTATCTAAAACCCATTCAATAATGCAAGGTGAAACAATTTGTTTTTTCAATATGTGGTTGGATGAATAAATTATACCTTGGAATTGAAAGTTATTTTGGCTCTCTCTGTAATCTTGAATACAATATGGAAATAAGGAGACCTTTGTGAAAATGTGACTTCATGGTACAAAAGTCCATAATCAGAAAGTTCTCTATAGGAATTCATCATTATATATTATAGGAACAGTTAAGGAAGTTACACACTTATTACTATGCTTTTTGTCCCTTAGAGCACCAGGAAATTACAACTTTCTTGTTGGACATCTGCATTTGAACACTTGATTGCTGTTGAGAAATATCTCATGCATGAAGATGAAGGAGCAATGTATTCAAATGTAAGTTGGCTTTCACAGCTTGTTTACAATGCAACAGTAGTTGCTATGCTAGAGCAATGTATATACAGGCTGTACGATGGGCTGTTTTAAAGAATTTGTTGTATTCAGGTATTTACGTAACACAAGCACAGTTTTAGTTTAAAAGGAAATAGCCTCATGCCCAATTAATTTCGGCAGATGATTTATAACTGTGACAGATTGTTCTTTGTGATATTGTACTTGTACCAGAATAATTCCTTGTTTGAAGAGATACAAATAATGAAGAAATACACATTTAAGACTTACAGGATGTTCTTATGGAGGGGAGAGATTTAAGATTTGTAAAACAATCTTGTACTGTACTAGCAAGGATTGGACTAGATGACTAAACACTTTGGGGCATGAACTTATTTAAATGTTTATATAGTGCCTAGCACCAAAGAGCCAAACTGGTTTTGGCTTTTAGGCGCTACCACAATATAAATATTACATGATGGTGTCGTAGGGCCAGACGCAGCCCTCTTAGTCTTGCTGAGTATTATCTTACTGCAAGAGTAGTCTGACTTTTATATGTGAGTAGTCCCTTACTCCTCAGATACTCCAAGTGAGTAATAGTTGCAAGATCTGACCCTTAGTAAGTCTTTTTCCTTCACAAGCAAGAGTGATAAAACTTAAATTCTCCCTCAGATTAACAGGAGTGAGAAGGAGACATGTAAAATTACAAAATTAGGGTAGAAAAGGAATTCACTTTAAATGGTTATTTGCTTCAAAACTATAGGAAGAAAAAGCTGGTTTCTGCATTGCTTAAGCCCCTGAAATGTTTTTCAGAGATCTAAATAACCATAGACATAGCAAACAGACACCTTAACACAGGGCCTATATATTATGTTAAAGAAATGATTTCATCACGGCAATATAAGGGACTAGCAAGGTCATATTTGAAATGTTCTGAGCAATTGTAGTCCAGTATTAAAATAAATATCACTGAAATGATTAAAACTGAAAAACAAGGAGGACAAAGTAGAGCATCTTAGTTACCCAAAAATATTACAGAAACTAGGTCTGTGATCTCTGGAGAAGTGGAGTTTAAGGGGAACTTTGAGATACAGCATACAACATTCTGAAGGAAATAACATTGATTAGACTATTTGAGATTGTCAGATACAAGAAAGGGGAAATGGTATCAATTTAATTTTAAAAACAGCCTAGTACTAAAGGAATGTAAAGAACTTCATGCATAGAACCTGCTCCTCAAATTAGAGAAATGTAAGTCTGGAAGGGATCTCGAGAGGTCATCAAGTCCAGCCCACTGTGCTGAGGCAGGACCAAGTAAATCTAGACCATCCCTGGCAGGTTTGTGTCCAACCAGTTTTTAACCTCCAATGCCTGATGATTTAAATAATGGTATAAAGAGTACACTTATAAAGTTTGAGGACGATACCAAGCTGGGAGGGGTTGCAAGTGCTTTGGAGGATAGGATTAACATTCAAAATGATCTGGACAAATGGTCTGAAGTAAATAGGATGAAAGTCAATAAGGACAAATGCAAAATATTCCATTTAGGAAGGAACAATCAGTTGCACACATACAAAATGGGAAATGACTGCCTAGGAAGGAGTACTGTGGAAAGGGATCTAGGGGTTAAAGTGAACCATAAGCTAAATATGAGTCAATAGTGTTGCAAAAAAATTGAACATCCTTCTGGGAAGTCTTAGCAGGAGTGCTGTAAGTAAGACACAAGAAGCAATTCTTTCACTCTACTCCAGGGGTTCTCAAACTGGGGGTCGGGACCCCTCAGGGGGTCGTGAGGTTATTACCTGGGGGGTCGCGAGCTGTCAGCCTCGACCCCAAACCCCACTTTGCCTCCAGCATTTATAATGGTGTTAAATATATAAAAAGTGTTTTTAATTTATTAGGGGGGTCACACTCGGAGGCTTGCTACATGAAAGGGGTCACCAGTACAAACGTTTGAGAACCACTGCTCTACTCCATGCTGATTAGGCCTCAACTGGAGTATTGTGTTCAGTTCTGGGCACCACATTTCAGGAAAGATGTGGACAAATTGGAGAGAGTCCAGAGAAGAGCAACAAAAATGATTAAAGGTCTAGAAAACATGACCTATGAGGGAAGATTGAAAAAATTGGGTTTGCTTAGTCTGGAAAATAGATGGAAAGGGGACATGATAAACAGTTTTCAAGTACATAAAAGGTTGTTACAAGGAGGAGGGAGAAAAAATGTTCTTCTTAACCTCTGAGGATAGGACAAAAAGCAATGGGCTTAAATTGCAGCAAGGAAGGTTTAGGTTGGACATTAGGAAAAACTTCCTAACTGTCAGGGTGGTTAGGCACCGGAATAAATTGCCTAGGGAGGTTGTGGAATTTCCATCATTGGAGATCTTTAAGAGCAAGTTAGACAAACACCTGTCACGAATGGTCTAGATAATACTCTTGCCATGAGTGCAGGGGACTGGACTAGATGACCTCTCCAGGTCCTTTCCAGTCCTATGATTCTATGATGCAGATTCCACAACTGTCCTTTGAGGATAGTTTAAAAATTCTGAAATACTTCAAAGTTAGACACCTCTTCCTAATATCTAACCTAAATCTCCCTGACTGCAGATTAAACCCATTACTACTTGTCCTACCTTCAGTGGATAAGGAGAATCATCCTCTTTGTAACACTCCTTAATATATTTGAAGACTGTTACCAGCACCTTCCTCAGTCTTCTTTTCTGAAGACTAAACATGCCCAGTTTTTTTAACCTTTCTTCACAGGTCAGGTTTTCTAAACCTCTTATAATTTTTGTTGTGCTCCTCAGTACTCTCTCCAACAAGTCCACATCTTTCCTAAAGTGTGGCATCCAGAATTGGACATAGAATTATAGAATCATAGGACAGGAAAGGACCTTAAGATCTTCCAGTCCAGTCTCCTGCACTCAAGACAGGACTAAATATTATCTAGACCCGTGGTTCTGAACCAGGGGTCCATGGCGCCCTGGGGGGGCTGCAAGTAGGTTTCAGGGGGTCTGTGAATCCTGGCGCCCTGTCCTGAACCCATGGTGCAGTTTGGCAGAGGCCCTGGGGGTCATTTTCCCCTTTCCCCCAAACTGCAGTGCTGTAAACAGGGTGGGGCAGCTCCACACATATACCCCCACCACCTCCTCTCCTCCCGCCCCTTGAGGCCCTGCCCACTGGCCAGGTCAGAGGCGGGAAGATGGAGCTGGGCAGTGCAGAGAAGCTGCTGGTCTGGCCAGTGCTACAGAGAGGGCAGCCACAGCACTCCACCCATCTCCTCCTCCTGTTGCTGGTTCCTGGGGGCTGTAGCTGGTCCTCAGCTCCCAGATGCCTTTGACTGCTTGCACAGCCAGTAAAAGCCCCCTGGGTGTGTGTGTGTGGGAGATCTGGCTTCAGGGCTGGCAGAGTTCTCAAGGAGCAGTGACCAGGAGGGGTGGGGGGAGGTGGGGCTCCCTGCACACAGCCTTGAGCTACCCCCTCCCTGTACCCTGAGTGTTTTTCAAACTTTTTGAGCTGAGTCCCCGCAACACCTGAGTTATAATTTTTGATTTCGTGCCCCCCAAACCCAGACAGGCTGGGTGGCCTGCTAAGATGAGTCAGGGGTGGAGGTAGCGCTCCCTCTCCGGGCCCCGCTATGCGTAGCTGGCCTGAATTCTGCTAGGCCCTGCCCCACCCACAACAGAAGTCAAACTACACCTATGCCCAGAGCCCTGAAACTACCCTCACTGCTGGCTGAAGCCTAGAGCCCAGAGGCCCCTGTGATGCTGTAGGATTGAAATAGAGACCATATCTATAAATAATATTGCCATTGTTAGACAATTGCAACAAATCTTGTACAAAGCCATGTAAGATGTCAATGGAAAAGTTATGATGTGCTAAATAAGATCATCCTGTTTAAATCCATGTATCATCACAGTATCTGAAGTTATGAATATTGGCTATATATTTGTATCTCAAATGTTTGTTCCTCAGATAACACCCACAAGGTAGCTTACATCCAGTCTAGCCTGCCCATTGTGAATGGCCCATTCAGGCTGGATGGCCCATTAAAGACACTTCACTCTCACAACGGGCCACTGAAGAGACCCAGATGGCTCTTCCTGCAGACGCCTAAGCCTCCAAAGGGCCAGGGGCTACCCCCTGTGAGAGTCATCAAGCCATGTAAGGACTTGTGATATGCTCACGTGACCCCGGACTCCATCTTGTGCCAGTAACTTTCCACAACTGGGTTGTGAGCTTGGTTTGAAACAGAACATTTCCAGGCTCATGGCAAAGGGTATAAAAGACCCCTGAAATGACTCCATGGTGCCTCTTTCCTGCCCTGATTCTCTGGACTGTGGATTTACAACTAAAAGGAGTATATTGAACTATGGACTGAGGACCTTCCAATCTTTTGGAAATTACCAGAGAGTCTTTATAAGCCAGCAGTCTATAACATCACTGCTACAAATCTGATAAAAGAACATTGCCATTATTGTATTATATGATTTATTAACCATTTTAACTTTTTTATTAATAAACCTTTAGATTTTGGTTACTAAAGGATTGGCAGCAGCGTGATTATTGGGTAAGATCTGAGTTATATATTGGCCTGGCTGTGTGGCTGATCTCTTGAGATTAGAAGGCCCTTAAATGTAGTGAAATAAGTTTTCAGTAAAAAGAACAGGAGTACTTGTGGCACCTTAGAGACTAACAAATTTATTTGAGCATAAGCTTTCGTGGGCTACATCCCACTTCTTCGGATGCATAGAATGGAACATATATTGAGGAGATATATATACACACACATACAGAGAGTTTTCAGTAATCACTTATCATAGAGTCCAATGTCTGGGTGGTGAGATAAGGGCTGGAATGCCTAAGGAGACTGCATCTCTGACTTCTTGTTAACCGGTGTGGTGAGACGGAAGTTTAGTTTTGTTACTGGCTTGGTATATCTAATGATACAATAACTACCAGTATGTGAAAACAACGAGGAGTCCTTGTGGCACCTTAGAGACTAACAAATTTATTTGGGCATAAGCTTTCGCCCAAATAAATTTGTTAGTCTCTAAGGTGCCACAAGGACTCCTCGTTGTTTTTGCTGATACAGACTAACACGGCTACCACTCTGAAACCTGTCACCAGTATGTGGTAAGTCTACCCTGTTTCTCAACAGTTTGTCCTGAATCTGGTATTCTCAGCTGTGACCCACTGAGGCATTTTCTCCCTCCTCTTTGTAACAACCTTTTATGTACTTGAAAATTGTTATCATGCCCTCCACTCCCCAGACTTCTCTTCTCCAGACTAAATGAACCAATTTTCCTTCATGTTCAGGTCATGTTTTCTAGACCTTTAAACATTTTTAATGCTCTTCTCTGGACTTTCTCCTCTTTGTCCACATCTTTCCTGAAATGTAGCACCCAGAACTGGACACAATACTCCAGTTGAGGCCTAATCAGCACACAGTAGAGTAGAAGAATTACTACTTGTGTCTTGCTTACAACACTCTTGCTAATACATCCCAGAATATCTGTTTGGGTTTTTTGCAACAGTGTTACACTTTTGACTCATGTTTAGCTTGTGATCCTCTATGACCCCCACATCCCTTTCCACACTACTCCTTCCTAGGCAGTCATTTCCCATTTTGTATGTTGCAACTGATTGTTCCTTCCTAAGTAGAGTACTTCACATTTGTCCTTATTTAATTTCATCCTATTTACTTCAGACCATTTCTCCAGTTTGTCCAGATCATTTTGAATTTTAATCCTATCCCCCAAAGCACTTGTGACCCCTCCCAGCTTGGTATGATCTGAAAACTTTATAAGTATACTCTCTATGCTATTCTCTAAATCATTGACGAAGATATGGAACAAAACTAGACCCAGAACAGATCCCTGTGGGACCCCACTCGATATGCCCTTCCAGCTTGACTGTGAATCACTGACAATTAGTCTCTAGGAACAGTTTTCCAACCAGTTATTCACCAGCCTTACAGTAGCTCTATCTAGGTTGTATTTCTCTAGTTTATGAGAAGGTCATGCGAGACCGTATCAAAAGCCTAACTAATGTCTATTTTGTTGGTTTGACATGATTTGTTCTTGACAAATCCATGCTATTACTTATCACCTTATTATCTTCTAGGTGTTTGCAAATTGATTGCTTAATTATTTGCTCTATTATCTTTCCGGGTACTGAAGTTAAGATGACTGGTCTGTAATTCCCCAGGTTGTCCTTATTCCCCTTTTTATAGATTGGCACTATAGTTGCCCTTTTCCTCTCCCATCTTCCATGACTTTTCGAAGATAATCAGATATCTCTTCAGTCAGCTTGTTGAGTATTCTACTCTTACATAGTATATACCAACTGAGGCCTCATTAATGCCAAGTAAAGCAGGATGATTGACTTTCTTGTTAATATGCCCAGAATATGAGCCTTTCACAACTGCATCACATTGATGACTCATGTTCAGTTTGTGAACCATTATAACCCCCAGATGTTTTTCAGCAATACTATTACCTAGTCAATTATTCCTCTTCTTGTAGTTGTGCACTTGTTTTTTCCTTCCTAAGTGTAGTATTTGGCACTTGTCTTTATTGAGTTTAATTGTGTTAATTTCAGACCAGTTCTGAAAGATCCTGAGTAACATATCGGGGTGGATTGCACAAGGGGAAATTTATTCAGGGACATTGCCAGCGTGGGCAGCCCTGAAGTAGATGCAGAGGGGATTCTGCACCCTCTGCATGTGACAGCTGGGATTGGGGAGTGGGACAAGGATATGACCATGTTGTCATATGAATATAGTGGGCGCTAACTAGTAATAATCATAAAGACCTCCCATGAAAGGGCTGTACAATAATGGGCAAGATGCCTGAGGTCCAGTTGCTAAAACAGCCGCCTCAGAAGAGCAGAACTGGCCTATTCCTTTACATCTGATTTGGTGAGAGGTTTTCATCTGAGAGACTAGCAGTTAAAAATAATGATAAATTCTGAACAGGTACTTAGAAAATATTTTTAGTTTTAGTTATAAAATCTGCTAGTCTGAAAAATGTAGTCATAGGTAAGTATGGAACTGATTGTATCGTGTTTTAAACTGTAGATGGCCTCTCAGTCTTACTACAGACACCAAACACTGCTGACTCAAGCATCACCATGATACCCAGTGATACTGTCCGGTTTGAAAAATCAAAGCAGTGCAAGAATGAACACTGAAGTAGATAGGGGATTGCTCTTTAAAATGGTAATTTTTTGTTGATATATTTCTCTGTAACTCATTAATTGATTTCAATGGGGCCAGGGTTTCACCCTTAGAACCTAGTTCTCCATTCCATTTTGGCAGTTGTGCAGTATTGCAACTCTGATTTCTATGAATCTACACCAGTGCCGAATTGGTGTAACAGAGTAGGCAATCATCTCCTTTGTGTCTTTGTTTTCCTTTTGAAATAACACGTTTATCTGGATATTTCTCATTCTGCATTCACCCCAAACTTAATTTTCATAAACTGTGAGGTTTAAACAGACCAAATATTCGTCAGAGTGAATAGCAGTGGATATTCAAGTGAATATGTAAACGAACATTCATGTCAACTTGTATCTGAGGAACTAAAAATAAAATCATTTTTTAAAATGTAGGGATCAAAATAGGTAGCTAGATCAAGGTACTAGCATTTAGAAGATACACATTCCTTTCAGAATACCTTAACATTAAAGCATTGCTGATCATAAAGGAAGTGGACTTTGTGCTGGTTGGATGGTAGGTTACAGCATGCTATGGAGAGACAAGGATTTCTGTTTATACTGCATCTTTTAAATGCAAAGTTCAGTGCTTGATTGTAAACAAATGCATTCTGCTGAGTTCATAGTTCCATTTGTATCTGAGTATATTTGTAAGGACTTTTCTGTCTCTGGTGTTAAAATGCTCTCTGCTATATGAGAGCAGTTCATAGTAGCACAATGAGACCAGCAGAAACCTTCTTATAAAGGTATTACATAGGAATTAAAATACCTCATCAGACCAGCAGTCCATTCAACCCACCTTCCTGTATCTGACAGTGGGCAGTACTAGATATATCAAAGGAAGCCATAAAACCCCCATAATGGGCAATTGTCCAATAATATGGCCAAAGAGGAAACTTCTTTCTAACCCCAGGCAGCGGTCAGTTTATGTTCTGAAGTATGAGGGTTTATATTCCTTTTGCATTTCTATTCTAGCTAGTGTAACCATAGCTTATTATTAACTATTGTTAGTATTATGGTAGTACCAATATTGTGTTCAGTCCTGTCCAAAGATGCATTTTCTGCCCCCACAAGCTTAGTCGGATTTCCAATGCTCCAGTAAGCTCTGCAGGGACCTGTATGGAGCCCCATTGACTTCAGTGGCTCTGAGCAGTTACAATGGAGTTCACAGCAGGATCTGGGCCTAAGACAAGCAACACAGGAAGAGTGAAGGAAGAATATAAAATCAAAATATGTACTTTAAAAAAAAAATAAACCTTACATTATACTATCCTACTTGGCATCCTAGATAATACCCAGCCCGTATCTACCTGAGCACCTGTACACACTTTTGTTTTATAAAATAAATATGCATCACTGTACTCTTGCTTCCATTCCAATGGCTAGTTTCTTTCAGGCATCAAAAGTGGGTCTTAAGGAGGGATCAGTGGTGCAAGGGGAATGGAGAGGTTCTACCCATGCCTTTATTTATAAAAATATTTTTTGCTGAATTAGGACAGAGTTTGACAAATCAGATCTCCCATTCTCACTTAAAGAAAGACGGATAGCACAACTGTGAAATAGTCAAGCGTCTTACTTTCCTATCTATTTAACTGGAGAGGATTGTTATTCCCATATAGGAATGAGACTTCTCTGTTCATGTTTGGTTCTCTTTCTTAGGCTTGGTCTACACTAAATCCCCAAATCGAACTAAGGTACGCAACTTCAGCTACGTGAATAACGTAGCTGAAGTTCGAAGTACCTTAGTTCGAACTTACCTCGGTCCACACGCGGCAGGCAGGCTCCCCCGTCAACTCCGCGGTACTCCTCTCGTCTAGCTGGAGTACCGCAGTCGACGGCGAGCACTTCCTGATTCGACTTATCGCGTCCAGACAAGACGCGATAAGTCGAACCCAGAACTTCGATTGCCAGCCGCCGAACTAGCGGCTGGGTGTAGACATACCCTTAGAGTAGGTACAATATTATGTTCTTTTGGAATAGACTTATTCCTGATGGATCAAGGTTTGCCTTTTTGATGAGGTCAGTAGTAATATTTTCTAGTTAAGCATGACTTATGTTAGTGTTACATCATTTGATTATGTAAGAAAAACATTGGCCTTTTCTATCCAGTTATTAGTGTAGTGCTTATTTAATTATGTCTTTAATTAAATTTTGCAATGGGAGAGGCTCTGGAAGCCTGCTATGAAAGAGCTCTGTTTTCAACTTGTCAGCACCCTTTTTTTTTTTTTAAGCGCAATGTCTAAAGGCCAAATTCTGCTTGCAGCGATGCTTTTGTCATCAAAAATGGAATTTAGCCCTTATTGTTGGTATCTGATATCTTAGTAGAATACAATGTGGGAGGAAAACTTGACTCTTAATCTGTGTGGAGAGGTAGAAGAAGAGATGAGAGGCCAGATCCTGAACTTGTCAATTGGTGTAGCTCGGCAAAATTTTGGTGGAGCTTTAGTGACTTCTGCCAGCTGAGGGTCTGGTCCTAATAAATTTGAAACTCCTCACTTGAGGATAATCAGGATTTCTTAAATGTTAGCATAACTCAGCTGCAATCAGAAGCAAAAAAATCACAGCTGCTCTTTGACTAAAATGGCTTCCTTTAGTCTGTTCCTAACACTCAAGACTGAAAATGGCTTACTCCCCCCACACCCATGAGCAGAACAGACTTCTAAAGCAACATGATTGCCTATCCCCTGTTGTGGCATCGGCCTCTCATGCTTGCCTCCAGCTTTGCTTCCCAGGTGGACTGGGTTCTTCTCACTTAGTTCCTTTTTAGAATCTCACAATCTTAAAGACCAGCTGCTTTAAACCCAGGCACTGCCTCTCCAGTAGCTATTCTTGGGCAGAGAGTTTGTTTTAAATATGAATCTAATAGTAAAGGATAACTAGGGTATACAGCAAACTTCCTATCTATCCCCTTGAATAGAAACATCATCCTTTGCTTTCATGAGGTTCTTCTGTGCAGGTGAAAGGGATGGGTGGGGGGTGATGTATCATGGATTCTACCAAATACAGTCTATAAAGAAAAAAAAGGCTATTATAAGGCTAATTATAAGTATTACACTTTGGAAAGTATTTCTATAAAACTGGTATTACAAGTTTCTATGTTTACTGTGTCTCAAACCTTTCTATACAAAGTTTGCTCAGTCAACAAATAAGATGGGGATTTGTTTCTACCTGCCAGCCCTGCAGCCTCTCTTTGAGACCTGAAGGTCAAGATGGGTTCTTACTGGCTCATGCATCATCAGCAATCTGTGGTTTAAAAAAAAAAATCAGTAAGTCAACTGTTGCTCCTCAGTTATATCTATGTAACCCTTTATCCTCAGCATAGGTACTTGGTCACACCTAAGTAACCCTATTGCTTTCAGAGGGGTAACTCTGAGTGTAATTTAGAGACAAGGTGAGTGAGGTAATATCTTGTATTGGACCAGCTTCTGTTGGTGAGCGAGACAAGCTTTCAAACTCATACAGAGCTCTTCCAATAAAAGATATTCTCATCCACCTTGTGTCTCTGATACCCTGGCACCAACATGACAACAACAACACTGTGCAATTTAAAGACAGTTTCTTCAGTTGGTACTTGGTTAACAATTCTGCTAATGTATAAGCAGGGCCGCTGAGAATGGGTTCGGGCCCCGGTGAAAAATTTTTTTCGGCCCCCCACCAGCAAGGGCAGACCGGCTAAACAGGGCTGACGAGAGGGGGAGGAAGCCGGGCCCCCTTCCGGACCGCCGGGCCCCGGTAATTTGTACTGGCTTCTCCCCCCTCTCGTCGGCCCTGTGTATAAGCCAGAAGATAACCCAGTTCACTGTCACGGAGCTGTTTTAGATTTCCAGGACCACTAGGAGAAAGAAAAACAGTAAATATCTATCCTGGTTCTCTACTCAGTTAGACCAATTTTGTCATTGATTTCAACAGTTACATTGGTATAAAGATGGTGTAATGGGGTGGTAGTATTGGCTCTGAATACACACAGGAAGCAGATATAGCAAGTTAGAGTCAAGTCATGGGATGGTTTGCACATCTAAGCAATGTTGGAAGGGAGTATAACATAGAGTTGCTATGTCATCCTACCCCAGAGAGATGATCATGAAGTGTCAGTTTTTCCCTAAACATGTTCACTTTTATAATGGGAACCATGTTATGCTTGTGGCAGGTTAGATCACAGAACCCCCCTTGGAAGCTGCCACCTGATGTACCAAGACTACCTCTGCTCCTGCTTTCCCTGCCAGCTCGGAACCCCAGCAGCCTGTCTTGCTGAGCCAGACATGCCCGTCTGCTCCAGCACAGACCCAGGGTCTGAATTACTTGCCCCAAAGCTGCAGACTTAACTGAAAGCAGCTTACAGAAGTGTTCTTGTCTTTAACACTCAGATGCCCAACTCCCAATGGGGTCTAAAACCCAAATAAATTTGTTTTACCCTGTATAAAGCTTATACAGGGTAAATTCATAAATTGTTCGCCCTCTATAACACTGATAGAGAGGTATGCACAGCTGTTTGTCCCCCCCCCCCCCGCGCGGTATTAATACATACTCTGGGTTAATTAATAAGTAAAAAGTGATTTTATTAAATACAGAAAGTAGGATTTAAGTGGTTCCAAGTAGTAACAGACAGAACAAAGTGAATTACCAAGTGAAATAAAATAAAACATGCAAATCTAAGGGACATGTGAGAGCAGAGTCTGAGACTGGAGGGGATAGATGCTTACTAAAGGAGGGATTTTTACAAAGGATAGTGTCAACAAGCTAAAGACAGTTGTATTCTGTTCCTGCAGAATCAGTCGTCTAGAAAAGGAAAGACAGATTGATAACAAAAGCTTCATAGACTCTAAAGCCACAAGGGACCATTGTGATAATCTGTTATGGCCTCCTGTGTAACACAGGCCATAGAACCTCCCCAAATAATTCCTAGAGCAGATCTTTTAGAAAAACATCCACTCCCGATTTCAAAAATTTAGTGAAGGAGAATTTACTATGACCCTTGGTAAATTGTTTCACTGTATTATTTATTTATATATATATATATTACGTTGCATTTAGAGGCCCCAACTGAGATCAGGACCTATTGTGGTGTTGCACAAACACATTAAAAAGAGCCAGTTTCTGTCCTTAAGAGCTGACATAGACAAGACAAAGGTATATGTGGGGGAAAGGAAGTATTATTAGCCCCATTTTGCAGGTAGGAAACAGAGGCATAGTAGATTAGGGGGCAGATTTTCAAAGGTATTTAGGCACAAAGATGCAGATAGGCGCCTAGTGGGATTTACAAAAGCAACCCAGGAGAGTTTGGCAACTAACCAGCTTAGGCACTTTTGAAAATCCCACTAGATACCTACCTTGACCTTTAGGTGTTCAAATGCCTTTGGTAATCTGTCCCTAAGTGACATGCCCAAGGTTACCCAGAAAGTGTGTAGCAAAGCAAACAACCTGATCCCAGCTCTCCTGAGTCCCAGACCAGTGTCTTAATCACAACACTATCTTTCATTTCCGTGCTAAGGTTGCTCAATTGCCTGTATGTTTCCTGAGGGGCAAAATCTTTTCACTTTTTTTTTCTCTCACAATCACATGATGCTATAATATTTCCTGTGAAAATGGTGCTAGATTATTTAATTTCCATGGTCAGCTTATACAATATTTGATTAACCATGATATACTGGTTAATATCAGAATCACAAAAGACATAAAAAGTGTAATATGTATCTGCTGGTTGTTTGAGACATTGATAATAGTAATTTTATACTGCTTGATGCATTCCAAAAACTGTAAAGACACTAACTAATTAATCTTCACAACACCCTTATTAGGTATGTTGGTAAGTATTATTATCCCCATTTTAAAGATGGAGAAACTTACACTGAAAGGCAATCTAACTTCCCTAAAGACACAGTGGCAGACCCAGGATTGGTATTCAGCCTTTCTGCCTCCCAGCTCTTTGTGCATTCCTCCAGACCACACTGACTTTATAATAATAGTAATAATAATAAAGCTACCAAAAACTTTGATCCTCCTGTAAATTGGAAACAGGTGGCAGCCCTAATGTAGAGTATCAGATCTGTGGTACAATAACAGGAGAGGTAATTGTTTCCCCTAAATTATAACTGGAGATAATTGTTAGAGTATTTAATCAATTTTGGGGGAGTTCTTAAATGTAATAGGCAGGACATAGACGTTTATAACCTGTTTTTCTCTGGCTGTGGTTTTAAGCAAACGTATGTGTATTGGAAGATTTTTCTCAGTGTCATAAATTGACTGAATAAACTAGAGTAATGTAATGCTAGTTTAATGATCTCTCAAATCCTAGGGCAAACCTCTGACAGAGGAAGTCTGGGGCAGATCCTCAGGTGATGGAGCTATGACCATTTACACCAGAGGAGGATCTGCCCCTGTGTATTTTAGATGTCAATATTTACTAGTCACTTAAACATAGGGTCACCCGGTTTGGGTGGGCCACTCTTATGGACTAGATAGTGTGCAAAACAAATCATGCTTGTTGCCAATTATTGAGAATGAAGGTGTTTTAAGGGCTAAATTAGTGAGTATAGTTGCATTTAGAGGCAGACACCTGTACATTCATCATGCATAACCTTCTTTAAAGGTCTGTGTATATTTTAGGCTAGAACAGCCCCAATATCTCCCTGCTTGCTCTCTTTATTTATTTTTTTTAGATGTTTGGTTTGTTTGCTCAATGTATAAAATATGCAAATCAACAATTGCTAGTGAAACAGTAAAAGCCTTGCAACTTCTGCATAGAATTAATTTCTAAACTGACAATTTTATCTCCATATACTTAAAAAAAAACCCCACTACCTCTCAAATAATTTTGATAGTAGCATAGAAACTCAAGGGAAGGGGATATTATCAGATAATAAAATCTCTGGAGTTTTCAAGCCTGTCAGCTCTTAAAATAGTGTTGTCCCTTACGTCATATCTGAATTGCATCAGGTTAGTGGAATGCAACTTCCTTTTTGATTTTTGTAAAGATTTTTTTTTAGCTCTGCTTTATCACAATGACAGAGAATTTACAATATTCTTTAGTCATCCAATCGAGAGAGATCCTAGAATCTGATAACGAAGCTTTTTCACTTCTATTAAAAAGAAGAAAAAATCATGTAGGGCTTAAGTCATAAAATAACACACATTCCCCACACATACAAATTAACTTTATAGCAAATTGTGTATGGCATATAAACAGCAAAATATATATAATGTAAGTGCAGAACAACTTCAGGTTGTCTGATATTAATGGGGAGGCATGAGGTTTACTCAGAAAAAATTAAGTGCAGACATGGGTAGATATACTCTAAATTAGAATATGCTGTGATCTTACTGTACATTCAATTTATGCGGACACAGGTATTCAACTAAGTAGGACAGAACAGAGATTGGAGAGTTTACACCTATCAAAAAAAGAAAGAAAAATATGAACTGTGACCAAATAACATCAACCTCTCTTCTCTTGATATCTGGTATCAATTTATGAACCTATGTTGTGCTGTGAGTGAAGATATTAGCACTGTGACTGCACAGGTCTAAACTTGCTGTGGTAATGTATTCCAGACAACTGCTCTGCCCGAGAAAGGACTATCACTGAGAAGCCATCAAGGCTGTGATCTGGGATCCTTGACTTGGGTTTTCTCTTAACTGCTGGCCCACCCCAGGACCAATGGTTTTTCCACACAGGGACTTGTGGGAAGGAGGTGGAGCACATTGTAGAGAGACAGAGACTATACTTAAGAACAAGATTCCGCAGTGCAAGGAACCAGACCATTGGCACACCTAAGAAGGACTTCAGAGAGAGAGTGGGTAGGAGGGACTCTGCCCAGTCTGAAATACTGATGAACCTTGGACTCACAAGAAGGGGTAAAATCAGACCGGAGAGGGTGGCATGGAACCACATGAGACCCAGTGATTGGGTCCACTCGCAAGACACTGATGACTGTACAATGGGATACGGGACTAGGTTTCAACTAACAGCAAGAAAAATGTTAATGAAAAATGTCAAAGCAAAATAATGAATACCTTTCCAAGGTAATCTTTATACATTATAAAAGATAGCAAAGGGCACAGCATGCGGCTGAGTGAGATTTTCTTGCACCAAAATTGCTTGCATGGTGGAGATTTAGGAAACAGAATTAAATTGTGTTTTTTAAACCTGGGGGCAGATTTTGAATGGTATTTAGGCACTTAAAGATTCGGAATGGCACCTATTAGGATTTTCCAAAGCACCTGGGCACCCTCCCATTGATTTCAATATGATTTAGACATCTAGGCATTTTTGAAAATACCACTGTGCACTATCTGAATCTTTAGGCATGTAAATACCTTTAAAATTCTGCCCCCAGAGCTGAAATTGGTGGTGTATGTGAATATATAGAGTATATCCTGTAGGCCTGGCTTGACATGAGTAATGAAACAAGGGAAAGGCCTCATTTCTTGGAAGACAGGATTAGGGAGTTAAATAGATCAGCATGCTGAAAACAGAATGTTTGTGCTAACTAAAAGACAGGTAAATGGGTCAGGGAGCTAAGAGACAGAATGTCTGAACTAGCTAAGATAAGGGGAGGGAACACCCAGGGAACCATTTATGAACAACAAGATAACAATGGACCAGATAGTCGGGAATGTAAAGATAAGGTAAAGAGTAGGTGGAACATGGACACTGCATGGACAGAGCATGCTGTACAGGTATTGGTTCCTACAAAGTAACCAAGCCAATCCCCAAATGTGTGATGCAATGTATAGTACGTGCAATGAGATGTGTAAATGTATATAAAAGGAGAGGGTTTCTGTGTAACTTTGGATCGGTGATGTACCCTGCATCCACCCCCTGGGTTTCAGTCTGCTCAGTGTAGCATTTCTGTATACCAAATACAGATACATGAGGGACCAAGTCTCAAGTCAAACTGAGTTCTTAGGAAGCCAAGCGGAAAGAGGTCTTGGAGGGAATCCCAAAATACCCACCTCACTGAGATGGAGACTACATTTGTTTTCTGTTTTCCTAGCCATTTCCCCAGGACTAATGTTGGTGATACTGGCCAATCCAGAGGCAGTCAAAATCCCATTCTCAGATGGCTGTAGCACTTTTTCTACTAGAAGGAACTGCTGTTGCTGACCCACTCATGTTAGCAGGATCTGCCTCCATCCGGCATAGCCCAAGCCACCTGTGCTGTGGGAGTTAGGGAGATGCACATGCAGAGGAATAGGAATAGTAATGGAACTGGGGCAAAGACCCTGAGTTCAGGAAGCCAAACAGAGGAGGGTGTAAATGGATATGTCTGGGGAAATGGCTCCTGGGCCCGGAAGCTGTGGAGAGGGGAGTAGAACTGTAAATAAAGATTCTGTACAGAAACATGGATGGGATGGAAGCTGGAGCAGGGCAACTGGGTAGCTTAGAACAGTATTTCCATTTCCCCCCAACTTGATCCCTGATTAAAACAATAAAATATTAAATTATAGTATCCTGTGTGGTATTAGAAACTAAACCACAATGGTCTGAGAAAGGAGCACTTTCTCTTCCTCCTTCTTTCTAAAAGTAGTGCTGACCAAAGTAATGGTAAGAAAATATGAGATTTAAAGCTGTAACTCCCAAGGACAGTTTGCACTTGTTTAAAAGTGTATTTTACGCCTGTACTCAGCTAAATTCAAGGGGCCAGATGCAGAAATTATGTACATTTGTACTCCCTTGCAGTCATTCATTGGATTCCCTTGGATTTAATCTCACCTGCTGATTGATATGTAAGGGAGTCTAATTTAGTCCTGATGAGCCAGAATAAGTTGTAAGAATATGCAAGTTATGGGAATGTCTGCTTTATCTTACACATTCCTGTGCCTTCCTTGTTTTTGCTTTTCTTGATACAGTGGTCACTTCTGGTCACATTGATGGACAAGTACATCAACATCAGCTCAGACTTCCTTATGCTTGTTTAGATTCTTTTGCATGCATTCATTCGGAGTTGATGAAAAAGCAGGCAATGGTATAAATCAGTAAATGTAAAACTAAATAAATCTAAGGGAGGCTGCAGCTTCCTTCTCCACTTGTAGGAATGTTACAGCTCTCCATGTGTCAGTATATAATGCCTGCATCTGTAACTTTCACTCTATGCATCTGAAGAAGTGAGGTTTTTACCCACGAAAGCTTATGCCCAAATAAATCTGTTAGTCTTTAAGGTGCCACCAGACTCCTTGTTGTTTTTGTAGATACAGACTAACACGGCTACCCCCTGATACTTGGTTCCTGGAAGTGGAGAAGGAAGGTGCAGTGTGTATGAACTGTTTTGTAACACTTATATTTAGCAAGTAATTCTGCAAACCAAAACCTAGTATTGTAATTAACGGCCTGGTCTGCATATGTACCACTGCCTTCTACTGGGTGCTCAGGGCAACTGCCGAAGCAAAAAAAAAACACCCGGAATGCTGCCCCTGGAATTCTGCCGCCCCAAGCATGTGCTTGATTTGCTGGTGCCTAGATCCTGCGCTGTGGGTGCTCTAAGGACTGCTAAACTGTGTGGACTAGGTAATACACTATTTATACCAATGGAGATTAATTGTTCTTTAGCTCAAGTTGTAGTGCTCTGGACTTTTGCCCTAGGGCAGTGGTTTTCAAACTGGGATATGCGTACCTCTAGGGTACATGAGCGCTCGTCAGGGGGTATGTGAGAAAAATACTGTCATGGTGAACAACAGATCATGTTAACCCTTACAGACCTCCCTCCCCCACCATTTTCATAGGTATATTATGACCCTATCTCAGATGGGGGTACAAGGTAAACTACATTATTTGGAAACGGGTAGACAGCCTAAAAAATTTGAAGAACCACTGCACTAGGGGAATTTTATTCCTGAGCTGCTGCTGCTACAGGGAGGTTTCACAGTGTGCAGTAGACAAGTGTGATGTTGTTGTAGATAGCTCAACTACCGGCGTAACAAACCTGTGGCCAACGATAGCTTTAACATCCAGAAAGCAAGGATCTGTATGACACAGTGATGCACACCATGTTTGCTAAGGGCCAAACGCAGTTCCCGCCTGCACTCTCCCTGGAGCTTCAAGCCAAGAATTAAAGGCTCTTCAGGTTGGTAAAAGGAAACAGTTTCTTGTTTATCAGTTGGGTTATGTGCACACATGACAGTAACATGGGCATGGAGTTGGGGTTTGAAAATACCTCCATCCATGTCAGCTGCAGCCAAAGGGCTGCTGGTAAGTGGCAGATGCATCCCATAAGGTGTAAGGAGCAGGCTCCCCTGGAGAAGGGGGATCTGAGTGTTAACAGCCTGACCTTTTTCAGGATGCTGCTACTGCTGCATTGGAAGTGTCTCAGCCCCCAGGCATGCGTGAAGCCACTGGTAATTAGCTGCAGCAGCAAACTTTCACAAAGCAAAAGCTTGTGACTGCAAGTTCGCTTCCTCCTGCACGCTCGCTAATACGCTGCCAAACCAGCACGCCCGGAGCATCCGCCCCCACTAGGGATCTGCGCGTAGGGTTACTCCCCAGCGCCGGGCCTGGTGGCGGGCTGCTCTCCTGTCCCAGGTGCTGAGCAGGAGGCTCTTCCGGCATGGCCGCTCCCTTCCTCACCTGGTGCTGCAAGCAACGCCTTTCTGGAGTTCCCTGCGCAGGCAGGCGCCCGGTGCCGAACCCCGATGGAACCTCGCGAGCGCGCCGCCTTCTAGGGCAAATCAGAGGGTAGAGGGTGGCGGAAGGTGAGGAGGGGACAAGGAAGAGAAAGGAGGATAGACAAAAGGGGAATTTAAAGTGCTACTTTCCTCCTTCTCCCTCCAGCTCTGTCTCTTCCAAAGCACAGAGGTAAGTCCAAGGGGGGGAGCGAGCTTGCAAGTTTATTACTTGCAAGGATTTGGGGTGATTTTTTTTCCTGTTTGTAACTCCCCGAAGTACAATGTGTTCGGCTCCGGCCTGCCACTTTTTTGTTAATTTCAAGAGCGTCTGATGCGTGGGCGTCTCGGAAAGGAAACCAGCCCCAATCCCCCGTGCTGTCTGAGGATTTTCTTATTCAGCTGATGTTTCTTTAACATCTGTCAGATCAGATCGCTCATTAAAGATAACTAATGGACGAGTTATGGAAATCTAGGAAAACTATCACTATTAACTCATTTATATTATATTAGTTCTTGTCTGTAATATAATACACCAGTAGCACTGTAAGGCTTTGATTGACAAATAGGCAGTTAATATTTTGTGGTTAACAAATTGTTTACAGTTGATGTTAAATAGAGTCTACTTTAGTGGGCATATCTTTTAATGATGAATCCGATTTCCTGTTTTGTAATCTTTTAGAACTATTAGTTTTATTTGAGCAGCCAGGTAGGAAGTTGGAATCGGTGTGTGTACTTTCTTTTTAAATCTTAAAAGAATTGTTACTATTTATTTTTCTTGAATGTTTTTATGTTTTGTTTTCTATTTGCTTCCTTAATGGGGAATTATTTTCAGAAGTTTGGACAGATTTATACAGACTTCTTGTAAACAATCCATGCATCTGTGGAAGCATTAGCAGATGGTGAATGAACTTTGGTTTTTGAAAAACCTGTATAGTAATTATGAAGCACTAGGCAAGACACAGTGTGTGTAACTATGCACAAATGTTGTTGCAGCAGCTAGGCAAACCTCACTGAACTAATTCTACCCTTGAAGTGAATTACTTGGGGCCATATTCTGCTTATTCAGGCTGAGTAGTTGCTTACTCCAAGGAGCCTTATTCCTCAAGTAGTTCTATTGGGATTTCTTTCAGGCTGAGGTACTATTCAAAAGGAGTAAAGGTGGAAGAATTTGACTCTAAAAGATGAGCATTTTGCAACAGAAAGAGTAAACATTGAGCAATATTTTGTCACAAGATACTCTTTTATGAATATTTCATAATTCTCAGATATATTTTTACTTCTCCTAACTGCCCCTCTGAATCTTGACACAGAAATAGCTTAAAATCAATTTTGTTTCCTGCGCACTGCTTTCTTGTTCACATTTGTTGCGGAGAGTAGAGCAATTAGAACTTTTAAAAGATAATTTAAGTATTTCTAATAAAGAAAAAAGCATTGCAAATGGACTTATTAAAGATATATAATAATATAGATCAATTTCTAGGCCTGTTAGCTTTGACAATGTGTCTTGGATTGTACCCACAATGGAAAATATGGATAATGAAACAATAAAATCTAACAATAGTTAATAAGTCCTATCTTGGTCATCTTTTACTCTGTTTACATGGATCTGAATACAGTACATGCTTCAGCACCTGAACCTACTAATATTTGTGCAACTGATCATTTTTTAGAGCATGCTTAGAATGACTCTTTAGCTGTGGACTTTTAAAAAGTCAGAAATTTGTTTCAGTTAATATCACGCTTGGTCTTTCTACTCCTTCCCCCTTAAAGTTCCTTACAAAAGTATCTCCTAGGCTGCTCTAGATTTGATTTTGACAAATAGGGAAGAACTGGTTGAGAATTTGAAAGTGTAAGGCAGCTTAGGTAAAAGTGATTATGAAATGGTAGAGTTCTTGATTCTAAGGAATGGTAGGAGGGAGAAAAGAACAATACAGATAATGGATTTCAAGATGGCAGATTTTAGCAAACTCAGGGAGTTGGTAGATAAGATCCCATGGGAAGCGAGTCGAAGGGGAAAAACAGTTCAAGAGTGTTGACAGTTTCTCAGACATTATTAAGCAAACTATCCCACTGCATAGGAAGATAGGAAGTCTGGCAAGAGACCACCCTGGCTTAACTAAGACACCTTCAATGATCTGAAACCCACAAAAGAGCCCTACAAAAAGTGGAAACTAGGTCAAATTATGAAGGATGAATATAAACAAATAACACAAGTATGTCAGAATAAAATTAGAAAGGCCAAGGCACAAAATGAGTTTAAACTAGCTAGAGACATAAAGAGTAACAAGAAAACATTCTACAGATACCTTAGAAGCAAGAGGAAGACCAAGGGCAGGGTAGGCCCATTATTCAATGGGAGGGGGAAGGGGGAGAACAATAACAGAAAATGTGGAAATGGCAGAAGTGCTAACTGACTTTTTTGTTTCGTTTTCACCAAAAAAGTTAATAGTGATTGGATGTCTAATATAGTGAATGCCAGTGAAAATGAGGAAGGATCTAAGTTACAAATTACTTAGACAAGTTAGATGTCTTTAAGTCACCAGGTCCTGATGAAATACATCCTAGAATACTCATTGACTGAGGAGATATCTGAGCCATCAGTGACTATCTTTGAAAAGTCATGAAAGACGGGAGAACTTTCAGAGGACTGGAAAAGGGCAAACATAGTGCCCATCTATTAATAGGGAAATAAGCACAACCCGGGGAATTACAGACCAGTGAGCTTAACTTCAGTACCTGGAAAGATAATGGAGCAAATAATTAAGCAATCACTTTGCAAACACCTAAAAGATAATAAGGTGATAAATAACAGTGAGCATGGATTTGTCATGAGCAAATCATGTCAAACCAACCTAATAGCTTTCTTTGACAGGGTAATGAGCCTTGTGGATGGGGGGAAGCAGTTGATGTGGTATATCTTGACTTTAGTAAGACTTTTGATACTGTCTCGGACGACATTCTCATAAACAAACTAGGGAAGTACAATGTAGATCAGAGGTTCCAAAACTGTGCAGTGCGCCCCGGCGCAGAGGAACATTCAGGTGGGCATCGTGGGGCCTGGGCCAGCCCCCATGGGAGGCAGGGAAGGAGCGCCCCCCAGCTGCGGCCCTAGCTCCCGTCCCCAGCTTTGGTTCTGTGCCTGGCTACTGGCTCCTGCCGTTGCCCGGCTGCAGCTCCACTTCTGGCCTGCCCCCAGGCTTGGGCCCTGGCTGCGGCTCTGTTCCTGTCACCTGCTCCCAGCCCCAGACCCGCTCCCAGCCTCAGCTACCTTACCCCTGCTGCATCCCTGCCAGGGCCGGCTCTAGGCACCAGCGTCCCAAGCATGTCCTTGGAGCAGCACTTTTCAAGGGGCAGCATTTTTTTTTTGATTGGGGCAGTAAAAAACCTGGAGCCAGCCCTGATCCCTGCCGATTTTAATTTTTTAAATAATTGTACTCTTCTCATAGTTAAATTACTAAACTACTTTTGCTCAGACTTTAAATAAACAAAACTTGGACAGAGACCAGGGCTGGAAAATTTTATTTCCAAAGATGAAGTTTCAGAAAGCAATGAGCAACTGCAAACAGTATTTTAAATGGAAATGTTATAGCACATTTGTTACAGTGGTCTTTGCCAGTTTTTCTACAATGCAAATATGTTGATGCTTTTTTCTTGCAACAGTCTGTGATGTGATGACTATAAGCAAGCTTATTCATTTTTAAAAAACTTTTTATTAAGACAAAGTTACAATAAAACATTAAGTAATGCATAATGTAGTGGGTTCAGGATCAAATTCATATTCCAAGAACCTGGCTAAAGATGCTGGCTGGAGAGCGCGCCCCCCCCCCTCCCCCTCCCCGAGTATGCTAAAAGGGGTGACCAAATTTTCTAAATATCTCTCCTCTTTTTGGCACTTCTCTTTTGTATGTACTTGGTGTGAAAGCTTGTCACATGACAAGGACAGTCCACATTTTACTATACCACAATTTCACAGGAGGAAAACTCACATTTTTTCTGATAATATGCAATACAAAGTCTTTGCTGCTAACAATAAAGCAATTAATTTGCTGTCCTGTTTAAAATGTAGATCCTTCACTGAAGCATTAAGTAAGCAGGTCAGGGGATCTCTGGGAAGCTGGCATTTTGCTATTAGATGAATCTCTGATAATTTCATCTGAAAACCATCTAATTCCTGGACGCCACCACCACAGAATCGTAGGGTTTGAATGGACGACAGTAGTCATCTAGTCTAACCCCTTGCCAAGATGCAGGAGGAGTTGTATCTAAATCATCCAAGATAGATGGCTATCTAGCCGCCTCTTGAAAATCTTTAGTGAAGAAGCTTCCACAACCTCCTGTTCCATTGTCCTACTGTTCTTAGAGTTAAGAAGTTTTTCCTGAGATTTAATCTAAATCTGCTATGCTGTGGTTTGAACCCATTGCCTCTTGGCCTCCACTCTGTGGTAAAAGAGAACAACTTTTCTCCATCTTTTCTATGGCAGCCTTTCAAGTATTTGAAGACTGCTATCATGTCTCTCCTTAATCTCCTCTTTTCAAAACTAAACATACCCAGTTCCTTCAGCCTTTGCTCATATGGCTTGCATTCCATCCCTTTGATCACCTTTGTTGCTCACCTTTGGATCCTTTCCACTTTCTCCACATCCTTTCTAGACATTGGTGACCAAAATTGTACACAGTACTCAAGCTAAGGCCTAACCAGTGCCGAGTAGAGTGGTACTATCACCTCCCGTGACTTGCATGCTATGCCTCTGTTAATACAACCTAAAATTGCATTTGCTTTTTTTGCAACAGCATCATATTCCTGACTCATGTTGAGATTGTGATCCACCACAGCTCCCAGATCCTTCCCAGCAGCGCTGCTGCCAAGCCAGTTTTCTCCCCAATATGTATTTGTGCATTTGGTTTTTCTTCCCTAAGTGTAACACCTTACATTTGTCTTTTTTAAAATTCGTTTTGTTGTTGATAGCCCAGTTCTCCAGTTTATCAAGATCCCTCTGAATTTTAGCTCTATCCTCCAAAGTATTGGCAACCTCTCCTCCCCAGCTTTCTGTCATCTGAAAACTTGATCAGTATGCTCTCTCTACCTACATCCAGATGTCAAACAAGATGTTAAACAACACTTGACCCAGAAGAGATCCCTGTGGAGCCCCACTTGAGACCTCTCTCCAATCTGACATCATTCCATTAATAGTTACTCTTTGTTTGTGATTGTTTAACCAATTATGTATCCACTTAATGGTCAGTCTGTCTAGCCTGCATTTCTCCAGCTTACTTATCAGAATGTCATGTGGGACTATGTCAAAAGCCTTGCTGAAGTCCAGGTGTATTATGTCCACTGTATTCCCCCTATCCAAATCAGTTACCTTGTCAAAGAAAGGTACCTGGTTTGGCATGACTTGGTAAATCCATGCTGTCTGCCAGTGATCACCCCTTCATCCTCCAGGTATTTACAAATTCAATGTTTTATGCATTGCTCTAGTAGCTTCCTAGGTATCGAATTCAGGCTGATGGAGCTATAGTTCCCCGGCTTCTCCTTTTCCCCCTTTTAGAGATGGGTGCTACGTTAGCTTTTCTCCTGTCTTCCGGGACTTCTCCTGTCATCCGTGAGTTTGTAAATAATATTGCTGGTGGCACTGAGATTTCTTCAGATAATTCCTTCAGTATCCTTGGGTGAATAGCATCCGGCTCCGCTGGTTTGAATTCATTCATATTGGTCAAAAGATCTCTGACATGTTCTTTACTTATCTCGATCTGCATCCCTTCCCCCTTTATTGTCTGTGGTAACTTTGCATCAGTCTTCTCACAAAAAATAACATGTGACCGGATGACTAGCAAAGTAGGCATTGAGCAGATCTACCTTCCTAGCATTTTCTTTTATCAGCTTACCTTCTCCATTGAGCAGCGGGGCCCACACCATCCTTGATCTTTCCTTTTTTTCTGACATATTCGAAGAACCCCTTCTTGTTCTCTCCAACATTCCTTGCCAGCTGTAATTCATTCTTTGCCTTGGCTTTCCTGATTTTGTCCCTGCATGCTCATGCTATTCCCATGTATGCTTCCTTGGTGACATGCCCCCCCTTCCATTTGCTATATGTATCCATTTTGGTTTTTAGATAGCTCCTTGTGTGGACATTGGCTTCCTGTGGCTCTTCTAATCTTTCCTCTGTGTTGGAGTAGCTTGATGTTGAGCTTCTAGTATTATATCTTTTAAGAACTGCCAACCCCCTTCAACTCCTTTTCTTCCTAATTGTTTTTTCCATAGGACCTTGCCTACTAATTCTCTGAGCTGGTTGAAATCTGCCTTTCTGAAGTCCAGTGTTCTGGTTTTACTGTTCTTAGGTCCTGTTTTCCTTAGGATCTTGAATTCTATCAGATCATGACCACTTCCTCCCAAATTCCCGACCATGTTCACATTTGCAACTAATCATCCCTGTTGGGCAAAACAAGATCCAAAATTGATGACCTCCTGGGTGTTTCCTCAATTTTTTGAATCAGAAAGCTGTCCCCTACATACGCTAAGAATTTGCAGGACGTATTATGATTTGCTTCAATAGTCTTCCAACAGATACCAGGGAAGTTAAAATCGCCCATTAATACTAGCTCACTTGTGTGTTGGCTAATTTGTAACCTGCTTGTAGAATGAATCATCGACTTCCTCTTCTTGATTTGGTGGTCTATAGTAGACCCCCACCATAACATTGGTACTGTTCTTTTCTCTTGTTATCCTCACCCAGAGACACTCAGTAGGTCTGTCACTCATTTCCCCTTGGACCTCGGAGCAAGCGTATACATCCTTGACGAAAAGCAACACCACCTCCTCTTTTCAGAACAAGGTATGTCCCTCAGTGCTGGTTCTCCAATCATGGGAGTTGTGCTACCAAGTCTCTGCGATGCCAATAAAGTCATAATTTTCTTCATATACCATGACTTGCAGTTCATCCTGCTTGTTCCTCATACTTCTGGCATTTGTATACATCGTATACATTGAAAACATTTGTATACATTATATCACCTGTGCAAATATATTCATCTTTCCCCACACCTCTCCACAGAGTGCATCCTGAGTGGCGCAAAAAGGGTTATTTTTTGAGGTGTTTCATTTTGAAGATGGGTGTAATAAGGACCACTACAAAACTTTACAAGAAGACTTTTAGTAATTGTTAAAATACCTTCTCAATCACAGTAAAGCTCAAGAAATGTAAACTCTGTGCCACTCAGTATGAGATTCCCCCCCCCCCCCCATAGGGAACAAAGATCTACTTTGAGCTACTTTAAAAAAACCAAAACAAACAACACTACTTAATTATATGTATTGTCCTCTCATCTAGAAGGATTCTAAAGACACTTACAAATTCTATACTGTACATAGGGATCACTTACCTATTACCCAGGTTTTAGTCAGGGTGCATCATTTCCATTTTTGTCAGATTGGCACATAAATCCTATCTGTTCAACCTACATTATTATTCCTCTTGTAGGCAACTTCAGGCTAGTACCTGCATGCCAGAGCAGTTGGTACAGAATAGAAGAAGTTATCAGGCTTCCCCAAGGCCAGATTGCACTTTATAAAGGAGGAAAGGGAAGGGAAATCTTCTGTCTGCAGATGTTAAAACTTTGATAAAGATATATGGTACTGCATGAATCTGCTTTGGAACTGCTTGAGGGCAGTTTTAGATGCTTTCTGTTTTGTGGATCTCATAAGCGCATGGGGTAATGAGTCTTGAGTGATGGGCTAGAAGATGGCCATGGGTACCCATGATGTGCAGTGTACTTTCCAAACAGGAAAGAGATGGTTTGAATCTTAAAGAGCTTGGGTGGGGGGGGGGGGGGGCGTGTTCCTAAGGCCCCAATCCTGCAATTAATGGTGTGTGCAGTTTGTTGAAGGCTTGATGTGGCCACAGTAGTTCTCTTGCTTACAAGGAATTTCAGACCTTAATCCTGAAAATTCTTAAACATCTGAGATGCCCCATTGAACTTGTGTGTGTATATGTTAGCTGGGCTGGAATCTAAGGGTACGTCTACACTGCACGCTTGGGCTCTGATTCGGTTTGAGCCCAAGCCCACCCTTCCATCCACACACAAGTGAGTTTGACTCTGTTCAGCAAGCATTCAGGACCTGCTGGTGGGATGGGTGAGAGCCCAAGTCCCATTGAGACTCTGGTCCTAGCCCTGTTATTCTGGAGTGTGGATGCAGGTCAAGTTACAGATGGGAGTCAGAAGGCCTGTGTAGTGCAGTATGGATGCATTAGCATGGCTGTGAGACCTGGGTCCAGTAATTGTAAACCCACGTTTGCAATGCATTGTGGATGCCTGAGCGTATGCTTGGAAACACTGAGTCCACAGGCCCGAGTCCAACAGACCCAGTTTAGACAGACAGGTTCTCTTCCAGTGTAGACAGACCCTAAAAGACAGAGTGGATGAAGTGTGGAAAGGAAAGATATAAAACAAAGGGGTCTCACTCCTTTCAGAGTGGAGTGTGTGTTTTTGTAACCTTGCTTTTTGTATCTGCTGCCTTTCCCATTTTGTTGAAATAAATCATTACCTAATTTTAAAATGTTCTTTTTTTTTTTTTTTTTTTTTTGAAACCCCACATTTTTACTGCAGGTTTGAAGGGAGTTGCAGGAGATGGATCTTTGCAATTGGATCCCAAATACAGAAGTGTCTGTGGTCACATAGCTTTGGAAGACAGTCATAAGAGCAAGATAAAGGGTTATATGACTTTCACTAAAGCTTCTGTCAGTATTACCTGACTCTTATTGAGAGCATATAAAAAACAGTGTTACTGTCCAAATTCACGTGGACTACAGGGCAGCTTTCCAGCTGATGTAAATACTTGTAGGTTCATTACCTTCAATGGAGCTGTGACCATTTACAGTAGCTATTGTGTCACTTTGGACAATGAATACAGTAGCTATGGATCTACCCAGGAGCCAATGGTAACTCACAAGTCTGAGGCCTTCTCTATGCTATGGGGGGTAAATCGACCGAAGTTACGCAACTCCAGCTATGTGAATAATGTAGCTGGAGTCGATGTAGCTTAGGTTGACTTATTGCAGTGTTTGCACCGCACTGGGTCGATGGGGGAGAGTGTCTCCCATCAACTTCCCTTACGCTTCTCATTCCGATGGAGTACCGGAGTCGATGGGAGAGTGATCTGTGGTTGATTTAGCGGGTCTTCACTAGACCTGCTAAATCGACCCCCCTGGTACATCGATTGCCACAGCGTCGATCCACAGTAAGTGTAGACATTCCCTGAGTCTTCCACAGCATGCCCATGAGATCAGTCTCTGATTAATGGTAACCTATATTTATACACTTTAGTTGTTAGAATACTTCCCTTCCCCCACTCCAATAGAATTTCTTTAAAAAGCATGAAAACTCTTTAGAAAAATTCAATGACTTAAACTTGTTCAGGTAGAGCATTTTTATTTATTTTATTTTATTATTTAATAGCTCTCAAGAAATGTCATTTAGGGCAGAATTTCTATCATACTGTAAGATTATTTACAACATACTTTCCGGAGCTTAAGTAATTGGCCAAAAATAGTAGCTATACTTTAACCATACACACAGACTGAAGGAATTTGAAATGTTTAGACACAGTTGATTTATATATCTAATTCTATAAATGGAATATTTTCTTCCTTCCTAAAGGGCTACTACTGGATTAATAAGAGTCTTAAACTATGTTTATCATATCATTTTAGATAATTTAAACTGAATCTTAAATGTGCATTCTATTTTTTTTATTGTGTCAGCTTGGACAATGAATATAGGTTAGACAGGGTTTTTTTGTTTTGTTTTGTTTTTTGTTATAGTTAGTGTTTGAAGAATTAGAGTTTTATTAATAAATGTTGTTAAATGTTGATTTCATGATGCACATACAAAACCAAGATAAAAAATGTCTATCAATAGTCAAAATGTACAGATAGGCAAAGTAAGAAACATACTGCTTAAGAACTAATTAGAGTTTGATGTAAGCATATTTACTTAAAATATTTTGACATGTGATGTTGACAACGTGTTTTAACACTTATAAAGCTTTAACTTTTTGATTCTCATTGTGCACTGTCATTAAAAATTGTCTGACCCCTCCATGAATTCTCACAACTGTAAAAATATAAATCAACAGAAATAAATGCTTAAATCCATAATTTTTCACAACTATGAAAATGTAAATAGGTAAATAAGAAAGCTTAGAAATAAACATAAATATTTGTAAACATTATAAAAAATTGAATTCTACGAAACCTAGGTATAGTCTATTTCATTTTCTGGTCTCGCTGCATTGTTCTAGTGTATAATATTTGGGTTGCAAACATGACAGTGGATTTTTTTTTAAATGTTTCCAATGGAATTAAAATAAATAAACCTTAATTTTGGCCCATACTTAATGTCCCTCTAATATTTCTTTATGTAAGTTGTTGGAAAGATACCTTGAAGTACTCTTATGTTTGACTTCTGTTTATCTGAAAAAGAAAATAAAGTTATGGCTTCTTGTAATGTAATGTTACTATAATATTAAAGGATTCTTGGGGTATTCTAGACTTCATTAGTTTCAAAACTCATGACTAAAATGCTATAGTTTCCTCAGCAATGAAGAATGATGCATATCTGTCAGAGTTCATAAACTTTACTGGTCTCCAAAAAAAATCTTAGTCTGATTAGTTACTTCACTTCCCCATTGCTTTTCCCCACTGACGTATTGTGTGGCTGCCCAAGTTACACCCTTCTTGAGACCAGCCACATCACTGGAATGACATTGGGTTGTCTGAATCATGAACATCTTGGCAGCAGTACATCTCCCCCCCCCCCCCCCTTATTGTATGCAATTGACATTGTGTACCAATTGACTTCATTAATGTCTCATCTTCAAATATGTATAATTGATAACCTGAGCATTAGTGGTCATTAAATATCTTGAGACAGTTTTGGCAAGAAGTAATCTATTTTTCCCTGGCTAAATTTCTGGTTTGGATAATTATTTTGCCCACTTCCCCTGTTGCATCAAATGGATTTAGCATCTTTCACTTCTTCTTGTGTGGTCTTGTCGGATATTATTAAACAGGGCGAAGTGATTTCTAGATGCCTATAGGGTAAATCCTACCTTTTACCTCCAAACAACATAAAGTGAGGGGAAGATGTGTTGCTACAAGTAGCTTCTTATTCATTAGAGATCCTGTCAGAACAGAGTCAGCATCCATGAGTCAGGACAGCTCAATGAACTGGGCAACTTTTTAGCTGTCTTTCCCTATTCCTTTCCCAAGGAGACTCAATATGCATGTTTATGTTAAGGCTGATTTGTGCATGCTAGTAGCAGACCTGCCATGTTCTCTCTGTCCAGGGTGTACTCTTCAGCACGTTAGTTAAGAACATCTAGTGCACCTGGGAGACATTCTGTCTAGCCACTCCATAAGCAACCATGCATGAGTGTGGGGTTGCCTTTCTCAACCTTGTCCAATATAGAGGATGGTGTAGACTGTAGAGTATTAACAGAACCCTTTTGTGAACCATATTTCCAAAAGAAACAATATAACAGTATTTGTTCTGCATTTTAAAATCTCAAATTTCACTATTCCCCTTAAGTAGCTCAAGATTTTACATTGTTTATCTGTTTGAGATTTCCATGTTTTAAGTAAATTCCAAAATGGATATAGAGAGAGGCTTCAACATTTTGGCTTAGATTGTGAATGCAAGCACTACGTTCAGTGGGGAAAAATACCATTTCTTAACATTTTTTTTTTTCTGGGTTTACAGTTTACATCCTTGGCCTATGCAGAATTGCTACTTTTAGAAGAAATTTCATTATCTCTAGAGTGACTGAAGAAGAGTTTACTTCTGGAGTTTGCTTACTTACTTTACACTGGAGAATAAGCACATGTAGAGACTGTGCTTCTGTATTGTTGAGAGCCTACATCAGGAATGAAGCTGCCATCATGTCATCCAGAGACAGGAATGTTGATATCAAAGAATTCTTGGCCAACATCAACTTGGTGCAGTATCTTCCTTACTTCAAAGAAGCTGGCTATAATGCTGTGTCAGACTGCATAGGAATAAATAATAATGTGCTCCAGCAAATTGGAATATCACCTACTGGACACCGCAAAAGGATTCTTAAGCAGTTAGAGATCACATTTTCAAAAATGCAAGAAAAATCTGTGTCATCTGAAAATCTGAAACTCAAGGACTTGGAGGAAATAGGGGAAAGTCATTCTTTGTGCTATGCCCAGGTTTCCAAAATATCCAATTTAAGTTCCAACGGGGTTGCTAAAGCTAGTCCAGAATTTGTAGCATTGCCAGCAAGACTTTTTAGTAAAGAAAAGAGTGAATTTACTGAACATGAGTTATTGGAAGTGAAAGATGGTAGCTTTTCAGATTTGGAATCTTCTAGTTCATCGTACCAGAAATCAGATTGTTCAGGAGATGCTGTCAGCCTTAGTGGAAACATCGAGAAAAGTGCTAACTTTCAAAAAATACCTAATATGGATGTTGCACTGGAAAAATCAAAGGCACAACAAGGTAACTTGCACTTTGACAGCCATTCTGCATTATATGTCGAAGATCCAAGTTCTTGGTCTTCTTTTGCTGACTCATCTGAAACCAAGTCCAGTGAGAATGAGCATCTAACATTCTCAGAGGTGGACATCTCACCAAATGTCCTACCAGATTCTCCGTTCTTTGAGTTTAAAGGTGAAATGGTGGATAATGACTTGTATGGTCCTTGTAAGCAAAGCTGTACTAAAGTAGTTCCCAGAACAACTCGGTCATTTATGCTAAGACATCGGCCTGTTCCAGAAATCCCAGGTTCATCTAAAATTGCAGCTTCACCCAGGTAATAATTGAAAAACACAAATTGTGAGACTGATACTGTAACATTTAAAATTGGCCAACTTTGTCAGTGGCAGTATGTGTAAGTACACCTCTACCCCGATAGAATGCTGTCCTCGGGAGCCAAAAAATCTTACCGTGTTATAGGTGAAACCGCGTTATATCGAACTTGCTTGATCCGCCGGAGAGCACGAACCCTCCCCCCCCCCCCACCTCCGAGCACTGCTTTACCGCGTTATATCTGAATTCGTGTTGTATCGGGTCGCGTTATATCGGGGTAGAGGTGTATTCTTCTTGAAGAGTTCATAGACTCCTGGACTAAATGTAGTATGTGGGGGTGCATTTTTGTTTTTTGTTTTTTTTTTAACTGCTTTGCAATTCAGTTGTTTGCAGTGGCAGTGTAGCCATGTTGATTCCAGGATGTTAGAGACACAAGGTGGATGAAATAATATCTTTTTATATATCTTTAAGTCTGAAGTAAGCTCTGTGCACACTCGAAAGCTTGTCTCTTTCACCAACCCTAGTTGGTCCAATAAAAGATATTATCTCATCCTCCTCATGCAACTCTGTGTAAAACTGGTACATTCTCACTACATCAATCAGAACACACATACACCAAATTTAACTTAAGCAAATATTTTTTAAGAGTTTACTATTTTACAAAAAGAAATGAATACATGAATTACTCCTAGTAAGAATTAACATAAGGTATCTGTTTTTTAGACTTACTAATTTTTATAGCTTCCTTTTTAAGTATATGGATTTAATAATTGCTATGCTACTAGCTGCAAGCAGTCTTGAAATTGGTTCTATATTGTGTCTTTTTTGTGATTTTTATATTTCTACTATCTGCTGGTGTACCTACATAACAGACTTCTTAAAATACGTTATTAACTATGTTGTTACTACTTCTTGAGCATTTCACTTTCAAACTCAGGCACTTAGAAGCAAAGAAATAATTATGGGTGAAATTCTGACCCTGTTGAAGACGGTAGGAATTTTACCCTTGATTTCAGTATGGCCAAGATTTCATTCATTGAGTATAAATCCATATTTCACCACAACTGTAACTCTGATTTATAGGTTAAGTTTTATTTTAATGTATTACTTTTAGTATCTTGATTTTAATACTTTAAAGGGATAGTGCTAATGGAAAATATCAGTTACTATATTATAACAGAGAATACATTATGATACAAAATCAAGGAAATTACACCAACAAGCTACATTAAAAGAGTGTTGTATAGATTGCAAAGTTGAGCACTCAAAGGTCAGGCAAGGCCTTCCTGTGCTTTGAATGAGGTCGGAGTCCTGTGTGTGTGGGAGGGGTGGGGGAAGTATGTAATCATGTAATTAAATGCTGTAGCATAATGCATATGCTCATGGGGGCAAAATTAAGTTGCATGGGCACCTTAAATGTGGGATTTCCTAATTGTATAATGCTTGGATCTGTAACCTAAATAACATTCTGCTAACTTGTTTTGGTATGAAATTTCCTAGGGAGTGAAGGGTGTGTAAGGTTAAAAACAAATTTTGTTACTGGTGAGGGGTAAATAGGCTGCTGAGGCCATGTGCTGCATCTGAGAAAGTGTTTGGGGGAGCCTGGCCTGGTGTGCCTCTCCACCCACCCAAGTTGCTCTGCTAGAGCCCAACCATTCTCAGCACAGTGATGGCAGTGGTAGCAACTGCTTTAGTGGTGGTATGGGCTCTGCTTTTTTTGAGTGTTTGTTTTGTTACTGATTTGGCATTCTACCAATTTTTTCCTGTGGCAGGCAAGTGAGAGAAGGGGAAGTGACTCTTTTTTCTAACAGTTTCTCACCAAACCCTGAATGGAATTTCACTGGACAAAGAAAAGTACTTTTTCTAGCCAGAGGTCTTCCCCACTGCCAAATTTCAAAAGCCTGTTGCAAACAATGGAGGTGCGAGTTTCTCAAAGTCTGCAAGTGTCCTCATAATGCGACGTGTTAGGCAACCTAAATATAGATGTTGCTACTGCAACCCACACACATTCTGGGTGTGGTGTTCTGTCCCATCTACTGGCACTGAGACCACTTAGAGAGAGAGAGAGATAAAATGAGTCTGCTCTACAGCCTTAGCTTACAGCCAGTTGGCGGTAGAGGCTCATGCACTAAGTTCCAGAGGCCCCAGCTTCGATCCCATCTGCTGACGACTGGGGTCTGTTGGCATTACACTACCAGCTCTCCATATACCATATTCTCAAGAAACGGAATTGTATGCAGTTTAGTAGGAAAAACAACTTCTGATGGTATAAGATAGGGGAACTTGCATTTGAGTCAGTTTATAAATGTGCATAGATAAATTTCATCTTTCAAAACGACTGTGTTGAGTTCATATTTTGACTCTGTTGGTAAAAGAATTGTATTTAGTTTCATGTAATAAACAGTATTGTTGTTTTGCTAAAAGGCAATAGCAAATGGAAGATCAAACCCAAGCCCAGAACCTTAATCCCTTGAGGTTTGTCTACATTATGAAAATCTGATTACAACACTCTTTTTAATGATATCGTTACCAGTATGCTGTTGACCCCAGCTTTATGGCCTGTGTAAACAAGGATGAGCCTGACTACCGTTGGGGTTATTAGCTTGTCAGTGTGGTCTTCATTTCTAGCAATCATAGAGTTGTGTTATCAGCATGTCAGCTAACTGCACTATATTAAAAATAGTGTTTCTACAAATTTGTCCTGATTTTGAAAAGCTGGTGGTTTGATAGTCAAGGCCTAAGCTTAGCTAAGGCCATGTTATCTCCTGGCCATATCTCTGAGCCTCTCTGTCCACTAGTTACCTCATCTGTCAAATGTGCCTAATTACATTTTAGCACTTATCTAGTGCTTTTGTATTGTATGTCTCAAAGCAGGTTACAAAAGTGGGAGAACATTATCTCATTCACAGTTGGCCTGAGTACAGATTTATTTTTTTAAATACTTTAATATTCCTGTCCTTAAACTGCATCTGGCTTATTGAGCTAATGTTGAGCTTATTGAGCTAATACTTGTTTTTAAACATATGGCGATGAAAGGTATCCTCGGTGCAAGAGGATACCATTTCCATGGGAGGGAGCTCCAGTTATTAGGAAGAGACAGGTATTAGTAATGGGCGATTCAATCATTAGAAACATAGGTGGGTTTGCAATCACCTGGAGAACCACATGGTGACTTGCCTGCCGGGTGCAAAGATTGCGAGTCTCAAGACATCTAGACAGACTTATGTGTAGCGCTGGGGAGGAGCCAGTGGTCGTGGTACATGTAGGTACCAATATCATAGGGAAGGACAGGAGAGAGGTCCTGTTGGCCAAATTTAGGCTGCTAGGTGAGAGATTAAAGTCCAAGACCTCCTTGGTAGCATTCTCTGAAACGCTTCCAATTCCACATGCAGGGCCAGTTAGAGAGGCCGAACTGCAGGGTCTCAATGCATGGATGAGATGATGGTGTAGGTAGGAGGGGTTTAGATTTATTAGAAACTGGGGAAACTTTTGGGAAAGGGGGATCCTATACAGGAAGGATGGTCTCCACCTAAACCAAAATGGAACTGGATTGCTGGCACGTAACATTAAAAAGTTCGTAGAGCAGTTTTTAAACTATGGGCTGGGGAAAGCCAACAGGTGCAGTGGTTTGGACAGAGATATCCCTTAGGGGAGAATCTATTAATGGAGATTTTCTATATCCTAGTAAGGAGGAGAGGATGGAAGATGATAAAATATGGGTAGGATCTGATGAGAAACAGTCAAATGAAAGAGTCCCGTTCAATTACATCACATAATGGCAGACAGCTAAAAAGTGATGATTTTAAGTGCTTATATACAAATACTAGCAGTCTAAATAATAAGATGGGTGAACTAGAGTGCCTTGTATTAAATGAGGATATTGATATAATAGGCATCACAGAAACTTGGTGGAATAAGGATAATCAATGGGGCACAGTAATACCTGGGTACAAAATATATTGGAAGAACAAAGTAGGTTGTGCTGTTACGGAAGTGGCACTATATGTGAAAGAAAGCATAGAGTCAAATGAAGTAAAAATCGTAAATGAATCGAACTGTACCATAGAATCTCTATGGATAGTAATTCCATGCTCTAATAATAAGACTATAGCAGTATATACTATTAACCACCTGATGAGGATGATGATCATGACTGTGAAATGTTCATGGAGATTAGAGAGGCTATAAAAATAAAAAACCTCAATAATAATAATAATTAATAGGGGGTTTCAACTATCCCGTGGTACATGCCACCTCAGGATGGGATGCAGAGATAAAGTTTCTTGACACCTTAAATGACTGCTTCTTGGAGCAGCTAGTCCTTGAACCCACAAGTGGAGAGGCAATTCTTGTTTTAGTCCTAAATGGAACACAGGATCTAGTCCAAGAGGTGAATATAGATGAACCGCTTGGTAATAGTGAAAATAATACATCCGTGTGAGGGGGGCACAACAGCAGCCCACCACGGTAGCATTTAATTTCAGAAAAGGGAATTACACAAAAATGAGGAAGTTTGTTAAACAGAAATTAAAAGGCACAGTGCCAAAAGTGAAATCCCTACAAGCTGTATGGCAACTTTTTGAAAGCCCCTCCCCCCCAATAAAGGCTCAAATTAAATATATACCTCAAATTAAAAAAACAACAACATAGTAAGAGGAATAAAAAAGTGCCACCCTGGCTAAACAACGAAGTAAAAGAAGCAGTTAGAGGCAAAAAGGCATCCTTTAAAAAGTGGAAGTTAAATCCTATTGAGGAAAATAGAAAGGAGCATAAACTCTGGCAAGTGAAGTGCAAAAAAATAATTAGGAAGGCCAAAAAAGAATTTGAAGAACAGCTAGACCAAGACTCAAAAAGTAACAGCACATTTTTTTTTTCAAGTACATGTTCAGCAGGCTTCCTGCTTCCCAACCAGTGGGCCCCCTGGATGATTGAGACGCTAAAGGAGCACTCAAAGGGGATAAGGCCATTGTGGAAAACTAAATGAATTCTTTGCATCAGTCTTCACGATTGAAGATGTGAGGGGAAATTCCCAAACCCAAGCTATTCTTTGTAGGTGACAAATCTGAGGAACTATCCCAGATTGAGGTGTTATTAGAGGAGGTTTTGGAATAAATTGATAAATTAAACAGTAATAAGTCCCAGGACCAGATGGTATTCACCCAAGAGTTCTGAAGGAACTCAAATGTGAAACTGCAGAACTACTAACTGTAGTCTGTAACGTATCATTTAAATCAGCTTCTGTACCACATGACTGGAGGATAGCTAATGTGACGCCAATTTTTTTTAAAAAGGCTCCAGAGTCAATCTTGACAATTACAGGCCAGTAAGCCTAATTTCAGTACCGGGCAAATTGGTTGAAACTGTAGTAAAGAACAGAATTATCAGACACACAAATGAACACGATTTGTTGAGGAAGAGTCAACATGGTTTTTATAAAGGGAAATCGTGCTTCATCAATCACTAGAATTCTTTTGAGCGGGTCAATACGCATGTGGACAAGGGGGATCCAGTGGATATAGTGTACTTAGATTTTCAGAAAGCCTTTGACAAGGTCCCTCACCAAAGGCTCTTAAGTAAAGTAAGCTGTCATGGGATAAGAGGGAAGGGCCTCTCCTGGATCAGTAACTGGTTAAAATATAGGAAACAAAGGGTAGGAATAAATGGTCAGTTTTCATAATGGAGAGAGGTAAATAGTGGTGTCCCCCATGGGTCTGTACTGGGACCAGTACTGTCAACATATTCATAAATGATCTGGAAAACTGGTAAACAGTGGGGTGGCAACATTTGCAGATGATACAAAACTACTCAAGATAGCTAAGTCCAAAGCAGACTGCGAAGAGCTACAAAGGGACCTCACAAAACTGGGTGACTTGGCAACAAAATGGCAGATGAAATTCAATGTTGATAAATGCAAAGTAATGCACCTTGGCAAACACAATCCCAACTATACATATAAAATGATGGGGTCTAAATTAGCTGTTACCACTCAAGAAAGAGATCTTGGAGTCACTGTGGATAGTTCTCTGAAAACATCCACTCAATGTGCAGCAGCAGTCAAAAAAGCTAACAGAATGTTGGGAATTGTTAAGAAAGGGATAGATAATAAGATAGAAAATATTGTATTGCCTCTATATAAATTCATGGTATGCCCCCATCTTGAATGCTGTGTGCAGATTAGGTCACCCCATCCCAAAAAAGATATATTGGAATTGGAAAAGGTACAGAGAAGGGCAACAAAAATGATTAGGGGCATGGAACAGCTTCCATATGAGGAGAGGTTAATAAGACAGGGACTTTTCAGCTTGGAAAAAAGACGACTAAGGGGTGATATGATAGAGGTCTATAAAATCATGACTGGTGTGAAGAAAGCAAATAAGGAAATATTATTTACTCCTCATTACACAAGGGCTAGGGTTGACCAAATGAAATTAACAGGCAGCAGGCTTAAAAAAAACCAAAAGGAAGTATTTCTTCACACAACACACAGTCAACCTATTGAACTCTTTGCCAGAGGATGTTGTGAAGGCCAAAACTATAACTGGGTTCAAAAAAGAACTAGATAAGTTCATGGAAGATAGGTCCATCAATGGCTATTAGCCAGGATGGGCAGGGATGGTGTCCCTAGCCTCTGTTTGTCTGAAGCTGGGAGTGGGCGACAGGGGATGGATCACTTGATGATTACCTGTTCTGTTCATTCCCTCTGAAGCAGCTGGCATTGGCCACTGTCGGAAGATGGGCGTCTGGGCTAAATGGACCATTGCTCTGACCCAGTATGGCCGTTTTTATGAAATGTGGCATCACTGGGTAGACTGAGAGACTCAAAGAAACATTTGATACTTTGTATCAAATTATACCAAAGAGCTACTTTTATGTATTAATTAAAGAAAAGGAACTCCACCCATATCTTTTAAAAATATTAAAATGTTTTAGGTTGTGGAAAATTAGGCTTTTAACTATAAAAAGTGTGTGCTCAATTTTTTAAGAGAATCAAAATGGGCATGTTTTATGTTAATCTTAACTTTGGAATAGTTGTTCCCACTCCATGATGATAAAACACTCCTGCAGAGCTGAGACAGGAATCTGGTGTTTCAGCTCCAAACATGGGGGTATTGAGGAAAAGAGAGAGAACTGTCTATTATAAAAATACCCTTGTCCCCTCTCTAAGCTACAACCGTTCTGGACTCTCACCTGCAATAATGGAAGGGAACATATTGCACATGTAGTGCCCCATCATGCTCATACTGAAGTCGCCCCTGCCTTCCCAAAGCACAACCTTCCATTGATGTAGGATTGAGCCCCAAATTAGACGCTGCATTACCAACAATTTTTATTTGCTTAGCCATAGCCTAGTTTCTTCAAATTGATCTCCCTAAAATCGCATGTACTGGTTTATAACTGTGTGAAAATCATGAAGGGGTAGTAATAAGCTGTTTTGGAGGGAGACAAATGTTGTCAGAATTTTAAAACAGATATCAAACTTCACGGAACCATTTTCCTTTGCTCAGCAATTTTTAAAGCCAAAGTAATAGGATGATTAAAATGGCAACTAGATGCAGTCTTAAGTTTAATGGAGTTCATATCTCTCCTTGGAATGTTATAAAAAAGCATTCCCTCCTAATTGCTATTGAACGGTATTGGCTTTGTCCTTATTGCATCCTGTAGGGTTTTCACACATGGGTAGAAATCCAGCTTTCCCCTGGGAGTCTCAGCACTTGCTTCTAGACCTGGGCAGACTTCAGTCATGAAATCTGTATGGACAGAAGAGCTATTTTAGGCTCTCTTAAGTGCCTTCCAGCACAAAAAGTTAATACTGTGGCTCTCCTGACACCCAGTAGAAGTGCTGTGACTGTGTCATACTTTGTTATTACTAATAAAGCACTTACCTCCATTGCAATTACATGTGCTTCTCTGTGCTGCTGGCTCTCCTCTGCCACAAAACAATGTATCCTCTTTACCACAACATGACAAGTTTTAGAAGTTTTAAAAGTTTTAGTTTTCCTGTTCCTCAGAAGTACATATGCTAGGACTGTGGTCGTAAGGGGGCCTATATAAATATATGGTGCATGTAGGTTTTTAGATGGTGTTTAGTATAAAGGTTTTATTCCCAGGTATGTAGCGAATTAAACAATTCTGTCAAGTATCAGAGGAGTGGCCGTGTTAGTCTGTATCCACAAAAACGAGGAGTCCGGTGGCACTTTAAAGACTAACAGATTTATTTGGGCATAAGCTTTCATGGGTAAAAAAATACTTCTTCAGATGCATGGAGTGAAAATTACAGATACAAGCATAAATATACTGGCATATGAAGAGAAGGGAGTTACCTTACAAGTGGAGAACCAGTGATGACAAGGCCAATTCAATCAGGGTGGATGTGGTCCACTCCCAATAATTGATGAGGAGGTGTCAATACCAAGAGAGGGAAAATTGCTTTTGTAGTGAGCCAGCCACTCCCAGTCCCCATTCAAGCCCAAATTAATGGTATTAAGTTTGCAAATGAATTGTAGCTCTGCAGTTTCTCTTTGAAGTTTTTTTGTTGAAGTATGGCTACTTTTAAATCTGTTGTTGAATGTTCAGGGAGATTGAAGTGTTTTCCTATTGGCTTTTGTATGTTACCATTCCTGATGTCTGATTTGTGTCATTTATTCTTTTACATGGAGACTGTCCGGTTCTGGGGTAGTTACCTTGAGGTACTTAACTTTCCTGCCGCAACAGCCAAATACTCTTAACCCCTGTAAACAGTAGGTTGGCCCTCAAAGTTGTAACATAGAAATTTCCCCATTATGTTGTCTTGACCCGGACAGAAAAGGAAATACAATTTAGTCAATGTAAGGCATTCAGCAAATAAATGCCAATATACAAAGATAAGGAGTGACCATTTGCTCTAACCCAGTGGTGTCCAAACTTTTCCTGTTGTGCCCCTCCCCCTGTAATGGAATGTGTTCGTGTTCTTCCCTCTCACCCCCGCTTCCCCCCCCCCCCCCATTACTACAGTTAACTCAGCAGAGGAGCTTGGGCTGGAGCTGGGGACAGAACTGGGATGGGAGAAGGGCTTGGGCTAGAGGTGGAGCTAAATGAGGGCAGAGCTGGGATGGGGGCAGAGCAGGGGGCGGAGTGGAGCTGAGGCTGGGTCTGGAGATGGGCTGGGGACGGAGCGGAGCAGGTCTGGGCTTGGAGTGGCGCGGAACTGGGTGGTGCTCTGTCCCCAGTCCCCATGGAGTCTGGCTCAGGCCCCGCTGCGTGCCCCCTCGAATGTTCCTCTGCACCCCCATGTGGGGGCGTGCCCCACAGTTTGGGGACCACTGCTCTAATCCCTGTCTCCCAGGGCAAATAGTGTTGCAGGCTGCAGCAGGAGAGACAGAATAGCCCTTTACTCCTCCCTCTGCTTAAGGGGCAGGGCAGCTCCTTCCTATCCAATCATCATTAGAGCCAGAGGTGGGCTATAGTTAGTTGGGAAGCTGGGCTACAGTTACTTGGGAAGGGCATGATGCCATTGGCATGCACCCAGGTAAACAACACTACACTGCTCACAAGAAGTCCAGCCCAGCTGTTGCTTTTTCAGCCTGTCTGTGTGGAGGGGAAGGAGACTGGGGAAGAACAGGCACCCCGAATTATGTCTTGTATCTCTTGATATTGGAAGCTATTGTACCTGATGTGCTACGATGATGCACCAATGCAGCACCACTTAAACCAGTTAAACCTAAGGGTATGTCTACACTACGGGATTAATCCGAATTTATATAATTCGAATTTGGGAAACAGATTGTATAAAGTCGAATGTATGCGGCCACACTAAGCACATTAATTCGGTGGTGTGCGTCCATGTACCGGGGCTAGCATCGATTTCTGGAGCGTTGCACTGTGGGTAGCTATCCCATAGCTATCCCATAGTTCCTGCAGTCTCCCCCGCCCATTGGAATTCTGGGTTGAGATCCCAGTGCCTGATGGGGCAAAAAACATTGTTGCAGGTGGTTCTGGGTACAGCCTCACCCCTCCCTCCATGAAAGCAACGGACGGCAGACAACCATTTCGCGCCTTTTTTCCTGGGTGAACACTGCAGACTCCATACCACGGCAAGCATGGAGCCCGCTCAGCTCAAGACAGCAGTCATGAACATTGTAAACACCTCGCGCGTTCTCGTGCAGTTTATGCTGAACCAGGACCAGAAAAATGAGGCAAGGCGGCGACGGCAGCACAGCGACAAGCGTGATGAGGACATGGACACGGACACAGAATTCTCTCAAACCGCGGGCCTCGGTGCTTTGGAGATCATGTTGTTAATGGGGAAGGTTCTATCCATGGAACGCCGATTCTGGGCCTGGGAAACAAACACAGACTGGTGGGACCGCATAGTGTTGCAGGTGTGGGACGATTCCCAGTGGCTGCGAAACTTTCACATGCGTAAGGGCACTTTCATGGAACTTTGTGACTTGCTGTCCCCTGCCCTGAAATGCCAGAATACCAAGATGAGAGCAGCCCTCACAGTTGAGAAGCGAGTGGCGATAGCCCTGTGGAAGCTTGCAACGCCAGACAGCTACCAGTCAGTCGGGAATCAATTTGGAGTGGGCAAATCTACTGTGGGGGCTGCTGTGATGCAAGTAGCCAAAGCAATCACTGAGGTGCTGCTACGAAAGGTAGTGACTCTGGGAAATGTGCAGGTCATAGTGGATGGCTTTGCTGCAATGGGATTCCCTAACTGTGGTGGGGCGATCGATGGAACCCATATCCCTATCTTGGCACTGGAGCACCAGGGTACCCAGTACATAAACCGCAAGGGGTACTTTTCAATGGTGCTGCAAGCACTTGTGGATCACAAGGGACGTTTCACCAACATCAACGTGGGCTGGCCGGGAAGGGTTCATGATACTCGCGTCTTCAGGAACACTACTCTGTTTAAACGGCTGCAGCAAGGGACTTACTTCCCGGACCAGAAAATAACCGTTGGGGATGTTGAAATGCCAATAGTTATTCTTGGGGACCCAGCCTACCCCTTAATGCCATGGCTCATGGAGCCATACACAGGCAGCCTGGACAGGAGTCAGGAGCTGTTAAACTACAGGCTGAGCAAGTGCAGAATGGTGGTAGAATGTGCATTTGGCCATTTAAAAGGTCGCTGGCGATCGTTACTGACTCGCTCAGACCTCAGCCAAACCAATATCCCCATTGTTATTTCTGCTTGCTGTGTGCTCCACAATCTCTGTGAAAGTAAGGGGGAGACCTTTATGGTGGGGTGGGAGGCTGAGGCAAATCGCCTGGCTGCTGATTACGCGCAGCCAGACACCAGGGCGATTAGAAGAGCACACCAGGAAGCGCTGTGCATCAGAGAAGCTTTGAAAACCAGTTTCATGACTGGCCAGGCTACAGTGTGAAATTTCTGTTTGTTTCTCCTTCATGAAAACCCGCCCCCTTTATTGACTCATTCTCTGTAAGGAACCCACCCTCCCCCTTCCCCCAGCTTGCTTTCAAAGGAAATAAAGTCACTATCATTTAAAAATCATGTATTCTTTATTAATTGATTATAAAAAGAGGGAGAGAACTGACAAGGTAGCCCGGTGGGGTTTGGGAGGAGGATCAGAGGGAAGGAAAAGGCCACTAAAAAAAGGTTAAAAAAATGACAGCCTTTTGCTTGGGCTGTCCACTGGGGTGGAATGGGAGGGTGTACGGAGCCTCCCCCCCCGCGTTCTTACACGTCTGGGTGAGGAGGCTATGGAACATGGTGAGGGGGAAGGGGGGTTATACAGGGGCTGTAGCGGCACTCTGTTATCCTGCTGCCGTTCCTGAAGCTCCACCAGACGCCGGAGCACGTCTGTTTGCTCACGCAGCAGCCCCAGCGTTGCATCCTGCCTCCTCTGATCTTCCTGCCGCCACATCTCATCTTGAGCGTCTCTCCTCTGCTCACGTTGGTCCCTCCTGTCCTCACGTTCACTGGCTTCTTTCCTATACTTTGAAACCGTGTCCTTCCACTCATTCAGATGAGCTCTTTCACTGCGGGTGGATTCCATGATTTCTGCGAACATATCGTCTCGCGTCTTCTTTTTCCGACGCCTTATCTGAGATAGCCTTCGGGACGGAGGAGGGAGGCTTGAAGAATTTGCAGCTGCTGGAGGGAGGGAAAAAAGGAGAGAATTTTTTAAAAAGATACATTTTGCAGAACAATGCTTATACTCTTTCACAGTGACCAACACTATTCACATTACATAGCACATGTGATTTCTGTGCAAGGTCGCATTTTGCCTCTTAATATTGAGTGCCTGTGGCTTTGCTGATAGAGATCACAGACGCAGGTCTGGGCAACAGAATTCGGCTTGCATGCGGCCATGGTAAGCCATTGTCTTTTGGTTTCTGCGCCCTCCTTTCCCACATACCAAGCAAAGCCCGTTGAGTGCTGCGGTTTTCCTGTTAACCTTCAGCAGCAGAAAACAAACTAACCCCCCCCCCCTCCAATTCTCTGGATGATCACTTTATCCCTCCCCCCACCGCGTGGCTGGTATCAGGGAAGATCCCTGCTAGCCAAACGCGAAAAGCTCTGGGCCAATTCCCCCCCCCCCCGCACTTGGCTAACTGCAGGGAAGGATTTCTTTTCAGCCACAGGCAAACAGCCCAGTAGGAACGGCCACCTCTGTCCCCTTAATTAAATTCCCGTATTTCAACCAGGTTTCCACGAGCGATATCACTCTTCTGAGGATTACACAGCGAGATAAAGAACGGATGTTGCTTGAATGCCAGCAAACACCGGGACCATACGCTGCCAGGCTTTGTCATGCAATGATACCAGATTACTTGCTGCAAGCATGGCGTGGTCAAGTGTCCTACCATGGAGGACGGAATAAGGCTGCACTGCCCAGAAACCTTGTGGCAAGGCTTTTGGAGTACCTCCAGGAGAGCTTCATGGAGATGTCCCTGGAGGATTTCCGCTCCATCCCCAGACACGTTAACAGACTTTTCCAGTAGCTGTACTGGCCGCGAATGCATCCCAAGTCCTCAGGGCAAAGTAATCATTAAAAAACGCTTGCTTTTAAAACAAGTTTTATATTTTAAAAGGTAAACTCACCTGAGGTCCCTTCCATGGGGTCGTGGTCTTGGATTCTGGCTTCGGAGGGTTGGGAGGGTACTTCAGTCAGGCTGAGAAAAAGATCCTGGCTGTTGGGGAGAACGGAGTGCTGGGTGCTCTCCGCAAGCTCGTCCTCCTCCTCTTCCCCGTCCGCAGAATCCTCAGGTGTAGCTGATGAGATTATCCCCGCCTCGGAATCCACGGTGAGAGGTGGGGTAGTGGTGGCAGCCCCCCCTAGAACTGCATGCAGCTCGGCGTAGAAGCGGCATGTCCGCGGCTCTGACCCGGAGCGACCGTTTGCCTCCTTTGTTTTTTGATAGGCTTGTCTGAGCTCCTTGACTTTCTCGCGGCACTGATCTGAGTCCCTATTGTGGCCTCTCTCCATCATGCCCTTGGAAATTTTTTTCAAAAGTTTTGGCATTTCGTCTTTTCGAACGAAGTTCTGCTAGCACTGAATCCTCTCCCCATATAGCGATCAGATCCAGTACCTCCCGTACGGTCCATGCTGGTGCTCTTTTTCGATTATCGGTCTGCATGGTTACCTGTGCTGATGAGCTATCTGTGGTCACCTGTGCTCTCCACGCTGGGCAAACAGGAAATGAAATTCAAATGTTCGCGGGGCTTTTCCTGTCTACCTGGCCAGAGCATCCGAGTTCAGATTGCTGTCCAGAGCGGTCACAATGGTGCACTGTGGGATAGCTCCCGGAGGCCAATACCATTGAATTGCGGCCACACTAACCCTAATTCGAAATGACAATATCGATTTTGGCGCTACTCCGCTCGTCGGGGTGGAGTACAGAAATCGATTTAAAGAGCCTTTTATTTCGAAATAAATGGCTTCGTTGTGTGGACGGGTGCAGGGTTAATTCGATTTAACGCTGCTAAATCCGAATTAAAGTCATAGTGTAGACCAGGTCAAAGTGAAACTGTTGCAACAGCATGGAGGACAGGTTTGCAGTCATCTGTCTTTGAGAAGGTAACTCAAGTAATCTGCCAATCAGAAAAAGCACCAGTCTGTCTGGAGAGTCAGTACCTTAATTATTCAGAGGAAAGATGTGAAGTAGAATTAAATCCTAAAATAAGAGTTCTCAACAGGCTGCAGTATTTTGCCTTCCCAGTTCTAGAATTCATTTCATATAATAATTGTGTATTGGCAAACATCTAGTGTTTCATATCACATCTGTTTCCAAGTTATTTGTCAAACAGGTATTCATTAAGTCAGAGTAAATAAATGTATTTGTTCTGGCACTAGTTAGAATTATCTCAAGAATGTCTTACTTGTTATAAAGAGAGATTTTCAAGATTCTATTTCCAAATCTTATTTCTGATACTTGACTAAAGGCCCATTGTTTGCTTACCAGTGGGTGTCCTTATCTGAAACAAACAAAAAAGATTTTGGAGACATTTTGCAGCCATTTCCTGCCATATAAAGAAATTCAAGTAAAGGAAACTATATTTTTAATATGATAGGGTGCCAGTAACAACTAAATGTAGGTAGGAACAGTGAGTCATTGCCATTGCTGAGTGTTTACTTGCTCATTTCTAAATCTTTCCTCCTTCCCTCTCTCAAGTCAAACCAGTGACTCACTGTTTTAGACATTGTAGAGAAATGACTTTCAGTTCAGAAGAGCGTTTTATCTATTTCCATTTAATCAGTGTGGATATCAGTAACACTTAAATTCAGACTACACCATGTACTTTTTGCAGTCTTAAGTTGTGAGGGAAATGTGTTGAAGAGAGGTTCATATTAGGGTTTTTTAAAACCAATCTACTGTAAGGCTTAAAGGTTTTTGTCTGTTACTGTTATGTTCATGGAATATACAGAGAGAAGTTAGATGAAAGCATAAAGAATCTTCCTGGAAGGTAACACTTATTTCTTAGAATTCAGAATAACACACACAAACCTCAAAACAGAGAGACACAAAGCAGGTTGTTCCCTTAAATAGAAAGGCACATCTCACCCCACCTTACTATGGGCTTACTGTTTGCAGACCGACTACACAAGATCCAGACCACATGTTTTCCTATACAGGCCCCTAGATGCTAGCAGGACCAGCAACTCCCTTGAAATTTCAAGCGACAGCTTACAATTCTAACGTAGTTTTCAGTACAACACTGTTACCTCGATGCAGTGTAAACTGTATCAGAACGAACAAAATTTACCTGAGAGATCTTGTATTTTAGTGGTAAATGATAGAAGAAATGCACAGATTCTTATTAGCTTTTTAAAAAAATTAGAAGACTGGGTGAGCGATCACTTTAAATTGTATACCTGGAAAATACTAAGGTAAGATTGAATTTAACAAGTGTAAAATTGACCTTTGATTTTATTAAACCTTGTTTTTACTAAATATAATTTTTGGGCCTAAATTTTACAAATTTGTTTTCCTTTTTAAATTTTTCTAGGCTTGGGAATATAATTCTTCCAATAAAAATGTTAGCAAGTTAGTCTTAAACATTGATAAGAAGTTTCTTATTCCAGAGCAACAGGAACAAAATGTTATGGTAGTCAAGGAAGATGAGCAGACTAATTCCCAAAGAAATAAATATTGACCTAGAACTGAAGCAAAGTACTGCATGATATTAAGAGCATTGCTCAGCAGATGGGATAGGTGGACCGAGAAGACCAATAGGTTGCGTCTACACTGCACACTAGTGGTGGCGGTGTATAGGGCTTGTGTAGATACATGCCACAGCGAAAAACAAGCTGCGTCCACACTGTGGTATGTAGCTACATGCAGCATTGAAAGGCTTTGGTGGGGGGAGGTAGTGGGGAAAGGCTTCAGTGGCTCCCTGGTGGCAGAGCCTTTCCCTGTGGCACAGAAAGATTCCAGCAGTGGGATGCTAAACTGCTAAAAATAGCAGTGTAGAGAGGGGAGGCACTGTTTGTGTGAGTAGAGAGCCATGTTGGTATATACAAATACTTTATTTGCCTAAGCTGTGCCTTACCGTCTATACTGCTATTGATACCTGTTCTGGGGGGGAGAGGGGAGGTAGCTGTACACGTACTCTACACATCACTGTAAAAAGTGTGCAGTGTAAACATGCTATTAGGCTGTGTCCTTATCTTTCCTTACCGTGTTCCTCCCCTTGTCCCTGTTTGATTGTTAGAATTTAAACTCTGAGCCTGGGATTTCTGGTATTTTGATCTCCATATCTTACTTTTTCAAAACTGAAATATAGGGATGATTTAGTAGAACCGTGACATTGTTTGGTCCTTTTCATTTTGTAACTTATGTTCCCGTCTACAACAATTAGCTACTCCCAGCCATTCATAGAATCATAGAATATCAGGGTTGGAAGGGACCGACTGCCGCCCTCACTGCGACCACCCGTGGCTTGCCGCCCCAGGCACGCGCTTCCTGCGCTGGTGCCTGGAGCCACCCCTGCGACTTATACAGCCCAAAATGCCATTAACCTTCTTGGCAACAAGGGCAAACTGTTGACTCCTATCCAGCTTCTCGTCCACTGTAATCCCTAAGTCCTTTTCTGCTGAACTGCTGCCTAGTCATTCGGTCCCTAGTCTGTAGCAGTGCATGGGATTCTTCCTTCCTAAGTGCAGGACTCTGCACTTGTCCTTGTTGAACCTCATCAGGTTTCTTTTGGCCCAATCCTCTAATTTGTCTAGGTCCCTCTGTATCCTATCCCTACCCTCCAGCGTATCTACCACTCCTCCCAGTTTAGTGTCATCTGCAAACTTGCTGAGGGCACAGTCCACGCCATCCTCCAGATCATTAATGAAGATATTGAACAAAACCAGGACCGACCCTTGGAGCACTCCGCTTGATACCGGCTGCCAACTAGACATGGAGCCATTGATCACTACCGTTTGAGCCCAACGATCTAGCCAGCTTTCTATCCACCTTATAGTCCATTCATCTAGCCCATACTTCTTTAACTTGCTGGCAAGAATACTCTGGGAGACCGTATCAAAAGCTTTGCTAAAGTCAAGGAATAACACGTCCACAAAGCCAGTTATCTCGTCATAGAGGGCAGTTAGGTTAGTCAGGCATGATTTATTCATTATAAATCACCTGAGGACGAGGAACTGAGATCAATATATTGAAAATGACTTGATATACTAGATAAAGCTTTATGATAGAATGAACTAATTTCAACATAAGGTTATCTGCCCTAAAAAGGAAGAGTCTGTAAAGAACTATAATGGAGTGTTTTTTAGCAGAGTAAATTAACGACAAAATTACTAGCCATTTCCAAGACATGCCAAGTCTCATTGGATCTTGTGACTGCAGGTGAATGTTTTGACACTTCTGCATGATGGAGCTGCCTTTTCAACATGAAAATCTCTAAGGTCTTATTTTGAAAATTTTAAAGGATATAAGAATTTGGGATAGACTATCATTTTGACACATTAGTGTCTCAAAGGTGGATGATAGTGTTACATCCTGCTCCAGTATTCCACTGTATGGCAACTCCAATCTCTTGCAATTACAGGTTTCCATATGCTTCTATAGCTTTTTTTTTTTTAGATTATATTGGAGATATCCCATCTCCTAGAACTGGAAGGGACCTTGAAAGGTCATCGAGTCCAGCCCCCTGCCTTCACTAGCAGGACCAAGTACTGATTTTGCCCCAGATCCTTAAGTGGCCCCCTCAAGGATTGAACTCACAACCCTGGGTTTAGCAGGCCAATGCTCAAACCACTGAGCTAGCTACTAGGCAGAGTCCTAGTCACTGTTCCTAGCTCTGATCCTGTCAGGCAGACTGCAAGCTCAAACCCCCTTGTTTGCAACATGAGACTGCCGCCCTAGAAGTTACAAAGTGGCGGGACCTCCTACCACCTGTTGAGGGTGAGAAGCCCTGGTGGGCCAGCCTATATTCCACCCTTGTCCCGAGGCCCGCCGGGGATATCAGCTGGCGGCTCCTTCATGGGGCCGTGAGCACGGGCGTGTACTTGGCGCAGTTTACCCCTGTCCCAGCCACCTGTCCTTTCTGCGGCGTGAGGGAGACTCTGGCTCACGTTTACTTGGAGTGCGCCAGGTTGCGGCCCCTACACCGGCTCCTCACCAATATTATGTTGCGTTTTTGATTGCACTTTTCCCCTCACCTTCTCATTTACGCACTCCCTATCCGTGGCCCCACTAAGTCACGGGACTTCCTGGTCAACTTCCTCTTGGCCCTGGCTAAACTGGCCATTTATAAAACCAGGGAGAGGGGGTTGGCCGATGGAGGCTCCTGGAGGGGCCTGTTTCCGGTCCTCTGTCCATTCATGTATCCAGGCAGAGTTCCTCTGGGCAGCGTCCACTGGCTCCCTTGACACCTTTGAGGAGCAGTGGGCGCTGTCCGGGGTTCTCTGCTCGGTGTCCCCGTCAGGTTCCCTTCTTTTGACCCTTTGACCACACTCCTGTCCCTGTTTTTACGTTAGTTGTCCCCCGTAATCATTTGAGTTTCAGGCCCTCTGGATCCTCCCCTTAGGCTGTGGGGGGACCCTTTAGCAGTGGGCGGGCTTACGCCCGCCCACTTCCTGAAGCCCAATAGGTAGAAGTTAAACCAGTGCCTCAGACTTTGAATGCCCAAGAGCTCCGCTGTATCTGTGCGTGCTCTGGGCTTCTAGTTTAAACTTTTCAGGGACAATGTGGCAGGAAAGGAAGGAATTTAGGCTTAGCAAAGGAATTTCTTAACCACAGTAACTTTACCCTTAAAAGGATTTGAGAGTTACAGCTCTTTTAAAAATAACAAAAGTCCTGAGATGTCCCTTCCCCATGTCTGATCCTTCTGCGAGTCCAAGGTTTGTCAGCATTCCAGGCTGTACAGAGTCCCTCTTATGTTCTCTCTCCTAGGCATCATGTTTACATGGGGTGATGGTTGGCCCCCAGCTTAAAGCATCATGTTACTCTTATGGTCTGTTTGCTTGCCATTTGTTCCTCCTGAAATGTTTTAGCCGCCTCCCCTTGTCATGCTGGCACCAGCTGCATAGAAACCCTTTGTTCCATGGAGGTGGACCAGTAGGTGTGTCAGTCAAAGTCCATAGTTTCAGATTGCCTTCTTGATGGTAGTCCTTCAATGAGGTGTCAAGCACTATTCCTGGGTTAGGCTGTAGTATGGAATGGAATTCAATAGTCTTACCTTAGGCAAGTTTAGACATGTGTTCAACACACAATACAAAATAGAGTTCAAAATTTGATACACATATCGTCTGTGTCACAGTTAGCAGTTGGCCTGTAAGAGGAAATAATTGAACTTTGACTTCTTGATGAAGCAACGTTGTGGAAGTTATGAATGTAGACAGCATGACTAGTAGGACTTTGATAAATGTGGGGGAGAGCTGTAAACCAGGAATTTCCTTTTTTGGCATACTTGGTAAAAATATTGATCTTTATGGCTTTTGGATGAAAGATGCTGGTCTGAGAATTGTTAGTGTAATGCTTAAATTTTGTGTAGCGCTCTGAGAGCACTTTAAAAAGGCTAAGTAAGGATCCATATTATCATTTTTACAGATGAGGAAATAAAAGGATAGAGACACTGATTTTTACAAGGTCACAGAGCAAATTAGTGGTAGAGATTGCAATGCTGATGGAGAGTTTCCTGTCTTCACCAATATGAAAGAACAACCATGGTTTTCTAATGCAGGGTTTTTCAGAAGCTGCCCCTTAGCAAATTCAAAATCATAGTGTCGTGCAAATTATAATGAGGATTAATGGCATTCATACAGAGAATTCAGTAATATTGAAAATGCATGACTTTAGCAGTACAAAGATGACTATATACTCACATCTAAAAATCTGCATTCAAGTATTCATAGGACAGCACAGTAGTAAATATTACTGCATACAGTAATGTAGAATGCATATGAAACTATAATCTTGTTTGCCATCTAGGAAACCTGAAATGGCAGTCACGAGCATTATATTACAGTGGTTACTGATAGCTATTGCTATCTTTTGATTGCAAAATAGTTTAATTTATAACTCTGTCTTCAAATGCAAAACTTCCTGGAAAAGAAAATTACCTTTTGAACTCAGGACATTGAGCAAAATCCTTTCAGCAACTCAGAGCATGGGATCCTACTTCCTCTGTATCATGCAATGTCCATTTGATTTTTATTTAAGGCTAAGTTGTTAGTCTTTCTCTGAAAAATACCTGGCTGGAGATGCCACTCTCTTCTTGGGCTTGATCCTGTGCTCATTGAAGTCCATGACAAAGCTTCCATAGACTGTAATGGTACAGGATGAGGGCCCTAATACACTATTACTTAAATAGTCAATATTTGAAAAAAGTACAGAATTCTAACTGGATAATGTAATAAGGCCAAATTGAAAAAAAGTAAGGCTTATGCTAGGCTCAATAAAATATTCAGTATGATATATACAGAGAGGGAGTCTGAGTTGTTCTTTAATTTTTATATTGTTCTGGTTATTCTCCTCACCCCCCGACTTAGAATTAGAATTAAGAACACACAAGTGGCTGGCATGTTTTAAGTAGTTGTTTTAACCTGCATGTTATGTTGCTACATGAAAGTTATGTACACTTTCTGACAAACATTACTCAACTTCTTTGTTTGTTTCAAGTTCTCTGCTGGAAAGAAGAAATGTGGATGTTTTAAATATTTCTGAGAGCCCAACTTCTTGTACTGGGAGCCCAACTTCACAGAAAAGTGAGTTGAATGCTGTTATATTTATATTTTAAATTGAGAGAACAGATCTCATTTAAATAACTTACCAGAAATTGATATTGAATTATTATAGGAAAATCTGGTAAGCTGGAAAGGAAAGATAAATATAATGCCAAGCAAGTAACCATATCTATATGGTACCATATGTTTTATGTAGGGCTGTCGATTAATTATAGCTAACTCATGCAATTAACTCAAAAAATTAACTGTGATTAAAAAAATAAATTGTAATTAATCGTACTGTTAAACAATAGAATACCAATTGAAATTTATTAAATATTTTTGGATGTTTTTCTACATTTTCAAATATATTGATTTCTATTACAATACAGACTACAAAGTGTACAATGCTCACTTTATATTATTATTTTTATTACAAATATTTGCACTGTAAAATGATAAAGGAAATAGTATTTTTCAATTCACCTCATACATGTACTGCAGTGCAATCTCTTTTTCGTGAAAGTGTAACTTACAAATGTAGATTTTTTTTGTTACATAACTGCACTCAAAAAGAAAACAATGTAAAACTTTAGAGCCTACAAGTCCACTCAGTCCTACTTCATATTCAGCTAATCGCTAAGACATAAGTTTGTTTACATTTACGGGAGATAATGCTGGCTACTTTTTATTTACAATATCACCTGAAAGTGAGAACAGGTGTTCGTATGGCACTTTAGTAGCAGGCATTGCAAGGTATTTACGTGCCAGATATGCTAAACATTCATATGCCCCTTCATGCTTTGGCCACCATTCCAGAGGACATGCTTCCATGCCGATGATGTTTGTTAAAAAAATAATGCGTTAATAAAATTTGTGACTGAACTCCTTGTGGGAGAATTGTATGTCTCCCCTTCTGTTTTACCTGGATTCTGCCATGTATTTCATGTTATAGCCGTCTCGGATGATGACC